>NC_142135.1:29845000-30163750 GCF_024610735.1 Ursus americanus
GATTTCCCCTGGGAGAATGAGTCCACTTTTAATGAAAATAAAACACATGCTATGTGGCCATACACAGTGTTTTCAGACCTGCCCCCAGTCATCAGAAAATCACTAATCATATGCAACTTGCCAGTGTTGGCATGATATATGACATTTTTTTTTTGCTAAAGCAAGTAAATGCCACCAAATATGTGACTGTCAGAGAGATTCCTTATTTTGCAAAATCCCTGATACTCAGAAACTTAATTTTTTCTTGAAAGTGTTAGTCGATAATAATTTTTCTTGAACATCCTAAAATAGAAGTTGGCATAGACATGATGGAACAGGCATCCATGTGGAAATAAGATAATCCAAATTAAGACTATTTTAACTAATTAATAAATTAACTCATATATCAAAAAAACCCTTAAAAGTATAATTTATTTCAAGACAGCTAGCTCTGAATCCAAATTTTCCTCTATACTCTCTGTTCTGCCTTTAGGGTGAGGTTTTAACAAACACAGTCCTTAGCTGGTAAGTGCAAACTCTCTCTGTTCTTGGTTGAAAGATAACCCTTCTCAGAATGCAAAGATACAAAGGTCAAGTTTACTGGGTACAATGATTCATATCATGTCATAAAAAAAACCTCTTTATCATCTTATTTCATATTATGCAAATCGTGTATACAAAAACACCAGAAAATATTTTGGTTTAAAATATTTGTGGCAAAAAAGCTCAGGCACTTTCTTGCATTGATTGACTCACGGTTATAAGGGTTGGGGAAGGGGTGGCTTTGAGAACTCTAGGGAGCCACCTCTTGGGTGCATTCGGCAGCTTACACCCATAGGTAAGAGTAGTCAGCGCCATGTTTCTATGCATTAGTCATATATTTGGCAGCCTTTCAGGGAGCCCAGCTCTGTGTTCATGCAATTCACAGTGCCAGCTCCGTGGCTTAGTAGGTGTGTGACACTGAGAAATAACTGCACCTCTTCGAACTTCAATAGTAAGTATTAAATAAGACAATGTATGACATACACAGAGCTCATTTTCTGGTCCATAGTAGGCATTCAGTATAGTAGGTGGTAGTATAGTATAATAATAGTAATAATAATTGCTATTATTTTTAATAAGCCCTAACCCAAGAGGAAAATTGTTACTTAACGGGGCCCTATCAGAGTGCACAGTGTCAAATATAAGGACTGTCAACCAACGAACTCAGACATTTGCAGTCATGTTCAAATTATAGAATAAAGAAACATTCCTACAAGCTAACTAAGATTAAGGATCACATTTTCCCTTAAGAAAGGCAGAAATAAATTGGACTTTTCTGACTATCCCAGTTTAAAGACTATAAGCCTTATTAAGCACACAGTAAATAATGGCTTTTCATTAATTTGATTTATTTAGATGTAAAGAAACTGGAGAGATGCACATCCTGAACCTATTATAAATCCCAAACTTCTGAACTGCAGAGAGAATGGAGCAAGCATATAGTCCGTACTCCAGAAGCAGAAATCAATGTTTTAAGGGTTGAAACAATTTCACTAACACATGGAAAGGATTTTTTCCAGATACCCTGCAAAGATTTGAAAATAAAGATTAATAATAGAAATACAAGACAACCCTAAGGTGAACTTGGTAGGTAAACCAAGATTGGAGAGGTCAGAGAGTTATTTCCTTATGACTTGATTCTTCACCTAGCTCAGTCCCTGAGTGATCTCCAGATCTTACAGTAGTGACTGGTAGCAGCTGGGGTGGTTATCAAGTTTTTCACCGGATAAACACTTATCGAGTATCTATTATATAGTCAGACGCTATGCCAGACTGTAGAGACACGAAGATGACTAAGGTGATTCTACTGTAGCTACCTTAGAATTCAGTAGCATCTAGTGGCTCTAGAACCATGTGGATGAGGAGAAACTCTCCAGCACAGCAACAGGAGTTACTGTAGAGCTGCCAGAACACATGGTGCCATGTCCACTTGCAGAAGGGGCCATCCAGTCTACCCTACAGAGAGAAAAGATTACACTGAAATTGTAACACTCAAACCAGTGGCTTTGAAATAGCTGCCTGGGACAATCTGGTCACAAGTGGCTGGCTGGAAGCTGTCTTTGTATAGCACTTCAAATAAGATTAATAAAATGTCAGTTCACAAGAGAAAAAAACATGGAGGAGACGTGACATATATGGGGGTGTGGGGGCAAAGTCACTCCAAGTCTCTCTCCCCATCTCAGCGACACCACTAATTTCAACTAAGTACTTAAAGATGAACAGAGATTTGCAAGATTGAAATAATGAGCAAGGCCAGCCCTGGCAGAAAAACAAGATAGAAAAAACGAACTGGGGGAATTACAATAGTTTAATTTGGTGAGAAGAACTGCGCCTCATTCTTGCAATAAATTAGAATCTCTTGATGGCTTTTTTAAAAAAATACCAATGTACAAGTTTCACCTGAACTCAATTAAATCACAGGATCTGGGCATGGGGTCTTGGCATTGGTCTTTGTTAAAAGCTTATAAGATGATTCTGAAGTATAGCCAGACTCCAGAACTATTGCTCTAACATAATGCATGTGGGGAAGGGGGGGAAGGGACGCAGAGGCAGCAAAAAGTGATGCTGGAGATGGGTATGCCCCTTTCAGATTATGAAAATTAGGTCTCATCTCAAAAGCAAAGGAGACAACTCTTCACTAATTTTTAAATGGGAGGTGGTATGGTAGGATAGACATTATGTCATTTTGGAAGAAGTGCAAAGATTGAATTGAGTAGGAACTAGGTAGAAAGCAAGGAGACCAGAGTTTATTGATTCGAGTCAAGGGATGATACATGCTGAAGCGGCAGTGTGGGTGCAGAGAAGGGATGGATTTGAGAGATATTTAGGAGCCCAGAACCCATGTGCCTGATCATATAAAATATCACAGTAAATAAAACATTACTGGTTGAAGAATGCACTTTGAAAAACTGCAAACTGAAATGAGTCCTTTTTTCATCACCTATGTAATTAACCACTTTCACCTCTCCTTTTAAATCTGAACAGCATTTTCTTTTTTTCTAATAGCACATCCTTCTTTAGAGTTGGTAGGCTTGGTAAAACAATTTAAGAAAAGCATCTTAGGAGTATGAATCAAGAGTCTAAAGAAACAACATTGTTTTATTAATTTATATCATTGCTGGTAATCTATCTTAAGGAACAAGTATAAAAACACAACAACTTTTAATAAAGGATATTTAATTCACAGTAACACTCACTGTATTCAAGATATTATTTATAATAGCGAAAAAAATCAGAAACAGAAGTACCTGTTATTTGTGCATTAATGAATTAATTAATAATGCACAAAATGGCATATTTTTATATTATAATAATTAGAGGTTCTGAAATAAGTTTTTACTGCCTGTTGCCTGTGTGACCGTGGGAAATTACTAACTTCCCTAATATTTCCTTACATGATCTGTAAGAGAAGGATAGTAATACCTATTGTAGAGGCTTGGCCTGAGCATTACCGGGGAAAAATGAAAAGTAAAACTGCTAACATTTACTGAGTGCTTACAATAATCCAGGCACTCTTCCAACTATTAATATTTTACATATATTTTTAAATTAATCTTCATAAAACCATGGTAAAATCCTCATTTTAAAGATGAGGAATCTGATGTACAGAGGGTTGAGCAAGGTCACACAACTGAAAAATGTAGGAGTGTGGATGCTTAGCAGACAGACTCCAAAAGCCTGGCCTGTAACTGCTGGGTGTCTGACATCTGGGAGGACTCAATAAACACAGATGATTATTGCTATTATTATTAATTTCAAAGATCATAAAAAAAATACATGAGAATAAAGAGTGCTTGTCTTTGGATGGTGAGCCTATAGATAATACTTTTATTCTTCTATTCTCCTGTGTTATTTTTAATTTTTCAATTATTAACTCTCAACTTTATGGTGCAAAAAAATAAAACAAGCTAAAACACAAGAATCTGAGTTCTACTCCTGCTTCCACCACTGTTGAAAGTAATTTTATGGAATTGTTCACTTCATGGGTTCTTCAATATTCTTAAATATAAAATAAGGATGATATTTAACACTGACTTTTAATATTTTAAACAATGGAGTTCTTTAAGAAAATACATTTTATTTTTTATCTTATTTTTTTTTTAAGATTTTATTTGTGTATTTGAGAGAGAGCACGAGCAGGGGGTGGGCAGAGGGAGAGGGACAAGCAGACTCCCTGCTGAGCAGGGAGCCCAATGTGGGGCTCAATCCCAGGACCCTGAGATCATGACCTGAGCTGAAGGCAGATCAGGTGCCACTCAGGTGCCTCAAGAAAATACACTTTAGAAGCCTAGTAAACAGAGGCGCCTGGGTGGCACAGCGGTTAAGCGTCTGCCTTCGGCTCAGGGAGTGATCCTGGCGTTATGGGACGGAGCCCCACATCAGGCTCCTCCGCTATGAGCCTGCTTCTTCCTCTCCCACTCCCCCTGCTTGTGTTCCCTCTCTCGCTGGCTGTCTCTATCTCTGTCGAATAAATAAATAAAATCTTTAAAAAAAAAAAAAGAAGCCTAGTAAACAAACCAACATATATCTTCTCTGGTTGTAGTAGGGAGGTGTAGGAGATTTAAAGAGGGGACAGAGTGGGGCGGCCTGGACTATCTTACTCCCACAACACACACACACACACACACACACACACACATGCACGCACGCACATGCACACACTCAAGGGAGGTTCAGTTATGCTGCAGTAGCAAACAATCTCAAATTCTCAGTCACTTGAGTCAACAAGGATTTCTTGCCCGAGCTGTAGGTCTAAGATACATAAGTGGGGGTGATGAGGTGTGGAAAAATGGACGTGGTGGATTAAGCTCCGCAGGGTCACTCAGGGATCCAAGTTAAAGGAGACTCTTTGATCTCATGGCTTTACCTCCAAAAGTTCATGGACTTCTTGGTTGTGAGGACAGGGAAGGAAAGGGACTAGATAATTGCATAGTCTTTATTGTCCTTTACCAGGAAGTGGGATGTGTCCTCCTATTTCCATGGCCAGTACTGGTCACATTGCCCAGCCAACAGTGAGAGGACTGTGAAGTACAGTCTTGCTTGTGCCTGGAAGAGGAGGAGAAGCAGTTACTGAAGAGATCCAGCAATTTCCTCCACATGTATCAAGGAGACCCAAAAGGATCCTCAGAGCACAGTCTTACCCCATCCCTCAATGAGATGTTTAATCCCATCCTTCCCACTCGAGCAGTCTGTGAGTTTTCGAGGTCTGCAAAGACTTTCAATAGCTGCCCCTTTTATAACCCTGATATGAAATGGGGACATGAATCTATGTTACATTGCCTCATCGACCCTTGCTGTCCTTACATTCTTAGGTATATACAGATGTCCATTTTCATTTTTCATTGTGAGCACACCCAATAATGTGGTTCTGCACTTTGCTTTTCAGTCAATGTCACCTTCCAAATGAAAAGGATTTGATAAGAACAAGGAAGTTCAAATAAATACCAGGAGTACTGGAAAAAAAATGAAATAGGTATTATTTATTGCAGAATTACTTGTGTTTAATATGCAAGTATAGTTGTGAGTTGCATTTAATATGTGAGTGTAGTTGTACTTTTCCATGAGGCAGTTATACCATGCAGCATTTCCCAGTATCAAAACTCTTTTCTCATCGAACTCTTATTGAAAAATCTCAAATCTCATACTCCCTAGAACACACTTAAGAAAATGTCCCATATTGTAAAATATGTTATCTTCAGCACAACCAATATTATGATGCTCATAGATGTGCTGTGAACCATATCTTGGCTTGTCCTATTGTTTCTAATGCCTTCAACAGCCATGGAAGTGAAATACAGATAAGCAGCTTCCCAAATCCCAAATCCCACATGATAGTGGGTGTGAAGTTGCTTAGCAGTAGTGTCCCTGACCTAACTGTAATGGTGTTACATAAAAATCTTTGCATGGTGCTATGCAACAGGGGAGCTGGTTTTCAACACTAACCCTGATAAGTGAGGAAGCCCTCCCACCTAAGCGAGGAGAATGAACCATCCTGTGTCAACAGAGCACATCCAGCAAATAAGACAAATAGAACTGAGCATTCAGGCCGCAGAGAGCTACAGAACCAAGCAAATAAACACCATGCCTGGGACAATCCAACATTTTGCAAACCCTTTCAAGATGGGATTCTGAATAAACAAATTGATAAAGATTGACAAAGATGGGGAGACTTTTTTTTTAAAGATTTTATTTATTTATTTTGACAGAGAGAGATAGCCAGCGAGAGAGGGAACACAAGCAGGGGGAGTGGAAGAGGAAGAAGCAGGATCCTAGTGGAGAAGCCTGATGCGGGGCTCGATCCCAGAATGCCAGGATCATGCCCTGAACTGAAGGCAGACGCCCAACGACTGCACCACCCAGGCACCCCCAAGATGGGGCGACTTTTGGCAAGTATATAAATGAGGCCTGAAAATAAAGGGTCTCAAAAAAAGGAAGTTACATTGTCAACCTAAATGGCGATACTTTGTAAATTAAGACTGTTATGTGTTCACAAAAAAATGGGTTTAGAAGAATTCAATAGATTAACACACTTTGGGCCAGAGTTTATACCCCTGTAGACACATTGACCATGAGCTTCTGTTGATTCATTTGTGAGAAAAAGGTAAAGTTTTATCAGAATCATCTCTGAAACAAAGAAGGAAATGTGGCCAGAATCCAAAGTAGCCCCCTCCTGACTAGATGCCTTTTTCCAACATTGGTCCCCAGAGGGATGCCCGCCCACTTGACATGCTAGGCAGAAATGCTCTTTGTTACTTGATACGCCTTAGCCCTAAGTCCTCCTTCTTCAGAAGCAAAGAAAGGCACACTTACAGAGACCACTTGAAAGGTTTGAACTTGTTACAGAAGCTTGAGCTTTCTGGAAAGGCAATTCTTCAATTCTTAAATCTCAGAAGGTCACAGTACAGCCAGGGTTACTGTTGACTCTAGTTTATAGCCAATTATACATGTTACCAAGAATCTACAGAGTGAACACTACCAGGTTCTCCAAAAGGTCTAAGTGTCTGAAGGCTTTCTACCACTGCGGCTTATTCATGAAAACATGTGGTCGACTCAGTACATTTTTGACCTGTCTATTCATTCATGAATGAGAAAATGGACTTACCTAATTTTCTTCCCAATTATGTGTTTTCTAATTTTCAGTCACATGATTACACCTTTAAGAGTATAAATTCCTATTTTAAATATCTTGGAAACTACAGTTTTTATTATTTCTTGCTATTCCATACATTTGATCTCAATGTCTATGCTTTTCTTCAAATCCCCTCTAATAGATTTATGTTTTGAATGAAATGAAATATAACTACATGCAGATATAGAGAGTGAGAGATGTGGCCTCAAACAGGAGCACGATTCTCCTTTTACAAATACAGGATAGCAAAATATATATTGATTCCCTCTGGGCAGTAACTGTATTTGTCTTGCTTGCTAGAATAGACCCTATGGTAAGTACTCAGTAAATATTTGCAAATTATTTAAGCAATTGCCTAGGAAAATATAGAGCTGGAAAAAATTCCTTTTAATTACATCTCTATAAAACTCGACCATCAAAGATAAATTATGATTAAGAGCCTGGAATGAGTCAAACTGCTTTGATTCAAATTCCAACTCCACCATTAAACATCTCTGATTTCAAGCCTTAAGTTTACATTTTCTATGCTTTGGTTTTCCTTGCCTTTGAAATGGGGAAAACAGTGACCCTAACTCATAGAGTTATCATGAGTATTAGGTTAGGGTTATAACGAGGATCAGGACTGAGGGGTGCAAGTACTCACTAAGTAAGCATGAGGCCCCTGTTTACTACTGTTACTACCACTAAGATGACAGTGACTTCCACTGCTGCTGTTTTCCCTGGTTGCAGTTTCTTTGCTTATGAAACAATGTGTCTGGATAATGAGTAGCTTTCGAACACTTTCAGTATACCTATTGTTCCAGTAGAGAAGCAAATGTCTCTGAGTGATGTGGAGTAAGGGACTTATTTTAGGTATTATGCCATATACCAAGATGCGAGCTGTGAGGCAGTCTATGCAAGGCTGTTGCATCCACGTCTGGCTGTGGGCCTGAAATGGCTATAGGTCAGCAGAATCGGCATCTGGGAAGAATCCTAACCATGAAGCAGGGAGAGCATGAACTAACAGACGCTCAAGGACAACAGAAACCCATGAGGTCAAATTGTAATTCACCTCTTCGTCTTGCCACTTCCAACTGTGATGATGCTGATGACCTGTAGAAGAAGCTCCCCCCTTCACCATCGCAGAGTTGCATCATGACTGGCCGAGGGCATGGGAAAGCTGAAGGAGTGGTGGGACCCCTTGTTGTCTCGTGTGAATAAGGTAATCTGGCAGATCAGTGACCTTGTATATGTGTTGGCCCTTCCAGTGAACTTCAGAGTATGATGATACTTCTCCATTTGCCTGCCAGGTCTACGGCCAACTTCTCTTGTGGCCAGCCCGAATCTGGAACTAGACGGGGGAGAACTACTAGAAAATATAGTTCTAGTTAGGCTATGTTGACACAGTACAAAGCCACTACCTTTAGTAACAGTTAAAGTACAGTAAGTTAAAGCACTATAAATCCTCATATAGGACCTACAATATCAGAAAATAAAAAGCAAAACTACTCTAGCTGACAGGGGCAAAAGCCAAGGAGCCTAAATCCTTTGGCTTCTTCTTTATATCTCCCTCATAAGCTATGCCCTCCCCAGAACTCATCACAGTTTGAAAGCTATCTTTAGTCGAGCTCTCTTTCTCTGGAAAATGCGAAACAGTGTGTAAAATATATTGGATACGTCCTATCATATCATAGAGCTATGATGTCAATTACGTGTGAGGCTGCTAAGTAACATAAAATTGGTTTTCTAGTCAAGATAATACAAATTATTAAAATCAACTCTAGATTCCATCATTTTTTAATTTTAATTTTAATCCAACAGACCACTCTGAATAACCATGTAGACAACAATGTCCTAATAGTGACTATGTCGAAGTTTAAGTCCAATGGTGGGGAATAAGGAAGGAGAATATGGATGCTCCCTCAATCAATCCGATCAACTTGTGACCACAGGATTTCAGTCCATTTAATCTGGGATTTATATTTGCACAATATGTTGTCCTTTTTTTTTTTTTTTTTTACTATCATGGTCTCGATGGTAAAGATAGGTTGTTTTCCTAATAATTTTTAAACTTAAAAAGAATATTCAAAATATGAAATGATAGTTCCCATGAATCAAAATGTTTAGAATGAAACATTTTCATAGGGCACACATTCAGGATGCATTGTGTGTGTGCGTGCGTGTGTGTGTGTGTGTGTGTGTACATTTTAGTAGCCATCTAGGATTTAGAGGTAACAATCTCTGGGGCCAGCAAACTTTTTCTATAATGAGCCAGATAATGAATATTTTCAGCAATGTGGGCCATATGATTTCTGTCCCAAGTACTCAGTTCTGCTATTATAGTGCAAAAGAAGCCATAGATTATACACAAATGAATGGGGGTAACTATGTTCCAATAAAACTTTACTTTTAAACACCAAAATATAAATTTCAGATAATTTTCACATGTTATGAAATATTATTCTTTAAAATCGTTTTCAACCATTTAAAAATACAAATGTCATTCTTAGATCACAAGATGTACAAAAAGATCCACAGGCTGGATTTGGCTCATAGGCCATATAATTTTTTTACCAACCCCTGACCTATTTCAATGGAAATCATTAGCCAATTAAGAAAACTAAAACATTTTATCCAAAAACTGCAAATATTTAACTAAATTTTCTCATGTAAAAATAGATTTAAGAAACTTGAGATTTTTAAATATCCAACTAACCTTCTATCATTAAAACAAATGACTGAAAACTGAAATCCATTTGCATACTCAAAATTGCTACGTTTCATTTCCATGGTTGAACCAAAATAGTATATATGCTTCACGTGCATGTTGCTGGGCTGAAAAATCTATTATTTTATTAAATAAGAAAAATAAATTTTTGTATTTGAGTTTGTTTTTTAAATCAATGCAGGCCTTTAACAAAGTTAAGATTACTTCTTGGCTGCATAGGAGCATGTCAAGAATAATTCAATAATCTCTTGTCACATCATCACGGTTAGTTGTTGAGTATCTTGCTTTTTCTATCTTATGGAAAAAAATGAAAACCTAAGCATTCTGCCAATATATTTCTTTCCCTAGTGCTTCAAAAGTTTACAAAGCCATCAGTTGCCATAGAAGCAAAGGAATATAAGTTGTAATGCATAAAATATGTCCAAACATGGTATGGATTATCAGATCAATCTAGTGTGTATGAAAGACCTTCACAACCCTGCCAGTTGATTATGGGTTTTGTGTCCCACGAGGGATAAGCTTGGTATTCCATGAGGAAATATCATATTACAGTGTTGATTCCATTGTGTTTATCTTCAGCAAGTGTTCTGGGCAATGTTATCAGAGACAATTTTTTAAAAAGGGTTTCAGTCTCTTAGCAAGAATCAGACTAAAAATAAGATTTAAATTTTCTCTAAAACGAATCTAGAATACAATTTAATATATATTTCCAGGGAGGAATAAAACTCTCTATTAAGTTCATGTTAAATCTCCTTTGTCTATAGCCATGCATTCTAAAATTATGTGTTTTATGCTAATTGAATAATAATAATATATAATGTGAAGAGAACATTTCATCCAAATAATTCAATTATTAGTATAGAAGACTATAATCCAAAATAGTCACATTATTTTATTTTATTTCACCAAAACTCAGGTATACCTAAGTTGTTTTTATTTATTTATTTTCTGGAACTCATCTTTTTTGGTTCTTTAGTATTTTCTTATTGAAATATTTTTATATTTATGAAAGTAAATTGGTTACTAAAAATAAATATTTACTATTTTACACTTCTGGTTTTCACTGGAAACAAGCTACCTAAGTATGGGTCTTCATCAAATAATAGATAGAGAAAGGAATGAAAGGCCATAGGTTTTAAAGTAATGCATCAGGAAGTCAAAATATTTAGAGGGATTTAAATTTGAGATAAAGTGAATAAAGCTATATTGACGAAATATGGTATTTCAACCTACTCATTGGACTCTTCAACCTATTCATTAAAAGTGAAGTAGAAGTGAGGAAGTAGTCAATAAAATACAACTTTTAAATTCCCTCCCAATCCTTTGTTGTTATTCAATAAGTGCTTTTTATAAGGATGAATATATGATAAATAAAAGTGTAGATGTTTTCACTGTAAAATGTGACATGCATTCATCAGAAATTCTACAGAAACAAGAAGAAAAGGAGTATGAAAATTCTTTCAAAAAGATACCTTATACCAGGAGTGAGAAGTTACATAATTGCAAGTATAGTCCCAAAATAAATTTTGTTCATCACCCCATACCTAAATATATCTATGACACCTCACTCCTAATCACTCCTAATGGATAAGTAATAATTACTTATCAATTGCAATCTTTCTTTCTACAGAGGATTATAAAATGACTACTTCTTTCTCCTCCACAGAAAACTTGATCACCCGCATGAACGTTTTCATTTTAACACTTTTAGAGGTCCTCTAAAAGTATCATTGTATCATTGGTCCTCTCTGAACTTCGTCTCTTCATCTGTAAAATGAAGATAAGCACATCTACATTGGCATACTGGAGAGAATGAAGTGAGACTACATACATGAAAATATTTTTTAAATTAGAAAGTACACAGGATAAATCATCTATTATTTTTATGATCTCTTACAAATATACTATTTTGAGTTTCCTTCACTACTCACCCACACCCCACCACCACTATAATGGCATGATTAAAATAAGTGAATGATGGGGAAATTCAAACCCCCTTAATGTATTGCATCAACAATCTTTGGCATATGTTTTTACCCATTTTGGTAAAACCAACCAGGGGATCTGGGACTTCATCTAGAGTGAAGTAGTGATGAAAAGTCAAGGCAGGCAAGAAGAACCCTCTTGAGGGACACCTGAGTGCCTCAGTTGGTTGGGCAATGGACTCTTGATTTCGTCTTAGGTAATGATCTTGGGATTGAGGGATCAGCTATGTTGGGCTCTGTGCTCAGTGGGGAATCTTCCTGAGATTCTCTCCCTCTCCCTCTCCCTCTACTCTTCCCCTCCCCACCCCTGTGCACACATTCTCTCTCTCTAAAACAAATTAATATCTTTTTTTTTTAAAGAACCCTCTTGAGTACATAATGTGCCAGGCATTTTGCTAGAAATGTTCACATTTTTTTCAATCTTTAGGGAAACACACATATACCAATATTATGCCCATTTTGAAGGGGGCAAAGGGAGGCTCAAGTTCAGGATTCATGGTAGAGGCTACTGTTATCAGTTCTTCCTCTCCAGCATGCTGGATAAAGATATATTTTTTGAACCTCTTAATTAACACCTACAAAAAATAAGTCCCTCTGTTGATAACTTCCTGTCTAAGTGGAGGAATCAGACACAATGCCATGTGTGGTTGTGAACAAAATCTGTTGAGCGTCCGTTAAACAGGACTTTCTTGGCAGTAAAGGAGCTGTGAAAGAATGGCTACACAGGTGACTGAGCGACTAACAAAAGGTGGCAAATATCGTTTTAAATAACATGCACCATCACCCAGAAGTTAATTCCTTCTCAAATCCTTTTCTTGAGGACACTGTCCCCTGACCCTAGCCTTGCTCATACGTACAACAAAAGTTCCCCTTTTTGCTCCACATTCTGCAGTCACTTATCTTTCATCTCCAGTGGAATGAGTTATTTTTCAAAACAACATAGTCACTGTAATAAAACGGCCATGTGGTTAGGTTAGCACAGAGCATTTTTGTGCAGAATAGACCTACTTTGTTCCTATTATGTAACCAACATTCATTACTGAAGCCTGAAGTTTACATTTTAAATATCTAAGCAAAAAATGTCAGAAAGGGGTTCCTTTATCTTTCTGTCCTTATTGTTAAACTGCCCGTATTCCTTTCTAATTGAAAAATGAGCAGGCTCAGGGGTAGAACACGCTTTCTTTTCCTGATTCCTTTCATTATAGAAAGAGTTTGCTTCTTCAAGAGCACAGGCTTTGAACTCAGATCTGCAATGGCTACTCAGTATCTCAGTATGATCTTAGGAAGGAAGCTTAAACTTAAAAACCCTAATTTCCTCGTGGAAGTAATGGCAATAACCTCAGCTGACTTGGCTGCTGGGCCGAGCGAATGGGACGCCTGTGTGAGAAAGTGCTCTTTAAACGGTAACGTCCTGACTTTTGTCACTCTTTCAGCCATAATTCGTTCTCATTCAGCCATTTGTTTATGGAACAAGAACTATTTCCAGAGGGCCCTAGTATGTGGCAGGTGTGCTATCTGCAGTGAAGGACAGCATCTATTAATACTTGTCCACAATTAGAAAAAGATAAAGTGATCAGTGTCTTTAAATTCTAGCCCATTTTTTAAGGGAAAGGCAACTGTGAGCTGGAAAATTAGCAAAGAATACAAAAAAAAGAGGTCTTTATATTGACATGATGAAGAATGTGAATATATGTTATGGTATGAAAGGAGACGAAAGTTTTGACAGCAAACAGCATGAGATATGCTTGAGGAACATGCGATTCGTCTGTCATGGTTCTGGTGATACCCAATGGGGCCTAGAGAGGGCCTTGAAAATCCAGCTAAGGAATATAGATTTTATTGTGGTAGGAATTAGAGAGTCTGACGATTTTGGATGTAATAATGATATGATCAGAAACAGAACTTCCAGAATGACGGTATAAAGGAGCTCAGAGAATACTTCCCCAGTGAAGTAACCATTTAAATTAGGAAAATTATAAAAATTATAAATAATAATTTAAAAGCAACCACTTGTCTTTGAAAATTTCAAATGAGGAAGTATTTATTCAAGAAAATCTACTAGCTCTTATTAGGAACAGTAAGAGTCTATGGCATCTTAATCACAACCTAGTCCCACCCCTTTCCCTGATCAGTGTAACAGGAGCTCTACTCCAGGCAGGTGAGGCCAAGAAGTTGGGTGAAACTATGGAGCAATTTATGCCTGATGGCATTCTCAAAAAACAATAGAGCAATCACCTAGAAATTAGTGGAAGCTAACATTTGGAGGTTACGTTGGGGACCCTTAAAAACTGCCCTCAGTTCCATAATTCACTAGGACAACTCAACAGACTCAGCATACAGTTGTACTGGAGGCTATGATTTATAGTTGAGTGCAAGGTGATGAATTAAAGTCAGCAAAAAAAAAAAAAGGTGAATGAGGTGAGGTGCAGAGGAAAGCAGGTGCAAGTTTCCAAGAGTCTTTTCCCAGTGGAGTCACACAGGATCCATAATTCCTCTAGCTGCATGCTGTGATGACACATGTGGAAAGATATTTAGCAGGGAAGCTCATCAGAGACTCAGGTTTTTACTGGAGACTGGTCACCTAGGCACTCTGCCTAGCATGGACGATAATTTCAGAATCCCAAAAGGAAAGCAGGAGTTCAGCTTAAACCACATTCTTTGTGCAAACAGTTTAGCCACAGTGAACGACTATTACCAGTCCTAGTAATGGTGGAAACCCTCCCTTAAATCCAAGTTCCTAGAGATGAATTACATCACAATCAAGTTGTTAAAAAGAATAATGACGTAATCAAAGTTGAACTTCTGAAAGTTTAATGCCCACTTAATGTAGGGGGACTAGAGTGGAGAAACACAACACAGAAGAGAGAGGGGATTTCTGTATTAGTCCAATCGAGAAGCATCAAGGAGCTGAAGGACAGAGGAAGAGAATCCCCACTCAGGGAGCAGTGATTGTGCATACATCACGCTTGATATGTCCAAAAGCTTTATTCACCATCTTCTTTCCCATCACTCCTCTTCACATATCCTGTACTGCAGCTTAACTCAGTACACCCTCAGTAAGGCGGTAGTAGTAGAAATGGTAAAGAAGATCGTGATGAAAAATGTGCAGCTACAGTTATACTTTTACCATTTCCTATACACAGACTGTACTTAATTATTCAACAAGTTAAAAAAAAAACCATCACCAAGTATGAAACAGGATAGGCTAGATTATGCTACTGCAGTAGTATTCAAACTGTAGTTTGCATCAGAACATTCTGGAGAGGTTTTAGTATATAGATTGCTGCCTGCCCTCCAAGATTTGGACAGAGTATTCTGGAGTGGGACTTGAAAATTTGTATTTCTAATAAGTTCCTTGATGAAGCTGATGCTCTTGGTCCAGGGACCACACTCTGAAAATACCTGTGCCATTTTAACAAACATTCCTCCAAATCCCTGTGGCTTATCACGCCAAAGGATGATTTGTCACACATGCTACCTGTCCATCACAGGCCAGCTGACGTGGGGAAGAGGTGTGGGAGAGTCTCTGCTCCACATAGTCACTCAACGATACAGGCTGGGCTCATTTCTTTTTTTTTTTTTTTTAAGATTTTATTTATTTATTTGACAGAGACAGCGAGAGAGGGGACATAAGCAAGGGGAGTGGGAGAGGGAGAAGCAGGCTTCCCGCTGAGCAGGGAGCCCGATGCGGGGCTCAATCCCAGGACCCTGGGATCATGACCTGAACCGAAGGCAGACGCTTAATGGCTGAGACACCCAGGCGCCCCAATGAGCTCCATATTTCTGCCCCACCTACAACCCAGCATAACATGGTTGACAAGTAGAAGAGAGCCATAAAATCTCATAGCCACTTTTTTGTGTTTGGCCTAGAAGTGAGACCCATCAGGTCTGCTCAGGCTCCATTAGCCAGAACTAGTCATATGACACTCGGAAGTTAGTTTGCCAGAATGAAAAGGAAACTGGATATTAGTGAGATAGCACTTCACACGTAGTAGGATGGCTATTCTTAAACAAACAAAACCCAGAAAATAACCAGTGTTTCTGAAGATATAGAGAAATTGGAACCCTTGTATGTCACTGATGAGGATGTAAAATTGTACATCTGCTATTGAAAACAGTTGGCAGTTCCTCAAAAAACTATGAACTAGCTATTCCAAGAATTAAAAAAGGGGACTCCAGCAGAAACGTGTGCATCAATGTTCACTGAGGCATTATTCACAATAGTCAAAGAAGTGGCCAGAACATTCCAAGGGGCCATCAACAGATGAATGGATAGACGAAATGCAGTATAGCCATACAATGGAATATTATTCAGTCATAGAAAAAATGAAGTTCTGCTACATTGTGGATGAACTTTGAAAATGTTATGCTGGCTGAAATAAGCCGGACACCAACAGACACAAAAGTATTCCACCTCCGTGAACTCTCTAGAAGGTCAATTTCATTGAGCAGAAGTATATTAGAAGTTACAGGGATGCCTGGGTGGCTTAGTCAGTTAAGTGTCTGACTTTGGCTCAGGTCATGATTCCAGGGTCCTGGGATCGAGTCCCACATGGGCTCCCCGTTCAGCGAGCAGCCTACTTCTCCCTGCTGCTCCCCTGCTTTTGCTCTCTCTCTCTGACAAACAAATAGGACCTGAAAAAAAAAAAAAAGAAGAAGAAGAAGTTACAGAAGGAGTAATAGGGAATTACTGCAGAACAGGTATAGAGTATCTGGCATGATGAAACGTTTTAGAGATGATAGCCATGGCTGCACACATCGCCAAGGTAATTAGTGCACTGAACTGTGCACTTGAAAATGGCAAATTTTATGTTAGATATATTTTTACATATATAAATAAAAAAGAAATACTGATGTTATAGTGCTCGTGTATTATAATAAAAATATCAGTAATCTCATTTTAACATGAATATCAAAACTGTCTGGTATAATACGTATAAGAACATGGACCATACCCTCAAATAATAGGAGAGATTCTTTGTTTTCTCTTATTATTATTAATAAAACTATTTTGTTTTATGATTAATGATAATTTAGTGGTATCATCTATTATCTATAACTTAAGTTTCTTTGAGAAATCCCAGATGGAGGTAGGTGGCCAGTCAACACAGTAAAATGGCTATAAGCACAGGTCTTGTAGCTGGAGTTGGCTGGATTCAAATCCCAACTCTGCCATTCATTACCTGAGTGACCTTGGGTAAGTCACTTAGCTCTCTGTGTCTCACTTTCCTCATTTTGAAATAGAGCTAATAATAGTACCTACCTCTTATGTTATTTTGGAAATTAAATAAATTAATACGAAGTCCATAAAACAGTGTCTGTTTCACAGTAAATGGTATGTCTGTTGATAAATAAAATTTCTCAGTGCAGTGGCCGGCTGATTTAATCTTTAACAGCCTCCTAATTCTCAAAGTAATGCTGATGCAGTAGCTACAGTGGTAATGTCCTACCCCTTCACCTGGAACAAATTTTACAGAGGTTATTACCCTTTAAAAGTCTTTGTATGTCTGTGATACAATGTAATCACGTTGGTCAGCAGAATAAAAATGAATTATGCTAAACCATCTGTCCATGAGAAGGACCCAAAGAAAACACAGTTTGTTCTAGCTCTTCTCACCTAGGTGGATGGAAAACAATGCCCACAGCTCTCCTCTCTTAGCGAAGGGAGGAGTTGAATTGTAGTCCTCCCCAAAGGGTTCCGTGAGGTGGAAAGGGAAGTAGGAGTCTCTTGACATTGAAATCCCAGCAGTCCACCAAACCAAAGTCTGAGAGAGATTCCCAAGTCCAATTAGCCAAAAAGCTGTGGTGGGTGGAGGGGAGCCATAGACTCAAAAGCCAAAAAAAAAAAAAAAAAACGTGAACCTAAGAATAACACGTCAGCTGTTAACAGGAAGAGGTCTCGGTCAACTGCCTGTAATTTTACTGTTGTCTAAAACTTGCTTTTATGTGCAAGCCATAGCTATTGAACTAAGAGGCAGATGCGGTCATTCATTCATTCAACAAGCATTTACACATATATTGTACCCTGCTCTGAACACCGCACTATGTGCGGAATGAGATGTGGAGCCTTCGGATATACTGATATATTGTTAAAAGGAAAAGACCCTTTGAGACATAGGAGGTACCCCAGGGAGCTCTAACATTATTGCTGTTGTTTTTAAAAGGAAGTGAAAAAGGATACTGAATATTTCTTGCATGATGTCCCAGCAAGGAAATTCTTACACCTAGCTTGAAAAAGAAAAAAAAAAAAAGGGAAGATTAAATCAACTGTGGGAATAAAGCTCTTTTGACCCGGTGACTTATCGGAGCAGAAAGTCGCTTCCCTTGATGGTAGTTGAGATGCCTTGTTTGTACTCACTTGATCCCTGGACTCTTTTACCCTGCCCCCCAACTCCCACTCGCCTGAAAATAGTTAAAAGGCAAAGCAGTAAATCAGGAAGTCTCCAAACACAGCAGGGTTCAGTTGGCAAGTACAGGAGGGTGAGGGCTGAAGACTGGAGTCGTCTCATTTCATTTTCAAAGCTGAACCTTTAATGGCGGATGATCATTAATGACAGACAGCGCCGTGTCAAAGGGTTGTGTCGGGCTCCAGACCTTTCCGTGCTTTACATTCCTATGCTTAATCAAAGGTTAACCAAATCATTGCTGGTAGCAAACTGCAGCTTCGAGGTACTGTGGGTGGTCTGTCTCTGCCACTGAGGCAGGCATTGCCGATAGGAAAAAGAACAGGCTGATAGTCCCTACGTACGCGTTCCTGGGTATTTACCGCTTTGCGAAAACTGCGGCACGTGACTGGCTCATGCGCTATTGGGGCTGCAGAGGCTACGCCATTTTATCTCTAGTTGGGAACTGATTTGATTACTTGAATATATGATTATTGATTTATTAAACCATTTCTTTAATTTGTTTAGTCAAACACACAGAAATGTGTCCGACATATTTATTACTATTTTTTTTTAAATTGCTCGTCTCCCGCCCAGGACTTACTCCAGCTGCTTCTCCAAGCTCCTGATGAGTTTAAGGAGCTCCGGCTAAGGTCTTTGCTGGGCCTCCAAAGACCAGAAGAGGAGACAGCTCGTGCGGGTGAGTTCTCGGCTGACGGCCGGGAGGACACCCTGGGCTGGCTTATTACAGTGTGCTGGTTCCGAAGGAATTTAGTGGCAACACTAAAGGAAGATAAAATTTTCCTAAATACGTAGCTGGAGGCTTTTTCACGTTTATAGGTGGGGAGGCCATCAGTAGTGGCTCTCAAACTTCAGAGTGCATGCCAGTCACCTGGCCGCCGGTTAGAAATGCAGATTGGGAATTGTTTAATCTGCCCCTTTATTTTACAGATGCAGAAATAATCGGGGCAGGGCAACAGAGGGGCCAAGCCTTGTGCCCGAGGACACCAGTTGGTCCGCAGAACTGGGAGTGGTAGCTCAGAGACCGTGTGGGTAAGTACACAGAGACAAACGCAAGAAGTCTGTCCTTAACCTAGACAGACACATAAACGGAGCACCCAGTTCCTGTGCTGATGATTATCTTAGCAGGGTAAGACCACGGCTTTGGGACTATAGGAGAGAGTAACTGCGGGCCGCAGCCAGGGGATGTTGAGGGTGGACTTGAAAAGTCGGGGTTTGTCACACCGAGGGACGTGATCACCAGCATTTACGGAAGAGTTTGGTGTGGTCAGGAGACTGAAAACTGTGCGTGTGTCTGCAGTACTCTTGCGCTCAGTCTCGGGGTTGGGTTGCAGGCCGGGGCTGACCATGGCAGGAGAAGTCGGTTAGGAATAGACCTTAACGGGCCTCAGGTGGTGTTCTAAGGCGTCAGCACTGCCTCCTGCAGGCGAGTAGTACTCTGCTTTATCAGGCATGGCAATCCCCTGGCTGGCTCTTTAAAACAGATGGCTGGGTCCCCCTTACACAACTCCTGATTAAGCAGGCCTGGGCTGGGGTAGGAAGAATGCACATTTCTAACGAGTTCCCAGGGGATGCGCTGCTGCCGCTTAGGGGATCACACCGAAAACCACCGCTGCTGATCATAGCCAGGAGCGGTTTTAGAAAGTAAAGAACATAATAGCATTGAAATCGTGGGAAGAAAAGCCAAGGTGGGGTGGAGAAATTAGGGTATGCTGGTTTCAGGGAAATAAGAATCCACGTTGTCCATTTTTTGCCATTTACTCTGTACAGCGTTCTGTGCTAAGAGCTGAATTTCTAGCTTTCCTTTAACCTAGTTAGACTATACAGTTGCCAAGTCTTAAGCATAAGGCTTTGGTTTGAGTGTTAGAAGTGCGGCCAACAGCCTCTCGAGGATAAGAAGAGGTCCAGGCTGGTGGTCGGCGCTGGGACCGCAGCTAGCTGTCGGTGCAGAGGAACATTCCCACTGCAGTGAACGGAGTCTGGGCACAGCTGGCTCCTCATCAGCGGCAGTGTGGGAAGGGACACCTGCCCCCCTTTCACCTCTTCTAGGCTCCACTGGTCCTGTAAACCAGGAGCCTTAGCAGCCTCGATCTGACCTCACCCTTCGAGGGTAAAGGCGAGTCACCTACTAGTAGCTTAAAATCTGAACCCCTCATCCCAGCTGTCCACGTTCTCCTACATCTAGACAACCTCAGTTCCACAACTTTTAAACATACCTCGCTTATGTTTGAGAGCCTAGTTATCTTACCAAACCGTAACTATGTCATTTTCGGTCCCATCTTCCTGCCATTTTTCACACCAATAATGCCTTTCTCCTTTCCTGTCTAGTCGAACCCTACCCATCCTTCAAATCCCGGCCCAGACTCCTCTTCCGTGGACCCTCCCTGTATGTCTCTGGCCTGCACTATCCTGCCGATTGTGCAGCTCTGGGACTGCGGTTGACTTGTAACTCACAGTTTAGTCCTCAGCTGTGCATATTTCTGACCCCTGGTCAATGTTTCTTTACCCGTCTTAGCCTCTCAGCCAGACTACCAAGTCCTCAGAGTCATCTTTGCTACCAGGAAATCAGCAAGGTGCTCTGCACGGAGTGGAGGAACACGATTGTCAAGGACTGATCCATAATGTTAATCCATAACGTCAGCACAAGCAAGTGCAACTAAAACCCAAATCAAGCACACATTTCAAGTGGCACCGTAAGGCGTTGTAGCAAGTTACCGAAAAAAAAAAAAAAGTCAAGTCACCTAAATGTACGTGGTGGACATTCTATTCGCCCAGCCTCACTGGGTGTGCTCTGTGGTAACATCACCATTATGTTTGCTTATCTCCATTCTTGCAAGCATTTTTCTTCTTTTTGCTTTTAGATTTTTTTTTTTTTTTTACTTTGCTAGTTTTAAGCTTCTGAATTACATACCCTCTAAGCATAGAGAGAGGCAGGATTAGTACAGATAGAGAATCTTGAAACTCCAGACGCCAGTAAAGTACCCTCTACACTCCCACCTCAGCCTTCCTCTATCTGTGTCTGGGACCAGCTCCAACTTGGCTCTGCTCCTGGATTACGTGGCGCCCAGAGCTCCCTCTCCCTGGCAGACCCCTCTACTCTCCCAGCTACAACAGCAGCATTTTGCAGATCATTCCCAGATCTACCTGTCTAAGCCAACCTTACTACTCCTCCTGTCCAGACCTGCACTTTAAGCTTTCAGATGTTTTGCCCACATGTTTCACAGCCTGAAAACCTGTCATCATCCGGATAAACATAATGCTTGCTATTCCCCCCAAGGCCACATTCCTACCTTGCTTGTCTCTATTTTAGTATGAGCTTCACACCTCTGCAATTTTCATATGCAGCCATCGCGGGGCTCATTGTAAGTATCTCTGTTGGTTCATTTTTGTCTTCTACACTTTGTCGATAGTATTTACAACATATCCACGTTTGTCGTAAAAGGTGAAATCCATGCCTTGCTAACCACATGGAGGAATTATGACAATACCGGCCTCTCTTTTCCTTTGTCCATTTGATCTGAGTTGGTTTTTCTGTCCACATACAATGTGGCTGACAAAGATTCTAACGTGATTAACTCACAGGCATGTGCATACCATTTCTCTATAGGGTTTTATAAACTCTTAAAGATGAGTAGCTTCGAAGTTGGCCACATGCATATCCTTATTTGCATTTTTCGTCTTCTTCCTGTTGACTCCTGGAATCAAGATAAACATTGGCTTACCTTCAGCCCCTTCATTCTCTTTATTAGCTCTATACTTTCTTTTATGACATCCTGAGGTCTGGTACAACTTTTTCTTGAGTTAGAAAGTGTTTTAGGACCTTTATCCTTCAAAGATCAAGAATTCACTAAAGCATCCTACTTGCAACACCAATCTTAAAAGGATAGGGAGATGTATTGATTATTTCTAACTTTCCGCTAATAATCAACCTACATTAATCGTCCATACATTTAACTGAAACTTTCTTTAGATTATGTGGGAAAACAAACAAAAAAATCACAGGCCAAACACTCTAGAAACTTGGAAGGAACACCTTGAGATAATGAGAGACTGGATAGTTGCAAAATTAGTTTTCCCTTCCATTTCTTTTTATGTTCTAGCATCTATCATGGTCTTTGATGCACAAAAAATACTAAGTAAATATTTGTAAAATGAATGAATCAACATGAAAGTAACGCATAAAAAGTAGTAAACATGGAAGTATTCCTAGTGGTTCCAAAGTGTTCAGTGTTCTAAATTCAAAATGCTGTAGTTATAATTTCTGTGTTTTGAAAACAACACTGAAGACACAGCCAAAATACACCATGTAAACTACATTTAGAAAATCTTGTTAGTTTATGTTTCATCTTAGAAGAATGGAGTTTCTAATTTATCTCCCAGAGTTTTGTCAAAAGGGTGGTATTGATTACAGTGTTTTATTTGTACTTTGGAGTCTGAGGTTTAAACTCAGCTTGAAAGCAGGGTCGTGAATCTGTTCTTGTGTAAGTATAACACAGAGTTGCTATAATCAGGTAACTTTAGTATTCACGTTAAAATTAAAAATAACATTGAAGTCATTTTAGGTAGACAGTTTGCAACAGCTCCCCTGAGTCCCCTTAAATAATTTTACATTCTGAGACATCTGAAACTTTGATTGATGCCTTGATAAATGCTTTCTTCTGTTTTAGATAACGAAGAAACCATTGACTAAAACTAAAGCCAAGTTTTGCCTTTAAAATATCCTCCAGTGAATGTCAAACTTTATCAAAGCCTGATTCACACTGCAGTGCATATCATGAATATTGTACCGATCATAAATCCCAACTTTAGGTCCAGATCTTATAATGACAACTCTCCTTTCAAACACTTATATTGTCAGTGAGATGTCTCTGAAGACTGACTGAGGGGATTACAGGGTCATCCTTGGTTCCAAAGAAATCCATAAACTTGTGAATAAGAAGCCCTTATTTTTCCAGGGTCTTAAGGGTCACGATAAGGAATATGTTAATAACGTGCTCCGTAGGTTTCCTGTCTTAGATGTCTGGATTCGATCACATCTCGGGTAATAATTTTGCCTCATAATTATTTAAAGTGAATCATTTGGAAACATGGGTGGCTAGAGTGACTTTGGAAATAATATTAGAAGTTACTTAGAACTCAAGCTAATTCATTAATTTCAATCCATTTTAATTAATGTCAATTCCAGGATAACTAACCAAAGTTAGTGTATTTTCATCATTTCCTTGATTATTCATATTATTACCAATGCTTGACTGTGTATCTCAAATTTTCTTTCATAAGTGATCTGAAACTGATACTGACCATCAAGGGTAATCCAGATTGAAGTAATGATAGACACAAAAGCTTTCTCTGCATCAGGCCTCTGATTAAGAAACTAGAGCTTCTCTCTCCCTACACATTCCATTCTTCCTAACCGGAGAATAACTGGTTCCAGAGCCATTTGAATGATGTCCTACTTCTCAGCGTGTGCAGCTGACTCAGGCTTACATGTTTGGTGTATATCCTCGATTCTTCTTGCTTCTGTGCCCTTGCCTTCAATGACTTTCCTTTCACTTTCTTCAAAATCAAAAAACCTTTCCTGATAGTTTCAGCTCCAAAATCCCATTCCCTTTATTTGTAATTTCTGACCCATTTAGCTGTTTGTACAGCTCTTTCTTTCATGTATCATTCTCAAAAAGGCAAGAACGATGTGGTTTTTCCTGGGTATTTCACCCAGGGCCAACTGGAATACTCTGCATACAGTAGGTGCTTCACACATGCTGGTGAGCGATATCAATGCAGTTGGGAAAACCTCTGAACAGAGTTGTCTTATCCCCTCACAAAGTCTCTGTCAACCCTGCAACCAGCCGTTGTTGTGGAAAGCAAACAGTACTGTGAATTATTATTATTACATCCTTCCACACTCCTTTCTGATCATCATTCAAAATAGGAAGTCTCTGGAATAATAATCCCCAAGTGCAGGCACTTGGAGAAAAAAGGGGGAGAAATCCAGGAAAATGGCGCATCCTTAGGCTGCTGATTCACGACGGTCTTATTGATTAACAATTCATTTAACGTAGTTTGATTAAAAAAAGTGTTTTAGTTTAGACACATAGCTGGAAAGAAGTTACTCTATTTATACAATTGCAAGAAGAAAGGGTCAGGAAGTTGTGTCTGCTTGGTTCTATGTGTTCATTTTTCTAGCTAAATTATTCCTGAAATAATCTAAAGACAGAAATCTAGTCACTCTTCTGGAAGCCTGAGATAGTAGCAAAGCAGAAGCAGGCTGTTGGATTAAGTGAAGCTGAAACCAAAGGCTTCCTGCAGCACACCTGTTAATCACTGAAATGAAAGGCCAATTCAAAGATGTAACACAACACTGTTGGTCGTCAAAAATCTGCTTGAGTTACCACAACTTCACTTATGACTCTCTTGGGAGTATCACTGCTGTGAAATCTATCGAATTAGAAACTGCCCCCAAATTCTGCTCAGTGAGGAATGCAAACATTTCACTCGAATGGCACTCGTTTGTCAAACGGGCGAGGGCAGGGAAATTGATGAGGGTACTAATTATTCTTGAAAGAGCCAGAAGGAGCAGAGAACATTTAAAGACTTCATAAAGAAGTGAGGAGCAAGGGAGTGAGTTTCCCCAAACTTTAAAAGGCTTAATCCACAGACAGCAGGGCTGGTGGGTAGGGCAGGGTTTTCTCAATTAGAAACAGGTCTCCTCCTCTGTTGCAATCCTGACATTTCCCTTGTGGATTAAGACAGTTGGAGTTAAATTTTTGAAAATTGTGAAATTTTCTATTTTCTTTCAAAGACTGAATATTTGTACATAATAGGGGAACATAAACCATAACCACTTTGTCTAATCTTTTGTTCTTCCTGGGTTTCATAAAAATTAATGCTTCTCCCCCCACCCCCATATACCAAAAAGGAACACCATAGTTGTTCAAGTGGTGAAGTCTTTCAGGGAAAGAAAGGTTCAGCTACTCACTATTTAAGCTAGCTATGCAAATAAGCACCCCTGGGCCTACGTGAAATGACTCTGGATTTAGACAAGGCCAAGTAGAATTCGGTTTTTAAGCAACAGGTACTTGTCTCTATCAAAGTTACAAGTCAAAAATTTCAAGAAGAGTTAGAATTAATTCTTTGACTTCATAGACTCATATAAACTGGCAACGAATTTTAAGTTCCATGCAAGGGAAAATAAAATATCCATATTATCTTCTGCATCCCTTCTCCAGATAGTAGATAAAGAAGATACTAGAAAGCAAGGACTTGAAAAAGAGAGATACCTTGAGAGAGCAGGCATACATTGCCATAGGAAGAAATCTTGGGTTCACTCTGTCCAGGTGTATTTGCATTTTTAAAGGGACATGGTTAAAGATTAAGAAACTTTCAAGCCTAAAGAAATGAAGTCCTTATTGTTAGGAAATCAAGCAGTATAACTGGTGTTTGGGATGGAAAATGTGTTTAGAATGGAAAATATTCCAATGTGTGCCAGAGTAGAATGAGCGATTTGATATCTGTAAAATTGTAGCAGTGAGATAGCAAAAATTTTTCAATGAAAGTTTGCCATTTGCAGAACACTGTTGCAGGCTCTCTGAGAACTTGTGCTTGCCCTCAAATTGGTTATAATTCAGTCGTGTCGTAAGAAACACATGGCGATCTAATGAGAAAATGTTTGGTTTAAGACATAGCATAGGAAGAGATGTCATGTGAAAGTATGAAGATAGGAAAACCAATTCTCCACGCTGAGATGGTGAAGAATATTTGTGGTAATTACACAGGCACAGTTGCCGGCTTTGCCTAATTGCAGAAACATTCCTACTTGTGGAACTATGCTTTTCTGCTTCTGAGTTGACCCTACAGTCTTTCATTATTGGTTTACTGGGGAGTATAGCAATCCTGAGAAATCCTCTTCTCCCATTTCTCACCTAGTATGTCACCTCTTGACTATCGTGACCCTCTCACAAAGATGTTGATGTAAGATTCAGCACAGTGACCATAATTTCTTGACTTTACCCATTATAAAATATTTAAACTACCTGAGGGACTCGGAGCTGGGCATATCCAGATAAAAGGGAAGTTTGAGTTATTAAAAGAAACTACCTTGAGGAGTTACGGTTGGACGACCCCATTTGAACTAAGAAATTATCTTGGAAACATACTGAAGTAGAAAAGAAAAGACATGTTCTTCCCAGAGGCTTGCCAAAGCTTGTTCTAGGCTAGGACATTTGATCTCAATGATCTCCCATAAGTGGGATTGTGGCTCAGTAAAATGGAACCATATTATGCCTAATTTCTGAAAATAAATATAAATTTGGGGCAGCCATCCGGACATGAAGGTGCAATTCAGGGTCTTGTCTACCCTGTGCCCATTAAGGCAAGGTGGTACGTTCTATCCAAGGATGCCCTGATCAATGTATCAGAGATGCAACCAAAGGCAGGAAACAGTTTCCCAGGCATGATGGATTATCCAGAGGACTTGTAAATGTTTTATAGCTATTCAGTTTCACAACTCCTAGGTTTGGATTATGGGAAATTATATCTAAACTAGCACAGAAAATCTACAATAGATGCAATCCAGATAGATTCCCAGATAACAATAGTGACTTCAATCTTTAAAAAGTGTTTTGTTTTGTTTTGTTTGTTTCGGAGAGAGCTGCTAGATTGGCCAAGCCTGGGTCCATGGAACAGCAGGGTGAACCCACTAGCTGCAGATTGTCAACATTCTTTTCTTTTACATAAGAAGTCTTCATTCTGTTGACTTGCATACTTGAGAGTTAATTACATGTGTTGTGCTCCTTTTTTTCTAGCCGGGTCTAAAGCAGTAAATGATAGGTTGTTGTCTGGCTATTTCCTTGCATGTCAGAAAAGAAATGTCAAGCAACTAATTGACTCAGAAATTTTTCGTGTGCCCAGGGGACCTCAGATGTAAGAGAGTCTCAAACTGAGAGTGAAGAGTGGGTGGGCGAACACTGTCCTTGGAAGCCTTCCTATGTGAGTTATTGGTTATATGTTGTCTCTCTTCTGCTATTTAAATCCTCTCCTTTCTTGCGTTTTCCTCTCCCTGCTTTGAACTTTGGGCAATAATCAAGTCTTCAGGCTATTCTGCCTCTCAGCAGTCCCCAGAGATATTGGAGAAGCTGTCGGTTTAGACTGCCCACAAACCACCTTACCCATCTGCTGAATTAGCCCACTCTTCTCAAGACTGCCATGTTCTCAAGTCTTTTTTATAGAAGGGCTACTCACTTGGTTGGTAGATTTTTCTCACCGGAATTTTAGAGAGTTGAAAAGAATTTCCTCATACAAACCACTTCTGAAGAACCCAAGTCCTTCACAGCTTGTATATGATTACAAATGAAATCTCCTCTCAGTAGACCGTATCAGCTCCAAACCCACACAAACAAGTTGAGTTCCACTCAAAGCACTAAGAACACACACTCTGTGCTTCCTCTTTTCTGAAAATAACTTAGCACCTTCAAAGTAATGATATCCTCAAAGAATTCTGATGAGCCAAGGAATGAGAGCATGGGGCTGGTCTCCATCAAACCATGGGCTTGCTAAGTATAGCTCTCTTGGATGGCTCAAAAGGCTTGTACAATTTCTCTCCCAAATGAGATTAGAATAGAATGATGTATAATTTCTGAGTAATTCGCCAGCCCTTCCCCCCTTTTATCATAATGGTGTTATGTTAATCATCATCTTTGTCTTCAGGGATCTCATTTTGAGCTCAACAAAGTTGTGAAAATATCGACTGACTTCTCCAGTTTCTACTGTAACATCCTTTATCAGTCTTGGATGTATAATGTTTGGCTTCGTGCCTTGTCAATTATAACATCTAACACTTGCAGAATTCCAGCCAAAGCTGTTAGCACAGTCTTACTCTCCATTTGATACCCAGAGCAAGTTAATCCCCACTTGAGGCAAATCTCACTCCTCCCTGTCCAGCATGATTTTGGATGGGGAAAGCATAAGTGTTCTGCTACTTTCCTACTTCCTTGGGCTTCATTTCATTTCAAAATTATGCTCTTTTTTATTCTTCTGAAAATAATGTTTGCTCTCACTGTTTATTTGTTGTATATAAAAGAAACCTGGTAAAGTTTAATGAGAATGATTGCATTTTCATTAAAGCACAAGTTATCTCAAGGTATAAAAATATTTATTGCCCTTGAAACTGTAGGTTTGTAGAAATGCAAATTAAAATAATAATAATAATAATGTACAATTTGGGCTTATCCACTTGGCAAAACAAAAAAGGAAGATAGATTATTGATGAAGATATAATTGGCATACCTTTTCTAAGAAAAGGCAGAAAATATGTATCAAAAATTTTCAAATGCACATTTATTTTAAGCACCTTCACTTTAAAATTTTTATCCTGAGATGGTTATTAAAATAATGGGAAAAGAGACTAATGAACAAGGAGGCTTTGCTGAACCATTACTTATAATCAAATTTCCTACAATAGGAAATTAAGTAAACTGGTTATATTCATGGAATAAAATATCACGTGGGTATTAAAAATCATGCTTTAATGTAACATTTTTATGCCTTTAAGTAAAAATTGTGCAGACCATAAAACTTTACATATAGAATGAGGCTGCATTTATTTAATCAAACATATATTTATACTGAAATAAACAATTCTGTGTCTGTAAAGGGGAAGTTATTTCATTTTTCAAGTGTCAAGTTTTAAAATTTTGTATACTACTCTTTTACTATAGATCAGAGTTGTAACATATAATTTCCCTATTTAAAAATATACACAGAACAATTTCATAGGCATTTGCAAACACTGATTACAAGTGTAAAGAGACAATCGTTTGCAGGCTTTGACTTTTAAAATCAAGGCTATCACCTTAGACTTAAAAAGCAAGGCTAACTGAGGTATGCCATATATGACATAATATGCATTTTTGAAAACTGATAACTGATATTGCTCTAAAAACAGAAAAGTAGAATAAATTGTTAAAAGAGAACTTTCATATTCAGTCATTGGGTATAAAGTATTGCTTTTGAAAAATACTGTGCTCAGGAGTTTGCAGCGTGGACATGTGATAGTCGTCTTTCCACAACCGCTTAACAAAACTATCGGCCGGTGTCTGGGTGTCAAGGAGATGACCGAATACGCAGAGAAATAAAGCTGCTCTCGGTTAGTGCTGCTGCTTCGTTTAAAGCATATGCAAGAAGGCAAGTTGCCAGCCTTTTCCAACTGAAAAAGCACAGGAACGTATAAACAGCGGACCTTCATTAAGCATCTAGTCATTTCAACAGTTATTAAGTGAGCTTCTAGTACATTCCTAGCTCTCTTAATCATTATATAGATAAGAAGGGATATAAGAATTGTTGCATCCTAAACCCAAGGATTAAAGTCTTAAAGATTAAACAGCAGCACAAATGAGAACATTAGCAATAAACATCCTTTTTCCTTGGTGGAAAAATCATGGAAATCAAAGGCATGGCAAATCAGAAAAAGGGTCCAAAGGGTATCAGAAAAAGGTTACTGGGAAGTTTGAGTGCTTTTGGTTAGATTTGAGTAAACTGGAAAATGCAAACTCAAGTAACCACAGGGCCGTGTGTGTGTGTGTGTGTGTGTGTGTGTGTGTGTGTGTGTGTGCGTGCGTGTTTTCAAGCACTCATTACAGGGATTTGATTCTCCGCAATTGTCAGAGCCGGTTACAGCATCTATTTGATGCTATTGTTTCTCGATTCTGTGGCTCATGCTGGAACCTGAAACCCAGAAGACAAGCAGTTAAGAAGGGATAACGGGGTGATGGGCATTAAGGAGGGCACGTGTTGTGATGAGCACTGGGTGTCATACACGACTAATGAATCATGGAACACTACATCAAAAACTAATGATGTACTATACGGTGGCTAACTGAACATAATAAAATAAATAAGTAAATAAAATAAAGTACATATTAGTGGGGGGGGGAGGGAGAATAGGCAGAAGGGAAAGCAGGGACAAACCAGAGGCTGTAAGGTTGAGCTGAAACCCACGCAGAAGACACCGTGGGCTGAGTTGCTCCCCCTCCCCAGCTGAGCCTGTGCACAAGCGCTAATGTATCGTGCAGCCGCATCTTGGGCTCTCCTCTCACCTAGAAAAGATGCTTGCTCTAAATGTCGCCCCTGCCTGGTCCTCATTCAGCTTCTCTGCTCTGGGGACAAATGTGTTAGTTTCTTGAGGAAGGATACCGAAGTTTCCTTCAAGACGCTCCCATCATCAAAGGTGGAGTCTTGGAGCACTGGAAAGAACTGGAATGAAATGTTAAGCAATTTCAGCTCTGGACCCTGCTCTTTGCTGGGTTAAATGACCGTAGGCTAGTCACGTCTCTGGTCCTCAGTTTTCTCATCAATAAGCTGAAAGAACTTGGGTCGCCTGTAAACTGGCAGGCCTAGGAAAGTAACACGTGTAAAAAGGAAAGGGCTGTGCGAAAATTACCCTGGGAGAGGCTGCTCCCAGCTTTGTTCCACGGTGTGCATAGTGCTGAATGGGGCATCTGAAATTAAGACCCCAGGCAGGCCAATGAGAGGCGACCATGTGAAGCAAGGAGAGACAGAAAGATGGGGTGCAATGGAAATAATAGGATGAAGAGTTGGGAGAGCGAGTCCTTCGTCTTGGCTTCATCACAGACTCCTTGAGCTAAACTCAGTCATTTGGCTGATGAGGGGTTCAGTTTCCTCCTCTGCAGGATGAAGGCTCAAGGCAGCAGTACTCATCACGACCCAACGGAATCCCCTCAGGAGCTCTAAGAAATATTCAAGGGCACGTCCCGTCACCAGAGATCCTGATTTAATTGATCTGAGATGTGCCTGGACATCAGGATTGTTTAAAGCTCCCCAGAGTCTCATGTTCATCTAAGCTTGTGAATTCTTTATTAGAATTTGCTTTGGAAAACGGCAGTATGATGTAGGGTTGTGGGAAGGCTTCCCCCCACCACACACACGCGTGTCTGTCAGATTGCATGTTAGTTCACCCTTAGAGATTCATCCCCTTGTGCGCTGAAGCCTCTTCATTACTTATTAAAATTCATATACTCCTACTAAATGTGACACCTTGAACTTACAAGTGTATCTTACTTAGAATCATAAAAACTAATTTGGAAAAAATCTCAGAGGTCACGGGTCAAACTGGCAAGTGTTTTTACTGTGATTTTTATAGATAGGAAACTGAACCTCAGGGATGTCTTAGGCTTTTCTAGATAGCATTTATTTTGGTGTGGGAGGGGCTTTAATTAATGTCCTCCTTCTTACCTGTTTTTCTTAGATAAGAGGTTTTGTACTGTAATTATGTGACCACGCATTTTTTAAAGACACCTGTGTTTTTATCTCAGTCTATTTTAGAGTTAAAAATCCTTTTTGGGTGGGGATTCCCACAAATGACATTTGAGCCATTAATGTGTCTCATTTATCTAAATAAGCATTTCCTGCTCTGATTTATCATCACCCTGTGATTGCTTCCTATGATCTACCTTTCACTCTTTCTACCGTTCATCTTAATCCACAATAAATCTGCTCTGCTGGCCAAAGAGTATACGTCATTGCCAAATTGCAAAGCCAAAAGACCTCCTTATGTCAGAGGACATAAACAGCTGTCATGTAACATACATATCTGTTCTCAAAGACATGTTGGGCATTTTGCCTGTCAGGGAATTGTTTTGGGGTTCCACTGGGGTGAATGAATCCAACTCTATAAATTTATAACACATTAAATTAATCAATCCCTAAAGATAAAGTTCTAGTCTGTTTAAGCCTTGGCAATTCTAACTACAGCATACCCTTTCTCTCCCCTCTAATCAGCATGGTCCAGTCCAAATTTAAAAATTCAGAATATAGGGGCGCCTGGGTGGCACAGCGGTTAAGCGCCTGCCTTCAGCTCAGGGCATGATCCCGGCGTTCTGGGATCGAGCCCCACATCAGGCTCCTCCGCTATGAGGCTGCTTCTTCCTCTCCCACTCCCCCTGCTTGTGTTCCCTCTCTCGCTGGCTGTCTCTGTCTCTGTCAAATAAATAAATAAAATAAAATCTTTAAAAAAAAAAATTTGGAATATAACCCAAGGTATCCCGGTACCACATGCTGGCGAAATCATGTTTGCAAAGGGATGGCCTCATCAAGAATTCCATTGGAATTCTAAGGGGCTCACACAATCAGGCAGTTACAACCAATGCACTTATTACTTTGGGACCTAAATTATAATTGGAATCACACAAATCTTCTTATCAAAATTGTTGCCAGTTTGCTTCTCCATTGGGAAAAAACAATAATTTTTCTGCACAAAAATAATCATTTAAATAATTTTTTAAAAGTCTTCATCAACCTGATGTTTTTCTTCCTTAAATATCTAACGTAGAGCATGAGGGTTAGTGCAGGGTTGGCGTACGTTATATACTGTTTCCATTAAGACATTTCATTTACATAAGGGACATTGCTATGATGTACTGAGCTGAGAAACTACTTGATATGTTATACATTCCAGTCTGAGAGAAGCAATCCCTTAAGATTTTTCATAAGTATGACCAAGATTTTTCCGTTGACTGGCCTCAAGAAATCATTTTTTAAAGAATTGAATGAGCAATAACAATTTTTAATGATACCTATCCGGGAAGAACTAAAAAATGCATTACTTTCACTTGGAAAAGTTGTTAATATGACCTAAGGTGCTACATTTTTAAGGCTGAATATTTGAAAAACCTTGGGAATTTTCCTTGGGACCTTTAGGATTTATTCATGAATTAATGACTTCTCAAATTTCAATTCTCCCCTTTTCATTTTGCATCAAGTGATGTGCAAAAAGTATTTGAATAAAATTTGTTTGAAGTATCACACAGCGTTTTAAATCGCAATAATCAACATAGAATGACGTAATAAGCATTCCTGTCTTTATTCCACCACATCCTACCTGTATAAAAGTTGGCGAAGGTACCTTTCTACAAAGCTCTCATATGCTCATTTGTAGAATTTGTTGTGTGCGAATTAATGTATGTAAACCACCTTGACCAGTGCCTGACAAAATAGCAGCTCCTTAAGAAAAAGGGCTCTTTAAAAGCAAAAAGGGCTCTTTAAAAGCAAAAAAGCTCCTTAAGAAAAAGGGCTCTTTAAAAGCAAAAAAAAGGGCTCTTTAAAAGCAAAAATAAAATACCCCATCTATTAAGATTCTATCAAGTTTTATCTTCCCCAGAACAATATTTCCCCAAACATGGCAAAACCTAGATCTAACCACTTCCTCCTCATTCTTAAGGTCTCTTCATACTTTGCTACCTGATTATATTCAATTTATCATTATAAAAATCTTTATTTTTTGTCTGTTTAATACTCTCATAGAATTATGATATTAAACATTAGAAGCGCCTTATGAAATAGCATATATCTACAGAGAAAAGTGTACTGTGTGTTTGCACATTCGTGTGTATTTTGTTATTAGGTTTGTATTTATTCAATACACTTTATGTGTTTGTTTAAATATAACAGCTTTATTGATATGTAATTCACATACTGTTCATCCATTTAAAATATACAGTCCATCAGTTTTTAGTATCTCCAGATTTGCACAACCATCACCACAATAAATTTTAGAATATTTTCATACCCCGAAGGAAATCCTATAGGCATTAACAGTGACTCCTCGCTTTGGTAGCCATTAATCTACTTCCAGGTAACCATTAACCTACTTCCTCTCTCAGTAGATTTGCCTATTCTGGACATTTCATATAAATGGAACCATATAATGCATCATGTTACACACACACATACATGCATACGTCTGTATACACACATTTTGTTTATCATTTATTAGATGACGGACTTTGGGTTGTTTCTACTTTGTGACAATTATGAATAATGTTGCTCAGGATAGTCACGTAGAAGTTTTTGTGAGGACATATGTTTGCATTTCTCTGAGGTGGAATTCTCTCTAAGAGTGGAATTGCTGAGTGACATGGTAACTCTGTGATTGACCTTTTGAGGAACTGAACTATTTTCCATCGTTTTCCATCCCTAATGGCAATGGATGAGTGTTCTAATTTCTTCACATTCTCATCATCACTAATTATTACCTGCCGTTTTAATTCAATCCATCCTAGTAGGTATGAAGTGGTATCTCATTATGGTTTTGCCTGTACCCTGCATTTCCCCAGTGGCTAAGATGTTGGGCATCTTTCGACGTGCTTATTGGCTATTACTATTTTCTTTGGAGCAATGTCTATTCCATTCCTTTGCCCACTTTGATTGGATTATTTGTATTATTTAGTTGTAAGAACTCTTACATAGTTGTAAGAACTCTTACATAGAATATACTATTCATATATTCTAAATACAAGTCACTTACCAATGCAATATTTTTTTAGCATTGTGTGTGTTGTCTTTTGACATACTTGATGGTACCCCCTAAAAAAACAAAAGGTTTTGATCTTGATGAAGGCCAATTTACCTATTTTTTTTCTTTTGTTGCCTATACTTCTGTTGTCTAAGAAGGCTTTGCCTACCCCAAGTCACAAAGATTTACTCATATTTAATTACATTAAGGGTATGTTCACTGTTTTTTGTTTTGTTTTGTTTTGTTATTTCAACGTGGTTACTTTAGGACTTACCATATATACCTAAACTATGAGAATCTACTTCAGATTTATACTAACTTCATTCAAATTAGATATAGAATCATTACTCTGGGCAGCTCTTCTCCTTCTCCCCCTTTTTGTGCTATTATTGCCATCCATTTAAAATATGTTGCAAACCAACAATGTATTTTTATACTTATTCCCTCATGTTATTTTATGGCTACTAAAAAAGCTGAGAGAAGAAAATAGAGCTAATATATATTTATATAATTTTTTATATTCTCTTATTTACTATTTCATGATCTTTTCATTTCTTTCTATGGATTCCAGTTTATCTAGTGTCATTTCCTTACTCTCACACACCTTTGTTCCTACCCACCTTCTTCCTGCTGTAATTGTAAAATATATTATGTTTCCGTATGCTGTGGGCCAATAACAATTATACACATTTTTATGTGATTGCTTTTTAGCTCAATTAAAAGAAGAAAGTGGTGGAAATACGTAATTTTTACTTTTATAATTATCTACATAATTACCTTTACCAGAGTTCTGTTTTTTCACGCGGGTTGAATTACTTACCGTCGGGAGTCACTACTTTCAGTTTGAAGAACTTCCATTAGTATTTCTTGCGAAGCAGGTCTGCTAGCAGTACATTTCTAGGTTTTGTTTGTCTTGGAATATCTTTATATTGCCCTCGCTTTTTAAAAATAGTTTTGCCAGATATAAGATTCTCGTAATTTTTATTTTTCCAGAAATTTTATCATCCTACTGCTTCTGATCTGCACTGTCTCGAATAAGAAATCATCTCTTGATATTTTTCTGGTCCATGTAATGGGTTGTTTTCCTCTTGACTTTTTAAATTCTCTCTTCATCCTTGGCTTTCATAATTTTCTCTATAACATGTCTGAGTGTGGATCTCTTTCTGTTTATCTTATTTAGGTACAGAGGTTCATGTTTTTCATCAGATTTTGGATCATTTCCTTTAATGATTTTCTCTAACCTCTCTGTTTCCTCTCATTGCGGCACTCCTGCCCATGGGTGAGCTTAGTTGTATCCCACATTCTCCTGAGGCTCTGTTCATTTTTCTTCATTTTTTTCCTCTGTTCTTCAGATTGCAAAATCTCTATCAATTTATCCTCAGGTTTGCTGATTTTTTTTCCCTGCCAGTTTGAATCTACTGTTGAGCCCCCTCGTGTGAATTTTTCATTTCAGCTATCGTACTCTGAATTTCCATTGGTTCTTTTTAGAATGTCTGTCTCTTTATTGATATTCTTGATTCGATGAGACATTGACATACTTTTTTTCTTTGATCATGATTTCCTTTAGTTCTTGAGGATGTTTATAATAGCTGGTTTGAAGTTTTTGTCTGTTAGGTCTGACATCTGAGCCTTCTTACAGGTAGTTTCTTCTGCTTCGCTTTCCAGTTTCTTTGCATTTCTCATAATTTTTTGTTAAAAATTGGACATTTTAGAAATTATATTTTAATGGCTCTGGATATGACACCCTTCACCCGCCTGCTGCCAGGCTTACTGGTGTGGTGGTTTGCTCATTTATTGCTGAGTGCTTATTTGTTGAGTGGCCTCGTTGAGAGAAATCTATATCCATCTCGGTATGAAATCTCTGCTGCTGGCTTCTCTGAGGGTACAACCTGGATCATACGCAGTCTCCCTACTATGACAGTAGTCTTAGCAAGGTCTTTGACTGCCTTTTTCCCTGACTTATGTTAAGCTACCTGCGTCTTTTGGTATCACAGCCAGCTGTTAGCTTCTAGTCACTGCTATCTGATTGCTCTCTTGTTTTCAACAATTCTCTGGTCTGCATACATTCAGATGTCTTTAAAGTGGTACCTTTTGAGGCCAGGCTTTGAGGCTTGTCCTGGAGCCCAGCAGTGCTCTTCTTAGTTCTTTTTCTTTGGCTTCTCTCTGAACTAGGTGGCTGAGGATTTAGTCTGTTGATTTCATGGAGCTACCAGCCCGCTTTTAGATCTTGCCACCAAAATCTCCATGGTTTACAAGTGTACCATTAGGCTGAACTTCCCCACTGTCTCTTCTAAATAAAATCACTTCCTTAGGTAGAGTTTGGGGGCTCTTTGTTATTCCGATCTACCTCTCACCTCTGTGGGTAGAATCTCTGAGCTTCTACCCTGGAGCTGGAGTTACAGTCTGCTTTATGAGCAGGTCACTCAACAGACACAGTAGCATTTAGTCTTCGCAACTTTTCAACCCGTCAACTCTCCCAGAGTGGAATGTCAGCCATACAGCGGAGCTTAAGTGGGGTAAATTGGGGCCCCCCATACGTGGCCTGCGATAGCTGGAATAGAGCCTCCACCTATGAGAGGGACTGTGTGGAGGAACCCCCTCCCCTCATCCTCTTAGCCTTAACTCACCTAGGCTACAGCCTCTGCAGCACAAAGCTGATGGGGATGAGAAGTGGTCTCACCCCACTTGAGATACCATCGCCCTCAACAGAGACCCGGGGATGAGGAGAGAGGAAGCAAGAATGTTGTGTCCTTGGCTACACGGACCCACACGAAAGCTTTTATCACATTGAGCTGGGGCGGAGGGGGGAAGGAGCACGTGATGCTCAGGCCCGCAGGCTCTCACTGTATTATTGAGATTTAATAGATTTTCCTAATTTTTTTTCATCAGCTCAGTGCCCCCAGGAATATTTGCAGAGATTTTAAATGGTTCTCTTTCTCTCATTTTCATCAGTCATGGTTGTTCTATGGGGAGCAGAGGTACAGAACTCACACTGCCATTTTAGAAGCGGATCTGCTTCTATTCAGTTTTCAACGATACGGGGGAAAAGGTGTTCATCCCAACACAAATAACTCTTGCTAACAATTTGATGTATTTCCTTCCAGGACATTTTTCTAGATAGAGGTTCCTACATCTGCCCTTCATTCCTTCCCTCCTTCCTTTTCTTTTCATTTAAATATTAAAAACCACCATTTTTGTACCTTTGGATATATTTTATTAACTCAACATTCTAAGATAATAATTGTATGCATTATTTCCTATTCTTTACAAATATCAATATTAATAGGCACATGCTATTCTATCAATTTGATCTGTCAAATTAACTTAATAGTCATTTCCCTATAGCTAGAGAGGCATTAGTGATGTTGTATCGCTGTCATTTATTGAGCACAGGCACTAAGCAGTTCATATATACCATCTCAATACTCATAACTGAATGAGGTAGAGCTTCTTATCATGTCTTACACTTAAGGAAACTGAGGCTTACTCAGAAAGCAATAACTCCTAGAAGCCATGGAACTAGTCAGGCATAGAGCCAGAGTGACCACAGATCTGTGAGATTCAGTGAATATGGTTGTGCATATATATATATTTTTTTGCCTTTATTACTATTTCTCTTTTTAGGTCGGTTTCTAGAAGAAAATTAGTAGGCCAAAGGAGATTACTACATAACTTTTCTTGACAAGAATTAACAAATTGATTTCTGGAATATCATTTTTTATTCATCACTTTTCTGTGCTGAAATCAATGGGGCCAGAATATCCCTTTCAGTTTTCACCAGAAGAAAATAGCATCGCATAATCATTTATATCTGTTATTCCCAATGTTGACACCATTCCCATTCACAATAGATATTAGTTATACATTTTGTACATATGTCTGTTGAGACTCTTGAGGCTTTCTTAATATTTGTATGAACCCTTTACATAATATAATATAGTAGCCATCAATATTTGCTACAAGTAATTTTATTTAATGTGTTTTTCACTGTTTTATTTTAGCTGAACACATTTTTAATTATCTGAATAATTTATATGTAATCAGGTTTAGTAGCAGAGCATCTGTTTGGTTTTTGATATGGCAAAATAGAGGGAAAAAACTTATTCTAGAAATCACAATGCAGAAAATTAATGTCAGTCTCTTCTGGTTCACAGGCACTTCCTGGGGAGTGACCCCCTCACACTGGCTGGAGGAGCATTGCTTCCTCTGCAAGATGTGCCTCTCCTTAGGGCTCTCGCATGGTCCATTAATAGGTATCTCATCAATTTCTTTTTTTTTCTGGTAAACACCCTCTTAAGTAGCTATTCTTAAGATTCCAATTCCAGTGGGCTGGGCTTCCCACACTTTTTTAACCAAAGTGTTTTAGGAACTATGATATTATATATTATAGACTTCAATTTTCCCTCATCCAGGAGACACATCTTTGGATTCACTTGATGGGTTAGCTGGCAGAAGCTAACAAGGCAGTGTAAGCAAAAGCACATTTCTTAATTCTAATTCTTCCTCTCATTTACCTGTTTGAATGAGAGCACCTCAGTTCATCTTGAGTAAGTTTATGGTGACTAATTTTTTGAATATTCCTTAGTAGGAGGGCACCTGAATGTGCCCTCTAAAGCACATACTTCATTATTAATTTAGGATCTTAGTTCTTGAGTCTTTCTTAGACAACATCCTCACCTTTCCAAATGCTTCTTTCCTTCAAGAGGGCAGCTATATTTAGTTAGTTCTTAGTGGCGATCTGTCTATACAGCTTAACCTGGGGTGTTCTAATGGCCGTATGCTTCTAGGTCAGCTGTGTGGATGGATAATTACTGTAGATTCGCCCCTCCCCCTCCAAATTCAAACCAACAAGCAATGAAACCACAGCACATATCCTGCCAGTTACTTACTTATTATTAATTTGAAATAGGACTAGTGACAAATGTGATTTTATTCTTTCCTTAAAATATCTGGCTAGTAATGGTTTTCGTAGAAAATGTTGATCAAAATAACTAATAGCCCAGTTCATTGGGGAGAGAAATCAACTTTTACAAGAAAATAATTTTTCTCTTGTGGTATGAAATAATATATAATCATATTAATTTAGTCTAGAAATAAGTTGAAATTATGTGTTATCCCACATTCCCCTTAAATACACATCATGGGCTACAATAACTTGCAGTTTTCTCCTGCCATGAAAGAAAAACGTTCTAGCTGAAAACTTTAGAATCATATAACCTATATTTTATTGGCCGGGGTGGGGGTGTCTTAAATATGGAAATTCCAAACTGGCATTTTCTCTAGAATGCAAGAGGGCTCACTTTTCAGATGTGACCTTATCCTGAACTTCTCTGAAATAGCACAATCAAATGAATGTATTTAACTCTATCCGTTTACTGAAATTTGAAGCTCTCTATCTATCTATCTATCTATCTATCTATCATCTATATATCTATAGATATCAGGTATTATCAGCAAAATCATAGTCCAAAGCTTCAGGTATTCAAAACCTCTTCACATGAAAATGTGAATGATTATTGGTGCTGATTGAAAATGTTCTACCTTTTATTTTCAGCTGCTATGTGGGACTTCCCTTCATAAGCAAAACCACTGAAAGATTAAGAAATAAAAAACTATAATAACTAATTGTAAAATCCTCAGAGTATACTGTTAGCCTATGTCTACTTTGAGGAGGGAGAAGGAAATCAGTTACCAATTTTGTTTCAGGTGATTGCTATGCCCACAGTTACCAGGAAAATTTTTCAAAAGCAAACTCACAGAAAGACAATATTTTTATTTTCCATGAATTCCATGAATTCGACAAAGGTCCCACAACACACCATGCCTACATATCCTTACCACAGCCATTCTCAGTGGCTCAGAGTCAAAAACAATAAATATCCCTCTGAGCCAGAATATGAGCCAGCAGGTCCTAAACTAGTGGAGAATGTTTGGCGATACCAACTTTTAAAAGGTTTAATATTTTTATGAAAGTGGTTTTATAAGCTTTAATATAGAGACTCATACATTTTACTAGTTATATTTTTAAATATTCCACCAATTTAGTTTATGAATCCAATTTTTGACAAGACTGAGAAAAAAATAAAACCTTCCAAAATGGAAACATGTCCATCTTTTGTTGTGAATACTTATATGCCTAAAAGCATTCTGTAGAGAATACCATTTACCAAGCACACTTGGCCCAAACATCTGTGCTCTATTGTGTTTTCCTGAACAAATCCACCCATTCAGGGACTATAAAACAAGAATTCATATAAAGATGTATGTAAGGAAGACACATTTCTCTTTTTAAAAGCTCATTCATGCATGATGAAGCTATTATAAGAAGGTTCAAGTTAACAATAAAGAACAAGGGATAATTGTGTGAATATCTGTGGTGGGGAGGCCCAGACAAATGGTGGTGGGATTAGAATGATGGAGACCCAGCGACCAAACAGACCACAAGGTGTCCTCTGAGGCTTATTTGAGTAGAAATAAAGAGAAGGGGATCTGCACAGATGTGCCAAAGATTCATGGTAAACACCTGGCAGACATTTCAGTTAGTGAGGAAAGCATGGTGCCAGGATATGCCGGGGTTACTAGGGGAGAGTCCAGGCAGAGTACAGGGAAGGGGGTGGAAAGGAATGAGGAGCAAGCAACCTACAAAAGTTTAGGAAGAAAAGCAGTCAGAGTGTGGAAAGTACAGCTCTAACATGTCCCAAGGAAGTAGGTTCAAAAATCTCTGATACCACAAAGAACGCTAGCGCTAGAGAGACTGGCATAATGGGGAGGCTCACCAAGCAAGGAGTAAAGCACAGTGGACCCTGCTTCTGAAATCAAAGAATTCTCAAAAATGGTAAGGGCTCACTTCCCCCGGGCAGTCTATATCACAACCTGCTTGGAGCAAGAGCAAGCCATTTTCAAATTATATAATTTGTTCTGCCCCATCCAGCCTCCACTCTGTTTTAACAGATCACTGCACAGGTGTACTGGGGCGAATAAAAGGGCAGAATGCTAAAAATCACTGAAATAGGGGCTTGGTCATAAAAAAAAAAAAAGTAGCAAGGAGCTCACTATAGCTCCTGTGCATGGTATCAGAAGTACAGTTGCATTAATGTCAATCTTGAGGCTGAGCTGTGAACACCAGGCAGCTGCTGTAACAGGAAGCTAGCTCGTGCACCTTGGAGTCAGGTTGGCCAGGGTTCAATTCCCAATCTGCGCATATCACAGGCGTGTTTTTAAGCTCACTGGCTCTCATTTTTCTACTACTACTTTCGATTCACACAACCATGTGTTTAGAGAAAAGTATACATCCGGTGATCCAACTTGGAATTCCAGAAGCACATTTTCCATAGTACTTCATTTCTTCAGTGGTTTATAATATCCTTCCTACCATTCTTCCATTATCTGTCCCTTCCCATCTGGCTGGAAACTCCCCCCTCCCCAATCTAATTCTCTGGAGATGAGTCTTAGGCAGGAAGCCAAAGAAATTGATGAAGAACAAATTGGTAGTTGGATGGGAGAGTAATGACCATAAAAATGGGCTCTCCGAGTCAGGGGAAGGACGTGCTGAGGTGGACCTGGGGCCCTCTGTGTAAACCCGAGAGCAAGTGTGCAATGACTGGAGGTGGACCTTCCCTTTGTGTTCTTCTCAGGTTCCTAACCACCACCTGCTGTCTATGATGAGGGTCTCTTTATCTCTCTCCTCTTTGGTTCTCTGAAGAACGAACTATTGTTTCAAATACTAAAAATAATAAATAACACAAATAAGTGTGTAAGTATAAATAAAGACAAGTGCTAAGTGAGAAAAGAAGATGATGCAGTGAGAAAGTATAATGGGAATCTGATTTAAATATGGGTGCTGTGTTTGAGGAGTGAGGAAGTAGAAAAGGTAGAAGTTAAATGTGTAAAGAACAGGAGTTTCTAGGCAGAGGGAACAGCAAGACTTCTATTTTAACATCACTGTGATAATAGATCTAAGAAGTAGTATCAGTATCTGTCTCGGTTATTCAGAAACGAGATGAGCTTCAGCACTCATTGGCCCATGAATGATTTGGTGCTTACAAAGTAAATAATAATAATAATAATAATAATAATAATAATACCAACAACACTGAAATTTTTAAAGAATGAGGCTAAATCAGCAATATAAAATGAGAAATTAAAGTACTTTAAATAGTGATTATACGGATATAGTCATTTCCATTGTGATCTAACATGGGTCCATCTCTTCCCCCAGGCCTCAACTCAGGGAAAGAGAAGAGAAAAAGGTAAGAAGCCTCTGTAATGTTTGACATTGTCTTCCCCCCAAGTTCACCAACCTGTCACTGATGTTTAAGGACTTAGACCCTCTCATATTCCTCCAATACAGTGCTGGAGGTCCTGAGCAGAGTATCTCACATGTGCTCCCTGGACCGGGATTTGGCCTCTTCCAGTTTCTTCTTCATTTTCTTCTTCTGGCTAACGAACCCTGAGGCAGCAGTTCTCCTTCATATTCACCTTCACTCCTGGGGTTGGCTGCAGGTTGATAGGCACAAAAGAAGGCTATGCCAGCCTATACTATCTGTCTTGGGGCAATTAATTTATATAAAGAACTCTACTGAAAGTACTTACAAGTGGTTTCTGTCATTAATAGAAACTTCTGGCACTGTTTCTCATCAGTGCAAGTGGTTGTTAAAAGCTTCTGATATCCCTGTTTCATGGAGATTAGACTGGGAAATAAACTAGGTTTTACTTATTTCTGGAGAGCTCTGCACATGAGGATTAACTCATCAGCCCTTTGGGACTGTAGGTGGGAATGAGTAAAACAAGTCCAAATGGTAAGTATGACAATCACACAAAAGACGATGCTGTGAACATTATCAATATGCTTTTCCGTTTACCTTTCTGAGTACAAGAGCTCCACCTCCATTTACCCAAAACATCCATTAACCTCAGCAGACATTTGGATATTATGAGGAGAAAGAATAAGATCTACTTGGCCTTTGAGGTTAAAAAAAAAAAAAATCAAACAAACAAAAAAAACTATTGCTATGAGAGTAGAATGTTCGGGTTCCACAGAGCCTTTGTTCCCCTTTTAGGTTATAAAAAGTATGCTCAGGGGATTCACTGTGGTGTGGGGGCATGCTCCATCTGGATCAAATGAATGTAAAGAGAAGAGAAGATTTGGGGAAAATGGCCTTTTCAGGCCTAGGAAATTTGTGGGAAGGTGAAGGGAAGAGAAAAATGGATGTTAGTCAGATAGGTATCTTCTGATGTCCCCTCTGTGGTGAAAAGGAGAGAACATTCCAGAGAGGTGAGGGAAACACTGAAAGCAAAAAAGAGCTCTTCTCTCTCCACATTAAGACCCCTAGAGAGATGTCACCTCTGAAACATCTCCTAGTCACCAAGATGGGCAGTGGCCACAGCAACTTGGCAATGCTCGGTGGTCACGTGGAAGAAGTCCCCAAAGGTTAACTTTCTGGTGTCACCCTGGGTTTCAGAGCAACTGAGACTCTGGCTTGGGAGCTTGTCATACTGGTTTGATCACATGACTTCTTACCAAGTGTCACTGAACAGCCTGCGAGGCTCAAGGTCTGCTGAGTTCGACCCTGCAGGGTCTGTACAGAAGCAGATGCCAGTGTGAGGCTCGTTTGCCAGAGAGGGCAGCTCGGCCCTGACCACACTGAAAAGACCAGCTCATAAATCTTACTTCAGATGCCAAAGACAAGAGGACTGGGTACACGGCCAGAAGACAGACATTGTCCTTGAGGCCAAAATGACAGATAACACAGCCTGAGGCCCTGGCCCTTCCCTACTTAAGGTTATGTGCTTGGCACCTCTTTCTCCCTGTTTTCAGACACTAACTTAGGGAAAGAGCATTTGCATGACTATTTTATGACACTTAATGGACTATGTAAATCAGACTAATATTGATACCAGATGGTTCATTTATTCTTATGATTTTTGATTTATTTTTGAAGATGGTGAATTATGTAAGTGCTTTAATGTCAAGGAGTATGTTTCACTCATTTTTGTATCTCTCCTGGTAACTGACCCATGACTCTACATGTAAAGGAAGCTCAAAAAAATGCCCTTTAAATGAATAATTAGTAAAGAGATATTTTTACATTTCAATGGTTCACAAAGTCCTAGAGAGCAGCTGATGGTATGTTAAAGTTTATCTCCCTATTTCCACACTTCCCTAACTCAGTGCTCTAGAATTAAATCACCTTGAGTAAGAAGAAGCCACATCTATATGGCTTCTTCTAAACTTGAATTTTTCTTTGTTTCCCAGTCATTTTTGTGTTGGAAGGAGGGAATCACATCTAGTTTGTGAAACCCTAGCTAGAAGAGATTTTCAGTCAACACACAAAGGTTCACAGAGGTTGTTCCTTCCAAGAATGATCTCCCAGGGCCCCATTCAACAATAAATATTGCCCAACTTCCCCACGCAGAAGTCAGCGTAAGGCTGCAAACACTAAGGAAATTGCCTCTGCGTCCAGCCAGCTGATTTGGCAGGCCAAGAGCCAATGCACAAAGAAGGTCTGTCTCTGTTTGTTTTCCTCATACTTTTCCTCCTTTCTGAGCAGTAAGCCATGGAGAGTTATGGCAAAGCCTGGGAAGAATGTGTTAGAGACTCCCTCTTCCCGCAGACCCCCCTAATTACAAAGAACCAAAGTTTTTGCTTAAACTGACTGGGCAGTCATGATTCTGACCACTGGACATACTGCAAACATGGACTTCTGTAAACCTCACCCTAAAAAAAGTCTTGAGTGGAAGGCCTCAGTTTTCAATCAGTTTGTTTCATTTTCAGGCTCCTTCTCCTAGGAAAATTAAAATAAAGACAACAGCCATTTTATGACTCATTGGCCTTGTTACCCAGTAGAATCCACAGGGACATTCTTCTAGTGTCATAGAAAGAGCACCAAAATAACAAGCAGTTTGTTATCTTAGAAGGACAAAAGACCAGGATTTAAGAGATGTAGCTTATGATGCTAGTGTGAAAAATCCACTGGATCCCTCCATGACATGGGCCAAGTCACTTTACTTATGTGGGCCTGAATTTCCATCCTGAAAGAAAGGAGACCTTATACTAGTGTTTGAAATTCAGTCATACAGAATAGTTTTAAAATTAACTGGAGGGGCACCTGGGTAGCTCAGTTGGTTAAGTGTCTAACTTTTGCTCGGGTCATAATCCTGGGGTGCTGGGATCTGGCCCACTATCAGTCTTCTTGCTCAGTGGGGAATATGCTTCTTCCTCTCACTCTGCCTCTCTCCCGGCTCTTGCTTTCTCACTCTCTCTCTCTCTCTCTCAAATAAGTAAATAAAATCTTTTTAAAAAAATTAACTGGCTATAAATCTTGACACTTTGGCCTGAGTTACACTTTTTTTTTCCAAGAGTATTTTTAGGTGATTTTGTAAATCCTTTTCTTAAGTTGATTAGTTTGTATTATTCTTAAATAAAAACTTTCCATCACTAGCTATCTGTATACCTTAAGATAAAATTCATACAGGAAATATAGAATAAATATTTGATTCTTTCCCATTATCGTGCATTGTATTATCAAAGCCAAGAGAGCAATGATTTATGCATAGTGTTGTTCATTGGTCATTTTCTCTTTGGAGCTCTGAGTAGCTGTCTCTTCTAGGTCATTGTGTTTATGCTAAAAGAAGCAAGATGTACTTGGTTGGTGGTATTCAACTGAAATAAGGTATTTGCTGGAGTCCATTTTGGTCCATTTAATAACTTCTGAATTTTCAAAAAAGCTGATAGTTTTATTATCAAAGGGCTGTCAGGCTGTATAATTTTCATCTGGGCCATAAAAAAATCTATTCAGATAAACTAGGTAGTTTCAGTGAGAGAAGCAAAGTTTTGTTAATAAAGAAATAACATCAGGGGCGCCTGGGTGGCTCAGTTGGTTAAGCGTCTAACTCTTGGTTTCGGCTCAGGTCATGATCTCAGGGTTGTGCAGTCTAGCCCCGATGGGGTTCTGTGCTCAGCATGGGGTCTGCTGGACATTCTTTCCCTCTCCCTCTGCCCCTCTCTCTGCCCCTCCCTCTCTCTAAGAAAGAAAGAAAGAAAGAGAGAGAGAGAAAGAAAGAAAGAAAGAAAGAAAGAAAGAAAGAAAGAAAGAAAGAAAGAAGAAAGAAAAGAAAAGAAGAAAAGAAAGATAACATAGGTGAGATATTAAAATGCCAGTTCAAAAATAGTGACTTTGTATTAAGAAATGCCACGAAAAAGGGGTTTGCTTAGATATTTTAACAAAAGTATGCTATTACAGTTTTTGAAATATTAGCTTCTATCATATTAAATACTAACTTCTATTTTGAAATGGAACTATATACTCTAAACACACTGTCCTATTATCAATAACCACTTGATTTTATTAAGTTCTCAAGAATATTTAGGTTAGCAACATCCTGTACCTATACTTGGGTCAAGTAAGCGCAAATATCTACCCGAAATCAATAAAGAACATGACATATGGAACCATTACTTTTCCAGTTACAGGTGATTATGTTCAGAAAAGAATGCAATAATTCCTTTAATGTTAACTCTACTTAAATTTCCATTTTCCACCTTTGTCTCTTGCCAGAAGCACAATAATTATTCCAAACCTGGGCTATGTAATAAATGTCTGGGAATAGTTTACTTGCTTGAGCTGTTTCTCATACTAAGACACAGAACATGTGCTATTCCGCCATCTGGGTCCTTTATATGTGACTTTTCCTACTTCTCCACCAGAGTTAGTCACATGCTCTGAAATACAGTGATGCAAATAATAAGATATTATTTCACCTTTGGCTCAACCTATTATTCAAAGAGCCTAAGGAAGTCAATTAAACTGTTCATTTGAAGTGGGGTTGAAAAAAATTCTGTGTTGGAAAACAATGCAGAAAACGCATTTGTATTTTACATTTCTAAAACTATTACCAAAGTATTAGGAGTTTACAGCCTGATGGTAATCCTCCAACAAAAAACAAATAGAAGGGGAGATTTAGGAATCAAATGATCACATTTTAACCTGTAACCTGGGAGGGTGATGAAAGCATATTAAGAATTTTTAAAAAGTCAAATACTAGCAGATGTAAAATACTGTACACACACAAACTCAATAGGCATCCACATAGAAAAGAACTATGAGAAAAAAAAGCTAAAAGGAGTTTGCTGAGGTGGTTTTAGTCTATATTCAGTAGAATGGGCTCAGCCAACTTTGCCTAGAAATTTGCATTGGTTTGCCCAACCTGAATGCCTGATAAATATGTCTAGAATATAGAGATAAGTGGTTACCCACTGAGCCGAGTGGGTGAAAGTATGGCCTGGAAAATGTGGAGAGGGACATTCCAAGTGTTGGAATATACAACACTGTATATATTACATCACAAAATGTACTCTTGAAAATATGAACACTGGTTCTTCTGGATACTTCTTTGTGGACAGTGGACCTGAGAAGGGACGTTCTTGAGTGTCTCCCCTGACCTTCATCCCGGGTTCAGGCTCAACATATCTTTACATAAACTACCAAACAGATTATTTCCTTGAAATTCTGACCTGGTTTTACCAAGCAATCTCCAGAGCTCTCACAAGGTCCTCGCCAAGAGTCTAACATTGTTCTTCAAGAGTTTGCTGTGACCTGCACAGCTCTCATGTGATCTGGCCCCAGCCTACCTCATCAAGTTCAACTGGGGACACTCTGTGTTACCCTCCAGCTATGCTGGATTTCAGTCAGTCTCCAAAATACCACAAGCTCCTTTCTCTTCCCTTCCTTTCCCTCTGCCTGAAATGTTTCTCCCAAGTTCTTTGCATGTTCAAGTTGGTCTCATTCCTCAGATCTCAGCTCAAATACAACTCTTCAGAGAAGTCTTTCCTGAATACTAGGGAGCGTGCTTTTACTTCAGGTAGAAAGGAAGCTGTCTCCATTAGTATCTATAACAGCAACCCATTGTTCTCTTGATTATGGCTCTGTTCACCTGTGTACTGTTGGTTTTCCTCACTGGAATCTAAACTGTCAGGGAGAAGTTCTGTCTTGTTCATTATCGCCCCCCTAGTGTCTAGTACAGGCTCTGAAACATGGCAGGTCTCAGCATAATGTTGTTAAATAAGTGAATGAAGAGAAGAATGAAAAGATTTTACAGTGAAATGAAAAGATAAGAGGAGGAGAGAATACATGTGAACAGCGAAGGAGAGAGAGAGAATTAGGGTGAGGTTTATTTCCTGTGGGTCATTTTTAAACCCTTAATTTTTCCCCAGAACTATGCAGACAACATGAATTGGTATTAGCATATCCTAGGATCCTTTAGGGATATAACCACAGAATTTAACTTTAGGAAGCAAAGGAAAAGCAAAAGAGAATGTCCAAAACACCACATAAATAAAAGTCTTCTGATAGTCTGTAAGAACTTACTGAGCCTCGTGACTCACTCATAGGCTGGTTACCTTAGCCATCTACCCTTTTATAAATTGGGAAACTCAGCTAGAAGATTAAATCTTAAACATCTTAGGTGTGTTGACTCAAATGATTAGTTAAAATGGAGGACAAAAATTAGAACACAATTTGTTAGAAGCAAGAGAAAGACAGTAAAAAGAGTGCCTATCAAATCCATACTATTAAACCTTTGGGAATGAGATAAGATCAGAGACGTACATATGAGAAGGTGAGTAAGAGGTAGAGCCAGGATATGATTGCGATGACCCCGTGGTGCTGTGTAGTCAGATCCCCTCAGTTACAGAACACCGGCCAGCCCCCTCTGGGTTGGTTCAGGAGTTAAGCTGTGTTGGTGCGACGTACCGGTGAGAACGGCTGTTTCTACTGCTACTGAGGACGGAGCAGCTTCTCCTGGCGGCTAGTAAATGGAACTTGGACTGTAAAACAACAGCAACGAAGAGAGAGTAGACAACTTAAGCATTTTCCACAAGCACGGGGATCTCATTTGTCCCTGCCAAGGGCTCTCAGTCAGTCTGCGCTGAGCAGCAGGCTGCAACCCGCTGAGCAGACAGCTGCTGCTGGCCTGGAGCCCACTGTGGACCTGAGGAGAATAAGCCCCTCTCCGTTCAGGGCTTAAAATAAAGCTGACTCACCACTTCAGAGACACACAGTGTGTCAGCCTGGGGAGGGCTGAGGTCATTGCTTGAGATCATCTTGGGTCAGGCAGTAATGGGAGCCTTCGGAAGATACGTTCACCAAGCCACAAACTAAAATACTTCAGCTCACCAATTTGAATTATTGTCCTATTTACTATGCAAAAGATGGATAGGTGGATTTTCCAAAATTATTTTTGCTTCTCCCCCGATTTCAGAAAATTAAGGATGACTCTCCAGACTTAAAACTATTTCTAAAATACCAATTTCTGAAGAGATTATAGAGATCTCCTAGGCCAGTGTGTTTGTGGTCCTAATTATCTAGGGGCAGGCAGGACTCAAGGATCATTATGAAGAGCCCCTCCATTTCTGTTCCCTTGTGCCCCAAGGTGGTGGCAGAACTTTAGGAAATAGATTCAACACATATTTTCACAAATTAAATTTATCAACCAGAGAAAAGATGAGAGCATAGCTTTTTAAAATACCCAAATAATGTAATTACAAAGGTTTCCTGGGATGTAGCTCCCAGAGATTCATCTTCCTTTTGACAAAGGAGTCTCAAACACATATAGTAATTCACCATATACAAAGACTCTGTGTCATCAGAAACAACTTATGAAGCAGGAGGAGGTTGTATGTGGCAGTATATTCAACACTTCTCAAATACATAAACGGCTGGGCGTTTTTTTCATATGCAAGTAATTTAAGTTTTCTATTAGTCATCTCATGAACTTAGAGGAAATTGGACACCATATAAATGACATGGGAGCACTGGAAGACACTGAAACACCCAATGAATACATCTAAGAAACTGGATAACGTTTTAATGATGTGTATTTTGTTATAGACTCGTTCTTTGGAAATTGGCAAACGACTTCTGTTTTTAACAGAGGGATCCAGATGGACCAGAATGTTCCAGTTCATTCTATTTTTTTTTTACATTTCATTTATTAAATATTTGTTGACATCAACTATTTGCCAGGCACCATGCTAAGAACTAGATGTTTAAAAATAAAAATATAAAAAAAAAAACCACGATCCATGCTCTTATGCAACCAGTTACCGAAGGATGCAGACTCATTTGCCTGTTTAATTATGTACTTACGTTCATGAAAAGTGCCCCCCAAAAGAAATAGGTGGCATTAAAAGAACTTGTAACAGGATATCTTGACATTCTAGAAGGTCAAATGAAGGTTCTCTGATGAAGTGGCATTAATCTAAGATCAGAAGGGTGAGTTGTTAATAGATAAAGAAGGAGAGGAAGAGCATTTCAGGCAAAGGAACAGCATGTGCAAGGGACTTGGGATGGAAAGAAGCTTAGCAAACTTAGTAACCGAAAAAGTGCCGAAATGTCTGGAATATCAAAAGCCAGAAGGAGAGTGATGGTAGATGATGGCAAGCAGGCTCTTGCTGATTTTTTTATGTTAAAACATTGAGAGTTTATCTTAAAAGTCAATGGGAAGCTTTGGAAGTATTGGGTACACTGGACTGCTATCATTAGAAGTGTATTTTCTAAATCTTTTTTTTTCTATTTAAAAGAAATGAATTGACAAAGGAAACAAGGATATATGTGGAGAGATTCATTTAGCAGCTTGCAAAAGTCCAGAAGAGATCATTGTAGCACTGAACTTGGGTGGTAGTTGCAGTGGAAATGAAAAAAAGTAGGTGACCCTGCATTAGAATGAAGAGTATTTGATTTACCTGGCACATAGTGGGTTTCAATATATATTTGTTGACTAAATGACTGATTAGTTTTGCATTTAGGAAGAGGGAAGAATCAAGGATACATCGGTCTAATGGAGAACTTGTTAAACATAAAGTTGTTCTCTATTCAAAACGTCCACAGATCTAGCAGCACCAGCAGCACCTGAGAGCTAACTGGAAATGCAGAATCTGTGGCCCACTAGCGACCTATAAGAATGGGGTCTTGACTGAGATCCCCAGGTGATTTGTATACACGTTGAAGTTTGAGAAGTGTTCCAAAGTAAGGCAGCTTTGAGGCTGAGATATACACAAAGTTAAGAGAGCAGGTTAGAATCTAAACCAAAAGAAGGAAATGCTGGGGCGGGGGGCACCTGGGTGGCTCAGTCAGTTAAGCGTCTGTCTTCAGCTCAGGTCATGATCCCAGGGTCCGTGGATCACATTCCGAGACCTGCTCTCCGCTCTGCAGGGAGTCAGCTTCTGCCTCTGCCCCTCCTTCCACTTGTTCTCCCCTCTCTCTTTCACAAATAAACAAAATCTTAAAAAAGAGAGAAAGAAAGGAAAGAAAGGAAAGAAAGAAAGGGAAAGAAAGAAATGCTGGAACATATTTAAATGGATTTAATGGATCAAGAATAAAAACCTATTCAAGATGGACTTAGGTACATAATATAATTAGGTAACACTTCTTATGGAAACTTATCACCAAAACAAGCAAATTAAATTTTCAAATTCCAAAAAGTGGTAAGATATTACTAGTAATGACTAGCGTTGAGATGACTCTTTCTCTAATCATAACATAATAATAACCATGATAATAGTAGTAGTTTTGACAGTAACTATGACTTGTATTACTTGGAAGTTATTCAGTGCTTTTATGGTGTGTGCAAGAAACTGTTGAAATTCTTCTTATCCCATGTATTTTGGCAGAGGGTAATTTAAAAAACAAAACAAAACAAAACACCTGAGATCAATACTGAAGCTATATATAATAACCTCATAAAATCTGTATGCCCTGTGTATAAGAAAAATCATGTTGGGTCATTTCTATAGAGCAAGCACAAAAATATTGGAACATAGAAAAGATGTGTCTCCAGCATTGCCATACCATTATGAATCTTGATAGGAAGAAAATGCCAGAAATAGTTCTGAGCTACACTCTAACTCAAAGTACCATGCAACTGAGGTTACTAGGCTGCTAACCATTATGCACGAGATCAGTTCCATATACCCCAATGTATAGGGGACAGGGGAGGGAAGCCACAATATTTCATGTATCCTTAATAGATTGCCAAAAATAGATACGGTTCAATTGTGCTCAGTGGCTCCTGAGGTTACAGAACATCATTCTTTTCTAAAGTTCCAGTTGGCAGTTACTTTCCCTACTCCCATCTGCTCCCTTGTGTTTATTTTATATTCATGCACATGACAGCAGAGTTACCGAATCAGCCTGTGCAATCTTGCAATTATTGTTTTCAGAAAAACGCACATGACGGTTATTAGATCAACAATTGAATAACTCAGAGCAGCCACTTAATATTAATATCATGTGTGCCTAACTTGAAGAGGGCTCAGAGAGGAGCAGCAAGAATGTCGCGCCGCCTAAAAATTTGACCTTCAGAAAAAAAATGATAAAGGTGACTTGTTTGACCTTGAAAACAAGAAGCTGGGGGAGAAATTAGAAGCCTAAGAATATAGAAAAACAGGCTTGAAAGGAAGAGGTTCTAGGACCTGGTCAGCAAGGCAAGGGGACACAGAGTTTTAATAACTAAAACAGAAGCTGAGGATAAACCTTCAAGGGATGAGAGAACCCTAGTGTAGTGGTTGCTAATACCAAGCTTGGGGCTGCAGTGGTCCTGACTTTAAATCCTGGCTCGGCCGAGTTAGACTAAAACTGACCTAAGGGGCACCTGGGTGGCTCAGTCAGATAAACGTCTGCCTTTGGCTCAGGTCATGATCCTGGGTTCCTGGGATCGAGCCCTGCATCGGGCTCCCTGATCAGCGGGGAGCCTGCTTCTCCCTCCCCCTCTTTTCCTCCCCCCTGCTTGTGCGCGCTCTCTCTCTGTCTCTCAAATAAATTAAAAAAGAAAATCTTAAAAAAAAAAAAAACTGACCCAAAAACTGGATGGAAGGCAACTGTCTACTGCTGTTTTTGTATTCTTTTGAAAGGGCTAGAGCGTGAAAGGTGGGAAGTAGATTATCTGAATGCTCTTATGGCAGAAGATTGGAACACAAACCTTAACCTCTGTTTGTATTGATTCTGTCAATTACTTGGTAATTTTTTCTGACTTAGTGCCCCTTTCCCTTTTTGGGAGCACCAGCTCTGAAGTCACACCGCCTGGGCTTGAGTCTCATGTTAGAATATTTACCAGTTATTCATTCTCTTGAAGTCTCAGGTCTCATACCTGAGAAATAGAAATACTAACAGTACCTGTCTTGTTCGTGTTTTGAAGTATTAAATGAAACTTTTCACACTGAGTAAACTCTCAGTAAATGTAAGCTCTCTGCTTTGTTATTCTTGGCCTGTGTAATGCACTCCCTCAGGTCTATGAAGAAGTCAGAGATGAATCAGATAATGAACCTGAACCCGGAGAGCTTTTCGAATCAGGTAGGGGAAATGAGGCACGGATTCAGATGGCTCTAATAAAGAAAAGTAAATCTGCCTCCAGAAAGACACAGGTTGTAATATGAGCATTTAAAGAAGAGAACTGACTTTGAAGTGGGGAGGAGGGCGTGGGGGCACAATTTGTGGAGAAGGTGGTATCTGAGCAGAATTTAGAAATACAGAAAGAGTCTGTACAGAATTTAGAATTTAGAAATACAGAAAGGGTGGGTGGCATGAGTGGTGGGAGTAGAGCAGGGTAATGCATTCTTAGCTAAGAGAATAGGACAGGCGTTCATTTAGTAAGGTTTTCAGATTTTGATGCTGACTTGAAGATTTGTTTCAACGCATTTTCTGGCTTAAGATATTCCAACTGTTAGGGGCGCCTGGGTGGCACAGCGGTTAAGCGTCTGCAGCGGTTAAGCGTCTGCCTTCGGCTCAGGGCGTGATCCCGGCGTTCTGGGATCGAGCCCCACATCAGGCTCCTCTGCTATGAGCCTGCTTCTTCCTCTCCCACTCCCCCTGCTTGTGTTCCCTCTCTCGCTGGCTGTCTCTATCTCTGTCGAATAAATAAATAAAAAATCTTATTTTTTAAATAAAAAAAAAAAAAGATATTCCAACTGTTAAATTTTCAGCAGTCGGCCTCCCACACACCAGGCCCCAAAAGCTGTGACACCACTTGCTAAGAAGCAACAAGGATTTCAATGAAATACCATGGCCTAGCGTCACTACACCCTTATGAGTTTTCATTGTTATTCCATTGTTGAATTTACTTCCCAATTTTATCGTTTAATCATCTGCGTTGTGCAAGAACAGTAGTTTATTCATGATTGTTAAAAGGGAAGGAAAACCTCAAATATTCAAAACAACCTATTTCGATTCTAACCAAGTACAAAACTCAAACTATATCTTGTTGGAACTAATGTTCTATTTCATACTTTGATTAAAATTAAAACATAGATAATCATGAACATCAACAAATTAAAGATGCTAGAAAAGAATGGATTCCTTTTCTGAGACACATAGAATTTATTGGGATTAAAATACTAGAGGGAAACATTCTTGGCAAAATATATGCTTGATTTTCTTTCAGGCAGTTAGTTTGGAAACTTTTGCATAGCTATAAGGGACTGACCCCCAGACAGAGTTGTTCTTTTCTCACCTCCTGCTTATACATATAGTTTTTTAAAATATACATTCATATAAATGAAACGTTACATTTGTGCATTCCAATAAAAACCCTAATGATGTAGAGTGGAGATTTAAATTCTTAACTCTACCAAGAGGGCTTTATTTTCTGAAACACTGGATGGTTATTAGCCGGTCAGAATTAGGTACCAGAAAGGGAGGATGGCATCGCTTCACAGCCTGACCCAGTCAATTCAGAATGGCCGAGAGAAAAACAGAAGCAGGTACAGATTAAACTAGCCTACCCTGGGAACCATTCACACCCTCAACTGGGGTGTCCAAATGAATCAAATATGCTTCCCTGACTCACATGGAATTGGCAAACAATTGAACCCAGGTTCTCAGTGAAACTGTTAACTTTGGCCACGAGCAATGGCATTTCCCCCTTCTTTGGAATGAAGTTTCCTCTGAATTATAGCATCACAAATTATTCAAAATTAAACCTAATGCATGATCAGATTTCCTATGATAATAAAATTTATAATTGCATCAGAACTGATATGAACTGAATCTAGTCTAATGCAGAATCCCCTCATTGGGTTGTGTTTCTATTGATATATAATACCCTCGCTCCTTTTTACAATTGAGACACAATTTTATTTTTATTTTTTTTTAATAAAGGAAGATGTTCAAAGAATTTCTTAAGTAGGATAATGTACAGATTTATGAGGAATATAATCTCCTGGGAAACACATTTTGTTGTAAACATTAAAAAAACACTTCTGTGAGGCTGGCCTGCGTGCTGTGGGAAATGGAGGGTCTCGCGCTTATCTGCATGCCATGTGGACTGAGAGCGAGCAGCTGTGCTGTACACACACGTTTATTCACACATGAAAAGTGATGGCTGCAAGTGAACTCACGTTTTCTAAAGAAAACCACACTGAGAATCATCAGATCGTAGCAGCACACTGAGGTTTATCTAACTTGGGCGAGGATAAAACTCTTCACTGGAGATTTCATTTTATAAAAATATCAATGAATTCTAATTTCTAGGTCATGAGAAATGCCAAGTACTGAGAAAGGAATGCTTTGCCTGTATATGTGAAACAGAAGACACAACAGTATTTTTTTTCCTTTTTTCCTCATAACAGGAAGACAGTATGCACAGTGGAGAGAATGTGAACTTTAGAGTCAGAAATAGCTGGGTTTGAATCCCATCTCTGCTACTTAAAGAATCCTGGTCTTGAGTAAGATATTTATTTCTCTGAGTTGCAGGTTCTTAACATCTAAGATAGAAATAATAATGTCTATCTCGAAAGCTAATTGGGAATACCAGATAAGATCGTCTTTGTATCCAAAGTGGTTCTCGGCTTCACAAAACCATAGCACTTTATAGTCTCATTAATCATAACAATACAGATTTCAGTATCTCTTGCCCAGTCCCTCATAATGGAGGACTTACAGGTTATCGAAGTCTCACTCAGTTACTTCTTGATATCCCTAGAGAGAGCTCCCCCCAAATATTTAACACTCCAGTGCTTTCCCTCGTCAGTCTCCTCTGAGTCTGAAGGCTTTCTGGTGTCAGTTCTCCACGAGAAGGTCAATGAATGTGCTCAGTGTTGGCTTCCACTGCTGCCCAAGTGGAACACTCCAATAGCTGAGCCACTGCCTTCCCCTGAATCCCCACTGCACTGAAGCCAGGATGAGATCCACTCAAGTAAGAAGAGAGTCTGCCTTTCTTATTCTGCGACACACCTTGTCACCTGAGCCCAAAACGTGCTTGTGCCACCCTGGTTTTCAGAGTCCCTTACAAAACCAGTTTCTTCACCTTTTGCCTAGGGCTTTGCTCTCCATAAGGCTCAAAGTAATGCACCAGCTGTGTGGCCTTTTTGTGCCTCAGTTTCCTTCTATATTAATAGGTACTTACAGAGTTGTTGTCATCACCAAATGCATTAATATATGCAAAGCGCACATATATGTAAGCACTACCTAAGTGTCAACAGTTCTTAGAACTTTCATTCTTAGAATAATGTTCTAGAATGTAGATCCTGGGAACAAGAGGAAATTGTTGGAAGAGGTTAAATGATGACTCAAACTATTTAATTCTATTTAGTTGAAATATGAAAAGGAGATGGGATTTATCCTGTACCCCATGCTGGTATGGTTATCGCCAATCAGAAGATACAGTTTCAAAAAAGTAATCAAATATTCTGGGAACATAGAGGAAAAATTATTTTGTTCTGGGGATGCCTAAGGGAGAAGGGAGAGGATTCATGTTGGAGTTAGTGTTTCCAAGAGACTTGGAAAAATTAGTGTGACTTTGAAAGAAGAGAAGATGAGATGGTAAAGCCAGACTGAGGGCAAGTCCTGTCTGCAGAGACACGCATGAAACCCAAGCGCACTTGAGAATGGTGTGGGTGCACGGGGCTCTGGAAGGGGGAGACTAGGGAGAGCTCCAGCTCGAAAAAGAAGCTGGAGTTGTAGGTGCTTAGCATGCTCAGACGTTCAGATTTGTTTTTAAGGGATGAAGAAACACCAAAAGTTTTCTGTAAATAAAGCCCTTTCCCATTTTAATATTTTTAAACAATGCTCGCATTCAGACATTATGTTTGAATTATAAAGTTGCTTTTGATGTTCTAAACTTGGGTGCTGCACCCCATCCAATACATTACCTTTTCACGGTAGTGTTCGCTATGTAATTTATGTCAGCATCTTAGCACAGAAACTGAAACAGAATTATAGTTTTAATGCCTTTTACTCATTATTTTACAAACAGAAATGTTACCCCCAAATGCTGACCTTACTGATAACCAGCAAACATCTCATAAGTTAATACACTTGACATAAAGATGGGAATCATTCAACTAAGCTTAAGGACTTATTGAACCTAAACCCATTGACTACACTAGTAATTAGGAAGGAAAAGAACAAAGTAAAAGGACATGCATGGCATGTTAGTTATAAATTTTTAACAACCCTGGCTAAAAGGTGAACTGTAATTAGCAATCTGGGATCCATCTTTCGTCCTCCAGGAAGAGATTTTCCTTATAATCCATTATTCCATTGGTGGCTTGCACGTATTTGACTTTGGTAAAATTTCGGGAATATCATCATGTAAGAAAAGAGAGGACTATCTGAAGCTAATGTTACAGAACATTAAATTGAATAGCTATGCATCTAAGGGGAGAAGCAATTTGGATAAGGCCAAAGCCTTTGTTATAACCCAAATTAAAGATGATGGAGATCTAAGGCAAAGGCAGAGAAAATGAAAGATTTCATAGCAGCTGCTCAAGGAGATAGAAAAGAAGGAGCACCTCCTACAGTATCTCTCTACTGCCCTCTTCTGTCAAAGTTTAACTCATGCCAGCCGTCAAAGGAAAAATATTTAAAGGGCCCATCCCCATTTTCACAGGACAGGCAATAAAGTGTACCCTTGGAACTGAGAAGAATTAAACAATGGGTACAGTTAGTAATGAACATCTAACAAAAATATACAGTAACAATTGTAATTTACTTCCAAACATTCCCTTTAAAATCAAGAACAGGACAAGGTGTCTAGCCATCGCCACTTCTGTGCAGCATTCAGCTGGAGGATCTAGCCAGTACAATAAGACAGAAAATGATAAAAAGCATATTAACATTGTAATCAAAGAAAAGAGAATTTAAATATTTGTATGAGAAACATAAAAGAGAATATAGTAAATAATTTAAAAACTAGAATTCATAGAGATTTTAACCGAGGCTACCAGACTGCGGGCTCATATATTTTAATTACCTTTATATGTTGTCCTTTTAAATAATTTTCAAAGGCAATTGGGGCTGTCAATATTTGTCTGTGGCACATTTCAGATTCATGCTACTAAGGCTGGAGGAAAGACTCTGAGTATTCCCCACAGACACAGAAGTTCATGAAACCTCCATTAGTACACAAGCGTACACACACAAACACACACGTATATACAGTGCCCACAAACATACAAATAAACACAAAAAGGAAAGAATTTGGAGAACAGATTACATTGCCCAGGGGACCATGGTCTGCTTTTTATTTCATCTGTGCAGTGCTTATTGTTATGGCCGAGATTCAATACGCAACTTCAACATCCAATGAATATTCACGGAACACTTGTCATGGGTCAGTCTTTTAAGATGCCCTGAAAAAAGCTGTAAAATATAGGCTAAGTCCTTGCTCTCTTCAAATTTCTTCAGATTGGAGAAGCGCGGTGAAGAAAGTAAAACTGAATTAGATAGAGTAAGAGTGTCTTGGTGAGCTTAGTGCAAAAATCCTTCTTCCAACAAAACAACGCACATATTGGAGTGCTATCATCAGTCTCCTGAGTTTACATTCTGGTTACAAAGCTAAATTTGATAAAGCAGCCCTTGCCCAAATGTACAGTCCAGTTCATCACTTTCAGGATTGCAATGCCTAACGCGCTCTTGAATAAGCATACTTTGATTGGAAGACTTGGCCACCACTTATAAGGTGTTTATGAGGCCTGTAAAATGGGGATGATAATAACAATGACAATACATATCTCAAAACACAGCATAATGTATATCCTCATAAGGTGGTCATCAGAATTAAATGGAACCACATTTAAAGTGCTGAGTGAAGTTCCTAGAAGATAGTATGCAATAATTACTGAAGATTATAATGATTATTTTATTTTTATTAAAACTCATATGACTTGAAACACAAGAAACTGTACAACTTGAATCCTATCAAAAAAGATGCAGCCAATCCAATGACATATCTATCTAGTAGTTATTGAGCTGGCTGAATGAATTTGTTGGTCTACATCCAACTGAGTCCTAGAGGGGTCTTCTGTTAAAGATACCATTAAAGCTAGGGGAACAGAGCTGTGCATGTGCCTCACCGTTGGGTGTAGCGGTCCAGATGTAATGGAAGTGCATTTGTGGGCAAGTTTACACAGAACTGTAGTTTAGATCTACACAAAACTATACATTCTCAGAGCATGTTACAATTATTTACCACACTACCATGACAGAAAGCCAAAGCTGTAAGTCAGCTTTGTTTGGGAAATGCTAACAATTTGACACCAATGAACAAACTAAAGGCGATTCCAGAAGTTTTAAGGGAAAAGGGGGGAAAAAATCCCAGAAATTCTCTGCGTGGCATTTTAATTTTTTGTTGAATTGTCATTTTGTGGTAATCATCTGGACGAGAATACAGTTAAGATTGCATGAGTTACCTCACCGGTCTTTTGTCAATAGCAGATGCCAGAGAATGGGTACTGGTGTCAAAACAAAATTGAAAAGAGAGAGGTAGAGAAAGGCAAAGAGGAGGAAGGAGGAAGGTATGAAGAAGGATGAGAAAAAGAGAGAGGGAGAGATTCCTTCAGTTCATGATAATGATTCATGCGTTGCCTTCCACTTAAAGCTGCTGCTCAACCGTCATTGTAAATAGAATTCTTTTCCTTTCCCTCTCACACTTCACTCTCTCATCCCCTTCTCTTACCCTACTCTTTCTGTATCCCTTGACTCTTTTCTAAACTAGGTTTATTATGTTCATTCATTTTGTCTTTGTTAATAGAAAGGAATTGTCCAGTTTGACAGAGGAGGTAAATATCAATGCTGTGCTCTTCTCCTATGTAGATAATATAACACAACCAAAGTTTTGCATAGGAAGAGCAATGAAGTAAATAGTCTAAGAAGTTCTTTCTTGATGGGAGGATTTGGACGGAGATTGCTTTTCTGTTCTTATCTTTAGAAACAGGCTATAGTAGTATTCTCTAATAGTGCCTTCGTGATATCTCTAGCCCTAGACAATATTCTATATAAAATACAGAATCATAGAATTGTGGCAGTGGGCTGAGTCATTTTACCTGTCCAGGAGTTCTGCTCATTCCTAACCCCACCTTGATTTCCATTCTAGGAGTTTTCCTTTCCCCATTGTGAATAGTCTTGGTGGGAAGTAGCTTCTGCTTTCTATTACTGAGTCATGAGGATCAGAGAATCTCTTTCCATGCCCCTGTGCATGCAGTGGGAGGAATGTGATCTAAGCCAGGCCAATGAGATGCTCTCTCCCTGGACCTGAGTAAAGGATGCAAGGATATGAGTTAGGGCCAGAGGTTATTCTTTACCACTATAGGGGTGACAGGCTGCCTAAATCCCTGCTGTATGCCATTCCGTCTGTGAGCCCCAGATGTGATCCAAGTAAACCCTTTTGCTTAAAATAGCCACAGTACATTTTTGTTGATTACAATCAAAAACTGAATTTTATATTGTTTATTGGAAGAGCTCCTGGAAATTCTGTCTTAGGAAAAGATATAAACAAGGTAAATGGTCACCTGGAAAACAGGTTTCAGAAACACCAACCCTGTCCATGTATATCCATCACTCTCCCAGGAAGATTGACAATGGATTTGGAGCACACAGTGTTTTACCAATAGAGGCACATTCGGACATCTGCATGTACGGATTAGGGTCACTGCCTTGGGAAAGGGAAGTAACATTCAACAGGGAAAAGAAAAGTCAATTCTCAAAAAACAGAACAAAATTTTTTAAAATGCTAAGTAAAGTGTATAGGATATGATAAAGGATTTTAGCATTCCTGAAGCCTGGCTTTTCCCTAGTGAAATTCAAATTGATGTATATAACCAACAGAGTTCAGAAGAATGGATATAAGCCAATTTTTCTACCCTAAAGTTGTTTTAAAAAATCAGAGCTTAGGCAGGAAAAGAAGAGCCTGCAAAAGAGCGTAGAACACAGGTTGGGTAGTTCTCTGAAGGAGCATCTCATGCCATCTTTTCCATATTGTCTCAATTCCAAAAGAGATTTAGTGGGATCACAACGCAGATTATATGTTCCCAGGCTCTGAGGGAGCCTAAGGAGGCGGGGAAATTCCTGTGATCCTCACACCAGGGGTGGTCACAGCAGAAAAGTAGACAGCACTACAGTGTCTAGTCAGAAGGTCTGGTTATGCCTCCCCCAAGTTTTTATGGTATTAGAGGGAATCAGAAAGTTTTTCTGGTCCTCAGAAGGGTGCATTAGTATCCCAGAGAAGATCAACTTCTCTTAGGAGCCAAAAGAATGGAGTATGCACGAACCCATGCCTGTATCAACAGATGGGAACTTGTCTTCTCCACAGATGCTAGTGGAGATAGATGCCAAAACATAAAGAAGTATGGAGGAGAAATACATGTCAGTGGACATCAGTCAAATAACTGATAGAGGTCTTCTGTGTTTACCTGCCCAGAACCCATCACTTTCTGGTTCTGCTAGAAGCACGTTAATTTTCCTTTGGAAAAGCCCACACCTCCATTCTCTTTCTATGGTTCCTGTGAGACTGACCCCACCCTCTGGCTCTAGAGGTGGGCAAGGCACTCAGGGACAGCAGATCAGAGTCAAAGGGATTGGTTCCAAAATGAGTTCCTGAAAATACCTCAAGTTCTCTTGAAGTATTTTCACTACAGTTACTGAAAGCTCTGTTGGTATGGAGATGCTAATGGCCATCTGTTTGTGTTAAGGTAAACGCTTGCCTTATAGAGGAACCAAAACAGAAAAAGACAGAAACAGAGAAACACAAACAAACTATCCTGAAGTCATTATTGAAGGTCTGGATGATCCAGTTCTGCATGGATCAGATTTATTTCTTGAATATGTTTTGATTATAGGCAACATTTTTTTCTATTGCTTAAGTAAAATGTATTCACTTGTAACCAAAAGAGCCATTATAGAAATAAATTCTCTTTAAAATTAAAAATAAAATCAAAACTCCTTAGCATGACTTTCCAGGTGGTATATCATCAGCTCCTTCCCTGGCTTTCCAACTTCTTACTGTGTTCTCACCCTTCTTCTCTAACAAAACTCCACACATGCTAAGTTATTCTTGCTCAACCTTCTGGCTCTCCTCTCTGTGCTCCACATGGCTCACTTGCTTCTCATCCTTCAGTCCCTGGTGCAAATACTAAAGAAAGCTTCTCTAGCCAAACCTGTTCCCCATCTCCCCATCTCAAAACTTCTCATTTCATCACCCAGTTTTTCTTTGTATGTGTGAAAATTATCAGTACCTGAAATAATCTTGTCTATTTAGTGGCTTACGTTTTATTGTCTCCCTTCTCCATCTAGAATGATAAGGTTCCTTATCAGTCTCGAGCACCCAACAGTGCCTGACCTTTGGTAGATATGTAATAAACATTGCTGGCATAAATCGGTGAATTGCATTTTTATATCCAGCAATTACATAGTGCTTACTACAATACCAAGCACTGCCTGGATTTTCTAATTTTTTTTTTCATAACAATCCCATGAGGTTGGAATTAGCATTACCTCCATTTGACTGACCATGAAGCTGAGCTGCATGATGGTTAAGCCAGATGCCCAAGTGGGAGAACTAAGTAAGATTCACACCCAGCTGGTTCTTGATTCATTTCTCTCATCCTCTTGCCATGCTTCCTGAACAACTTATTAAATGATTTGATAAACAGATTGGGTACTAAGAAACTGATCATCTCTAGGTGGGCTAAGAACACCCAGGAATGAATTTAAAAAGCAAGTATTGACCGTGGAATCCATGACTCAGCCCAGATAGTAGCCCTGAGAGGTCCAGCCTCCCTCCCCACTCCTAACTGCTACAGCACCACACATGCTTGAGAGAGTTGTTAATTTGCTGTGGTGGGTTATGAGTGCTTATAAAATATTTTATATCTATTTAATATTGTTACATAACTTTGGTCGGTTGAAAAGATACCAATTAGTTCATTCATGGAGAAAGATGCAAAGGCTGTCAATGAAAAAAGACCTCAAAGGCATATTTTTACCATTCTTTATGAAACAGCATGACATTTTTTATAGTTTGATCAACCATTTTGTAGTTACTGCTATTGAATTTTTGTAGTGTACTTCAAATCCTACTCCTTAATAATTTTATAATCTTTATGGTCTGACACTACTTATCATCTGGAAATATGATTAATCATAATAGAAATGATGTTTCTCATTTAATCTTCAAAGACATTTTTATGTTAACCAACATTAAAATCTGTGAGTATATTCATTTCTTTCCATTGAGAACATTAGTCTTCCCTTGTAACAGACAACTTTTTTTTTTTGTCCTTCTTTGGGTAAAACTTAATCCAGCTGAAATGAGTTGCAGCTGTTGTACAAATTCATATTTTTATACTGATAGGAAGCAGTCAGACATTTCAACTATTCAGTTTTGTTTAAAAGTAAGTTAACAGTTCAGTTCACTCTTTAGAAGACACAGATGAAGGAATTGTACAGGAATGTGTTTGTGGCCAACTGAATGTTTGTGATTAAAAATACTTATGAAGGCAACATTGCTGGACTTGAAAAAAGTTATAAGGTCCTACAGCCTGGGAGAAATTCATTGAGGGAGAATCCACTAATGCTTGAAGTGGTAGCTTTTGACCTCTGGCACTGGTAAATACCAGCCAGCGATGCACAGGCTTCACTTCTAAATGACTAACTCTTACATAATTTCCTTTCCTTAACAATCCTATGAAGTCTCCAATTTTTAGAATTACAGAATCTGACATAACAAGATAAACTTTGATACCAGGCTTCCCTAAACACTGACCACTTTCTCCTCCTATCTCCATTCTTGACTCAGAACCATATTGATTTCCTTGCCTGGGAAATTAGAAAGTATTAGGAAAATTAGTATTTTGTACATTTTCTCTATCTCAGATTTCCCAGTAACAACTTATATCTTACCTAATCTTATGACATAGTGGTTAAAGGAAGAACCTGCAGTTAAACTGATTGAAGTTGGAATCCAACTAATAGAAGTCTGTTTGAAAGCATTCTTGCCACTTAATAGCCGTCCAACTCAGGGTGAGTTAGAAAAATCTTTTAAACCTCAGTTTATTCATCTCTACAAAAGGGATATTATTGCCTACTTCAAAAGGGGCATTCAAGAAAATAATCTATGTTTAATACCTATTATCTAATAATTCATCAACAAAAATACCCCAATAGTGGCAGAAAGTATTAAAAGCTAAACTTACAATCAAACATATATTTGACTCCAGCTCCCATCAGCTGGTAAGAGAACTAATTCAAATTAATTTAAGGAAAAAAAAACAATTCATTAATAGTAATTCAAAATAATACTGGGGTGCTTCATAGAACCCCAGGATAAGAATGCCGCTGCGTCTCAAGAAGAAATGGAACTTCACAGCCAGCAGGACTCTCCCTGTCTCTCCTCTATTCACCTTTCTGAACCTCCACTTGATCATTCTCCCTTCCTCTCTAGTTGATTCCCCTTCTCTTGGCCATATGGTGGAAGTTATGACCATTAACATTTCCCAAGAGTTAAAGGGTAAGTCATTCAAGAGGGGAAAATTACTTACCTCTCTACATGCCATATCCAAATCTCTGAGGAAAAGCTCTGCTAGTCCACTTTGGTCATGAGCCCACAGCTGGTCTAGTAACTGAGGACAGGTTGCTCCTTGCTGTTGATGGGAGGGGTTAGTGGTAGGAAGGAACAATTTAGTTTCTAGGAAAGGAGTTCCACAGGTGGCCATGAAAATCACCAAACTTCTCCAACTCTGTCCACCTCTCTTCTCACATTGGGATATGTGTATTTGGGAGGGAGAGCTCCCTTCTCCCTGAGTCATTTCTTGGTGATGCTGGCTGCCATTGTTGTTGATGCCATTCTATTCCCAGGCATGGAACCCTTTTGCTCTACTTATTTTAGCACCACAACAACTGCCACTGACACAACTCGTAGGTTCTCAAAAGTCTTTATCTGATTCATGTGCCTTTATCTCTCCTCACCTTAATGGATTATAGAATTTTAGCACTTAGAAGTGAATTTAGAAAACAGAAATCACACACACACACACACGCATACACACACACACTTTAAAAATGAGAAAACCGAAGGCCAGATACGTGAAGACGTTAGATAATATCACATGGCAAATTAATAAATCAGGACCAGAAGCCAGGTCTGTAGACTTACAGACTAATCTTCCCAAACTAAGTTGGATATTCCTGTTCACCAACACCATTTGTGATCCAGTTCTTTCTCCACAAGATACGGTTATGTCTGGGTCTGGACACTCTTCAATAAGAGTAGTTGCCTTTTCCAACCCTAATTATGACTTTGCAGATTGCATCTGACATCAGAAAAAGCAGCTGCTGCACCTGGCTGTGAATTTCACTTGCTTTCAGCTTAGGGGCAACATTGCTACCTGAAAGATATTTTAATTATAGATTGTAATCATTTATCTTTGTTATTCATTTTTCCTTCATAAGTTCCTTATTAGTAGTACATATATTTAGAAGCTAAGTCTCCCATCAATGACACTTTTGAAAGATATTACAGGAGAGGACAGCAAAAAATGTATAATTGTGAAGACTTTGATGACATCCTGAGGCTTATTATGAATATTATGAATATGCTTGTGCCTTTGAGGTAATCTGCCCATTTCTAGAGGGAAACGGATCAGTGGTTCCTGAAAAAAAAAAAAAAAAGAACACTTATAAAGAGGTCTGATGGAAAATTCTTTCATCTACTTCTTTTTGGTGATTATCCAAATAAGCATAAACATTTTATATTTGAAAAAATAAAGATTATAATTACTGTCTAATGTCAGATATTTCCAAGACTATGTCATGATGTACTGAGCCTCATGATTACTTGTTTTCATATTATATATACTTCCTCTTGACATAATGCCTGTATATTTTTCCTCCTCTCATATATAGTTCGTATATATTATTTCTGGATTCTCAAAATAGTACTCTAATTTTTTTTAATTCACCCCTTTTCCACTCCAGTCCATGTGATTCTATAGAAGATGTCTCTACGCTTAGATCCAAGGGGTAGCATGTAGCCAAGATATGGCCAGTTAGAGCACTGAAGTCACCTGGCCGTCATGATGGGCTCAAGATGTATGTGTCCCAATTACAGCCAATGAGACTCAATTTCAAGACATTTGTTGGGATCATTGGGTAAAATGCTGCAAAGATAAATTATAAGTTAAATTTGGTGGCAACCACCAAGAAGAGAGTCTTTCTGAAACTTGAGCCAACACAGAAGAAAGTCAAAGTGAAAGAAGAATAGAATAATTGTTCAGTTCAGTTGATATTGTTTGAGCCTCTTGATCTAGCCATACATGAAGTTGTTTTTTTTTTTTTAACTTAAGATAGTTTTAATTATTTTCATCTGTCACAGTTGGACATCTGTCATAGTGGGACGAATCCTAACTGATTCTATGTAAAAACTTCTTTTACAAATCTGTATCTCATATAAGCACTCCTTAGTGTATCCATCTTATTTTTAGAAAAGTAGAATTCATTGAAAAGAGTAATTGGAAACAATGCAAGATTCCAAGGTGGAGGATGTCATGTTTTCCAAAATGAAAAGACCAATAATTAATAATAGTGGGTTGATATGAGAATTTGAATTTTTAAAAAGTAAACTGTAGTAAGCAAGATGGGAGATCAGCACACCTTGATTAATGAAGGTGGAGAGGAAGGAATAAACAATGTAGATGTCGGAGAGAAAAAACATCAGCACTTAGAAATAATAATATTTACGTTTGGGTTTTTGTGGTTTTTGGTGATAAGGTAGCACAATTTAGTGCATTTGGAGACTGGATGCGAGGTGGCAATCACGAAAGTAAAGTTCACTCTTCTAACTTCGCTGAGTTTCCTTTGATTTGGCACCAACACAGCTAGTGTGAGGATTCAGGGAACTGGATCATAGATAGATAAGTCCGTTTCCATGTGTAGGGAAGGTAGGTTTACTGAAAGTAGGAGGAATCAGTTACATCATGGCTGATAGAGATTAGAACACAGGCCCAGGCTGGGATGGCAGGAGCTCACAGAAATTGTGAAGAGAACTGAATAGAACATGCCATGTAGAATCTTAAAAGGTAGGGGAGGTAAACTGAACAAGGATATAACTTTTCCGTTTTACCTATATATAAGCTAAACGTAATGTTCTAGCCCATGGCCTATGTTTGTAAGAGGCCACCCACATTGTTACATAAATTAAGAGAAAGAAAATGGAATTCTTGAGTTCTACTTTAATGTGAACTTAGCCATTATATAAATCAGCTTTCTTCATAATCCTCTCCTAGACTGTTTGTTTTAATAAAATAATGTGGCACTCGTAACAACATAGATGGATCTTGTTATGGCATTATGCTAAGTGAAATAAGTCAGAGAAAGACAATTACTGTATGATCTCACTTATATGTGGAATCTAGAAGCAAAGATATCACATGATGACTATAATTAGCAATAACCGTATCATATACTTAAAATTTGCTCAGGGCGCCTGGGTGGCACAGCGGTTAAGCGTCTGCCTTCAGCTCAGGGCGTGATCCTGGCGTTCTGGGATCGAGCCCCACATCAGGCTTTTCCGTTATGAGCCTGCTTCTTCCTCTCCCACTCCCCCTGCTTGTGTTCCCTCTCTCACTGGCTGTCTCTATCTCTGTCGAATAAATAAATAAAATCTTTAAAAAAAAATAAAATAAAATTTGCTAAGAGAGTAGATCTTACATATTGTCACCACAGAAAAAAGAGAGGAAGAAAGTGGTAAGTATATGAGGTAATTGAAATGCTAATTAGTTTGAGTGTAGTGTTAATTTCACAATACACACAGGTATCAAAACATCAATTTGCATATCTTAAATATATACAATGCCTATTTGTCAAGTATACCTCAATAAAGCTAAAAAAAAAAAATAGCCATGTTTCTAAACAACTAGATTCATGGTTATTAACCTAATTGGAAAATTCTTTAAAAATTTAGCGTTGATGTTAGTTTAATAATATCTGATGATTTATAGTATATGGCATTGCCAAAGCTTTAATATGCTGGTGTCTGTTAAAAAACATTTTTAGGGGCACCTGGGTGGCTCAGTCAGTTAAGCGTCTGACTTTGGCTCAGGTCATGATCTCAGGCTTCTGGTATAAACCCCACATCAGGCTCCCCCCTCAGCAGGCAGTCTGCTTGTCCCTCTGCCCTTCCTTTGCTGGTGCTTGCCCTCTTTCTCTCTCTCTCTCTACCAAATAAATAAAAATCTTTTTAAAAAAGTAAAAAACAAAACAAAACAAAAACATTTTTACACTAGTGTAACACCTTAGCATAATTTAATTAGCTGAACATATATAAATGTTGGTATTCTTTCATATATAGAACGCAAGAATCTATCATTTGAATTTTTAAATTTTTTAAAGATCTATTTATTTTAGAGGGAGAGAGGGTCAGAGGGAGAGGGAGAAAAAGAATCTCAAACAGACCCCCACTGAGCGCAGAGCCTGGAATTTTTTAAATTTTAAGTAATCTCTACTCCCAACGTGGGGCTTGAACTCACCACCCTGGGATCAAGAATTGCATGCTTTACCGATTAAGCCAGCCAGCACCCCCAGAATCTATCATTTGAAACAAATAATAAACATGGCATAGTACTTAATTTTTCAGGACTCATTCAGAAAGCAGACCGTTATGTATATGTGTGGGTTGAATTAATGTATCTTAATTTTTAAAAGCATTGTTATTATATTACCAGAACATTATGCATGGGATTGTACATAGTTTAGGAAATAATTGCAGCAGTTACATTAATAAAATAATCTTATAGAATTTGCAAAGATGGTTTATTTACTTCATGGAACCATGTGACAATTAGTTGTTTACCAATCCCTTTACTTACAAAGTCTAAAAATACTTTAGATTCCTAAATAATCTTTGCAAATTTTAGATTTTAGGGATAAACTCTTGCAAATTTAGACTTTTGCAAGAGTACATCAACCAAGAAAAGAAACGTCACAGGATAAATCATGAATATATTATATACAATCTTAATACCCAATGACTTCTAAGTACCAAAGTACATTTATATAATATTTATCCTTAAAACCCACCTGCTTTCAAACTGCTGTATCTAGGCACCTAATTCAAAAGAACTGATTTAAAAAAAAACATACTTGCCTATCTCTTTACTTCTAAAGGCAAATCTAGTTTTATTCTTTCTCCAGGATGAGAGGGGAATTTACAGGGACACAAATATTCAGAATAAAATAAAAAAATACAATCCATCCTTGGTTGTCTAACAATCTGGAAATCCTTAAGAATTTGCTATGGGACCATTCTTGGGATTTGAGGGAAATAAGACCTATTACCGAGCTGGGAACAATTAGATTCCATTTGCCAAACTCTTTTCCTATTTGACTTTCTATTAGGATTCTCTACCATGCACTTTTAGCACCCCCTTTTAATAAAATCCCCCAAAGTCTCATTTCATCCACAAAGTCCTCTCTGACAATTCCTGCCCTGTTATGGCCCCAACTATTTTTAGACGACAGTCATAAAATGAGGAACAAAGTATAAATGACCAGAAGTGTTAACCACCATCTCTAAGACTAAAAATATGTTGCTAGTTGATTTTGTAAGGGTCATAGCTTTTCCTTGACCTGTAGTTTTTATGCAGGCTCCACGGTTTATATCAGACTGTTTTGATCACTCAGGCCACATTATCTTCTCATAGAAGAGCATTTTTCCCTTCTATACTCCTAAAATTTATTTTACATGCTCAGAAGTTGGACTGCCTCTTATAAATTCCAATAGTTATTACTATCTTAAAAGTTCTCTAGAGAACATTTTGATTAAAGAATCTAACCATAAAATCATCTTTTATAATCCTAAAAATTTATATTTTTGTAAAGGCTTGTGTATTATATATACACACATATATACATTGTGCGTGTGTGTGTGTGTGTGTGTATACCTACCCTTGCAAGAAGGCGCTTATAGTAAAAGGTATAGTATTTAGAAGCACACAGTGGAAGGGCTACAGACAATAATTTAAATGAAGTACATGATATTATTTAGTGATTCACTTTTGTAGGTAGAATAATTTTCATGTAGATGGGAGGGACCAAAAAAAAAAAAGATAAAGTCATAGAGGTGAATTGTTAGTAGTAGTAATAACAGAAGTATCCTATTTCATTTTTCCATAATTTTTCTACCCAAAACCAATAAATAGCACATTGTTTTCATGCTCTTTTAGAAACTTAATTGCATCGCCTTTTTATACTTTTAACAAAAAGTATAACACGATTATTTCAAACATGAATATATCCATGTAAATTAAAACAGTAAATTAAAAAAAAACAAAAACAAACCCATATTGGAGTTTTGCTCTTTGCCTCCCCAGCATTGTTCCTTCCAGTAGTATACATCCTAGATTTATGTTTGGGAATCTGAATAGTCAAGGCTGCAGATAACCTAGGCCTAAACTGTTCAACATATCCTATTAATATGGTTACTTTGGTGATTGGTTCCCAGATGGGCACCTGAGGGAAAGGTAGCAAGAGGCAGTAAATTTCAGAGTAATGTCCGGAAAGGGGCTCCCTTCCCACTGGCATGCAATCCGGACACATGTAAGGAGATGATTCTGCCATCTTGCCACCACAATGGAAAATCCTACAGCTTCTGAGGTCATTTTATGGGGCCACAGAATAAAACCAAAAGAGGGACGGGAAGGGCTGATAGATGAAAAGAAACTGAATCCTAATAACATTTGAGCCCCAAATCCATCTAGGTTGGTGGCCCTACTTCTGAATTGTTCTGATACTGATAAATGTATTTGAACCGGTAAAGTCTCTTTTACTGTTTTCTGACACTTACAATTTGAACACACAATCCTTGGTTAAGAGTGGGATTTCTAAAAGTGCTGTCAGTGTGTTTTCCAAAGATACTACTCCCAGGAAATTTCTCATCAATATGTTTCCGTGGTCAAATACAGTTGGGGAAAGGTAAATGTGGTACTATAGTTTTCTTTAGGAAAATACTATTTTAATACCAGTACCCAAATCAAAATCTTTTGTACTTAAAATAAAAATCTTCTTTTGTATGGACTCTAAGATTCTGCATGAATTTACCCTTCATTATTTCTTCTTCATCTTGGGCCTCTTGTTTGCTGTACCCTTACTGCATTGGCCTTTTCTTCCTCCCAGGTAGCGAACTTTCTCTTGCCTCAAACCTTTGGATTTGCTGTTCACTCTGCCTGGAATACCCCTCTTTATCTGACTAATTTTTACTTCTTTTTTCTTCAGCTTGAATCTCACTTCTTATTGGAGGCCTTTCCTAAATCTGTCCTCCAATTAAATTGATACTCGTTCATTCTTATGACATCTTATTCTCTCTCTTCATAGTACAATACAATTTATTGCAATCTAAATACTTTTGTCTTTACTTGTTTAATCTCTCTCTTCCCATTGCTTTAAAAGCTCTGTGAGGACAGAAACCGTGACAGATTTGTTGCCATCTTTTTGAGCAAAACATGGCTCTATTCCTGGCATACAGTAAGGACTGGATAAAATATAGCCTGAATGCTATCCAGATCCATAGGACATTTTAGCATATTACAGCATTTCAATAAAGAATCCTGTTTAGATATGTTTAATCCAGAATTTCCCAAAGTTATGTAGAAATTGAAATTTTTGTGGGTAATTAACATGTATAAGTATTCCTAGATACTATTATTCCATAGCTCACATATCAAGAAACACTGTTTATGTTTCAGGGTTTATGTCATTTGTGAGTTAAAGACTCAAGTCTAAAAACCTAAACTTATACTTTTATGAGCATTGGATGGATTTAAATTTCAGAAGTTCAAATGAGACATGGCAAAAATGATATTTGAGGACATTAACCCCAATCATTTTAGAAAGTATTAAGTAGCATGCATATGTTAATTTTCCTACGCTGTTTTTCAGGGGTGGGTTTTAAAGTATCCGTCTTAAAGATCATCAGCATGTAGATTTATATATTAGATGATAAAGAAATAATGTAAAGCCTTTGCACAGCAAAGGAAATCATCAACAAAACATAAAGGGAACCTACTCATAGGAGAAGATATTTGCAAATGATATATCCAATAAGGGGTTAATATCCAACATATATAAATAACTTATACAACTCAACACCAAAAAAATCAAACAATCTGATTAAAAAGGGGACAGAGGACCTAAAAAGACATTTTTCCAAAGAAGACATACAGATGGCCAACAGACACATGAAAAATATCACTAGCCATCAGGGAAATGCAAATCAAAGCCACAATGAAATATCACCTCATATCTGTCACAATGGCTAGAATCAAGAAGACAAGAAACAGCAAGTGTTCACGAGGTTATGGAGAAAAAGGAACTTTCGTGCACTATTGGTGAATGTAAATTGTACAGCCACTGTGGAAAACAGTATGACGTTTCCTCAAAAAATTAAAAATAGAAATACCATATGATCCAATATGCACCCCTATGTTTAGTGCAGCATTATTTACAATAGCCAAGACATGAAAGCAACCTAAGTATTCATCAATAGATGAATGGATAAGGAAAATGTGGGATACATACACAATGGAATATTACACAGCCATAAAAAGGATGAGAGCGTGTCATTTGAGACAACATGGGTGGGCATAGAGGGTATTACACTCAGTGAAATAAGTCGAACTGAGAAAGACAAATACCACATGATTCCACTCATAAATGGAATCTAAAAAAATTAATAAACAGAAAGCAGAATTAGAAATATAAATACAGAGACCAAACTGATGGTTCCCAGAGAGGAAGGAGGTGGGGTGTGGGAGATACAGGCCTCCAGTTATGAAATGAGTAAGTCATGGGAATAAAAAGCAGAGCATAAGGAATACAGTCAATGATATTGTAATAACGATGTAATGGGACAGATGGTAGCTCTACTTGTGGTGAACGTAGCATACTGTATAGAATTGTCAAATAACTAAGCTGTACAACTGAAACTAGTGTAACATTGTGTGTCAACCATACTTAAAAAAACAAGACAGCTATGTGTTGTCTACAAGTATACCTCTAAAAAGAAAGAAATATAAGCTAAGTATAAAAAATGACTTAATCACTGTGTATTGAAGGATATTAGTCTAGCTTTTATTTTTCAGGCATTTTTAAATTAGATAATAACAGTCAAGTACATTGTTATGAGGACTAGATACTACCCCAGGGCATGTTCTAAAGTTTATATAAAAATAGGCTAAAATCCCAATAAATAGTGATGATTTTAGCCATGTCTCCATTTACAGTTGAAATGCGTATTTTACCAATACAGAAAATTACATAAAAATGTCTTTTTTAAAAATCTCCTAAGAACACTTAAAGCTGGCTCTTGCGTCGCTTTCCCTTTAGAATTTAGAGCCTAGCTTTCTAGCTGAGTTCTTCCAGAGACAGATGGGACAAGTCCAGGAGTATGTTAAATGGCTGCACACATCAACAATCAAATCTTCAAGCCCAGGTTTCTAATCCCAGAGCACGACACTCTGAGCATTGGAAAGATCCATTAAGCTGAGCAGGTGTAGAGTGAACTATTATTTGCTCAACCAGCAGGAATTCTGCACCAAATACAGATTTCTTTCCAAAGCCAGGAGCTCCTCACTAACACACATGCATGACTTGCTCAAGGAAGAGTTAGGGAGCTGTCATCAGCTGAACCTGACACTCCTTTTCTGCTCATCTAGATCTACTTGCCCAACTTCATTTTAAGCCAATAGATTTTGAACCAAAATTTACCAAGAAATGTTAGTTTTCCGCTGGTGGCTTACCCAACACCATCTGTGCTGGTGTTTTTGATGTGTTCATATTCATTTTCAATAGCCCTAGAATGTAAGAGGCTTTCCTTCCTTCTAACCCCCACACTGGAACATAAAACACACACATCACCATTCTGGAACTTGCACTTGGGAAGCCTATACCACAAGAGAGAGACCCTTTTCACAGCAGCTGAGAGCAAATTAGGAGACCGAGTGTTTGTTCAATAAAATCATGCACAGGTTATTTGACTATGCTAAAGGGACAAAACTGGACTACGCCAAAATCGGTCTAGCCTATAAAAACATATTTATATCTCCAAATTATCAGAGAAAATATAAAATGCTAGAAGAAGAAAATATCAATCAATCCAAAAAAGGCAAGAAAAAAAAAATTAGAGGTTAGCAAATGGAAAGAATGTATGATGATAGAAGTTAATACAAATATATCAGTAATTATGACATGTCAGTGAAATGATTTCTTCTTGAAAACCAAAGATTGTTAGACTGAATAATAAATAAAATCTAATTTTGTATTATTTACAAGAAACAAATTAAAAAATAAAAAATATATGCTATGTTAATGTAAATCAAAAAAAGGCTACTTTAACTATATTAATAACATTAAAAATCAACTTTAAGGCAAAAAGCAATACTAGTGATAAAGAGGGTCATCACATAATGGTAAATATTCATCTATAAGGGTGACATAACAGGTCTAAATTAATGTGCTTATGATAAAACTACTAAAATATGAAGTATTGGTATATCTGCATAAGAAATTGACAAATCAACTGTAAATATTGAACATCTTAATACTTCTCAATATTGACATACAAGCATATAAAAGACATTGCTAAGGCTGTAACAAATTTGAACACACTTAATAAGACTAATTTAATAGATATATGCAGACCACTGGATCCAACCATTGAAAATACATATTCTCTGCCAACATAAACATATATAGTTTAGCAAGAATTATATATAATTATTACATATATATATATATATAAAATTTACAAGCCCAATACAGATATAGTTATCTAAATCGAGTTTTAGAAATCATAAAAAAGAAAATAAACCTTTAAAATATTAATACTTAGGTGTTAAAGAAGAAATAATATTGAAAAATTTAAAGTACTTAAAACCAGTCATTATTTCATAATAATAAATTAGAGGTGGCATAGTTAGAGATGAAGCAAAGACATAAAAGATATTATAAACAGCTTTTAGTCAAAATATTGAAAATTTAGCTGAAATAAACTAATTCCTAGATTTAAAAAGTGCCAAAATTGTCATAAAATATAAAATACTAAAAAAAGAACTCTTAAGTAATCCTAGAACAATTTAATAACTTTGATCCGTGATTCAAATTTTTCTTCCAAATACCATTTCGTAGCCTTGATATTTTGGTTCACATTAGCGCTAAACAAAACCAAGAAAACATGTCTTTTTATTAACAAATAAAGATCATCTGGACTACACAGGAATATAAAACAAATGCATAAGGATTTAAAAGGTACGAATGATAGTATTTTCTTTTCAGATTCTGTGATTGTATACACAGAAAACCCAGAGTTCTAAGTGGACAAATTATTATTAGAATTAATTGGAGATTTTAGCAGACTGATATATAATTATTATAGGAGTCCACTGTAGTTCTACCAGAAAGAACGTTTTAGACAAGAATTGTTTTTTAAGAAAAAACTACTTGCAATAAGAACTGAAAATGCAAAGCACCTAGCAATAAATCCGGTAAATGATCTTGAAGACTATTTTGGAGAAAGTTATCAAACTTTTAAAAATGGTTTTTAGGAAGGTGAACATAAATGGAAAGACATAACACGGTTATGCATCAGACACAATAGCTTACAGAATTAAATTTTAATTCTTTTTGATCTATAAATTTGTGTGAATCCAACTAAAATTCAATAGGACTTTTCTTTGATGAATATTAAATTTATATGAAAATGGCCAAGAAGAGCTAAAACATTACTGAGGAATTTGCTAGAGGGAAATGACTTCTTAAATGTCAAAAAATTTTTTAAGGCTACAGTGAATGAGACAAGGTAATAGTAGATCACTGAACACATTTTCTAATGAAACCAAATAGAGGGTTCAAAAATGACGTGAAATCCATGGGAACAAGTACAGGGCAGAGATACGCTGCAGACAAATGGGAAAAGGTAGGACTACTAGTCAGTACATTGTGCTTAAGCAAATAACTATATGGGGACAATGGATACGGATCTTTACCTCCCAATGTACAAACAAGTCCAAAGGTATTAAATCAGGTCTGAATCTGAAAGACAAAACTTTGAAACATTTGGAAAATATCTGTGAAAATAGTTTTATAAGCTGTATTTAGGGAAGAATTTCTTAAGCTGCAAATACTTCTACCAGTATAGAAGGAAAGACAACTCAAAGAAAACAAGCCACGTCATGGACAGACATTTCACTGGAAACATACATGACCAATAGAAATGTGAAAAAATACTCAACTTTGCTAAGAGTGAAATAACATTTTACACTAACCTAATTTGCAAAACTTTTAAATGTCAGACCAAGTATTCATGAGATTATAACACAAAAGGAATTTGCCTTCACTTTGGGTGGATATATTAATAAAGTCAATTATTTTATTTCTGGTCTGCAGTAGCCTAAAGAAAAGTAAGATAAATTTGCAAAAGTAACTAAATGAGGCATAAATATTTTCCACACAGGGTTACATGAATATTACAGATTTTCTAAATCACTAGGTCGTTCATCTTTTAAAACAACTACACAAGACAACCTGTATTTGAAAAAAATTAAAGTTGACGTAGATCACTTTGAATTCTGCTGTTCTCGCGCAGAGCTAAAATTTGCAATGCATTGCATTGCTTCTTAAGCATAATCTGAGCTTTTGTGGGGTTTTTTGCATGCCCTGAAAATTTTAACACATTCTCCAAGAAGTTAACCTTCATCCAGGAAAGTTCTTAACCTCAGAAGAGTAAAACCTTCCTGCTTCTTCAGCTATGGCTACAAAATGGGTCTAGTGTTTCCTGCCTTCCTCAAGGAATGGTAGTAATTGATTGCTGAGATACTTAAAAAGAACTATATGATCTTATGGAATAAAGGGCAAGTAACGTATTATTATATTTGGACATTTTTTCCTCTAATGAACTCTACAGATTTTTTTGGTTGGTATCATTCCAAAAATTATAAATTAGGAAGAAATGTGTGTTCTCTCCCAAAGGGCAGTTGAACTTTGTTCAGAATGCTTAAGAAAACATCCGGTGGGATGCTTGCTGATAGAGCTGTGTCAACTCATCTTCAAGATTGCCCTTCTAGAATCGTACAACAGTTACAAGTCCAAATGCCATGAATATTTTTGTATTCTGACATCTCACTGCTCGTGGCACAGAGCAGTTCTAACCAGCTACTGCTGGAGGCCTGGACATGCTGTTTATTCAGGAAGAAACTGAAAGTTAAGGGACAACATAAAATCGTCAGGATTATGGTTAGGCACAGGAACTAAAAATGAGACATTTCCAGCAAATGAGAAGAGTGTGTGTGTGTGTGTGTGTGTGTGTGTGTGTGTGTGTGTGTGCGCGCGCGCGTGCACACACTTAATAGTCCTCCACGGATGAGCATTTAAACACTGAACAGTTAATAAATAAAAATGTCTAAGAAGATCTTTACAGACAAGAGCTGAGCCATAGAATATCGTGAATGTCACGGTATTTGCCAAAGGAGATGAGGTTGCTATTTGGCCCAGAGGTTCTGTCCCTCTTCCCTGTGTCTCATCCCCCTCCAGGGTTATAGCAACAGGCATTTTTCTGATAGAGGGACTCAGAGACAGGAACAAAGGTCATGAATGTGTGACTCTACAAAGAGAGAAATTCAAAAGAAGATTACTTGGATAGTTCTGTGCTTTTGATCTCTTAATCAAATTATATGTAGAAAGTTGCATGGCTCAGGCATTCTGAAAACAGCCTTGATTTATTTTTCTTCATTTAATTTCTTCCAGCAAACACTACTGAGAGCCCATTATGAGCAAGTCAACTGGAGACCAAACACAATCTTAGAATATCAGATTTAAGTCTAAATCTGAAAGATTAAATATAAATTGGAAAAATTGAGATTTTTCATTTATTCATGAATAGCTACTGATAACCTACTATGTGCTTAGCATTGGACTACACACTGAAGGATACAGTCATTACACGTGGCACTTACAGTCTAGTGGGATGAGTTATTATTACAGCCTCAGATAGTATCACATAAATGCATAATTAGTAACTATGAGAATCATGCAAGAGAACTATAGTGAAGAGTACGTAGCAGAGAGATTTTGATTCAGATGGGACATCAGGGAAGACTCTCAAGGAAGTGATAGTTGAGCTTATACTCAATGATGACTAGATGTTAACTTGGCAAAGGATTGAAGATGAAGGGATGAATGAACATAGTTCTGGGCATTTTTATATTTTTCACAATTCTAAAGCAGGACAGCATTTATATTTCAGGAGAGTTTGAAAATATACTCACCAGAGTCATTTGTCCTTATGAACTAAATTGAATGTGCTCTGGGCTGATAAAGTCTGATGGCAGAATCACTCAGCAGTGACTCTCTTTCTGGTCTAACCATACGCCTGGGCAGGGTCAGCTGCCAGCAACACGGAATAATTTGTGAAAGTCTGTAAGACCCAGGTGCCATCAAATATCCTGACATGTTCCCTGGGCACATGTCTAATGGCCAGAATTCTTACTATTAATTTTATTCCTTTTCGTTACACAACCTCAATAAATGATGTTATAGAGCATTGTGTCTCTAAATCTGACTTTGCCATGATTTTTCGAGATCTTGCATGATGTGGCTCCTTGTCTGTCTCCTCTCAACCCCAGTTCCAACTCTTGTTTCTCTCCCCCAGGCTCAGAGCAGCCCAGTCAGACTAGCCTCTTAGTTGCCTAATCACCGTTCCCGCCCACCTCCGAATCTTTACCACTTTCCCTCTGCCTGGCATGATCTTCATTCTTTTTTTTTTTCCAGTTAACTACTATTTTTTGTTTAGATCCTAATAAATATCTCAGTCATACTTTCCTCAGGAAAGCCTTCTCTAACCCTCTAGTCTCACAGTACACTGTGTTAACATCCTGCATTTCTGCTTCTTAACTTTATCACAATTGAAATTAATAAACTAAATAATTAACTAGTCATTTGTTGTCTATCTGCCCTGCTAGTACAGTAAGCTTCCTAGAAGCTTATGTTTTCTTTTTGTCTCTTTATAATAACTAGCACATAATAGACACACAATATCTTCTAAAGAAGGAAAGAAGGGAGGGATCTAAAGAACTTTCTCCAAGTTAATAGAAAGATAAGAGAGAAAAAATACACATGTGGTCCAGGAGGCTTGTCTGTCTACCACCTTTCCTTTAAGTAACCACCCCTCACCATTCCAAGTGACTTACATGGGAGTGGTTCGACCCCCAGGGCTTGTGGCCCAATCCTCTCCATAGCCCTGGTCGCCATGATTCATTCTGACATGTACATGTGGTGCAAACTGGGTCAATTAATGTTCTTCCCAAAATTTCTTCCCCAAGAGCTTTGGAAGAGACGTTGTTGTTTCTACTTAAATCACAAGATGAAAGAAAATGCAAATGAGGAGATTTGTAGCTATTTTCATTTACCACAAGAACAAAGTAGTCAGCAGCAGGAAAAATCAGGGAAAAACCCATAACATAGCAAATTGAGACATAGAGAACATGTGGGAACAGATTGTAGGAGCAAGAATGACAGACTTTATGACATCCTGCGGGGCTCTGACCCAGCCACACTCAAGGCTTGGCTCTCTGCTCATGGAGTTTTCCATAACACAAATCAATCCATTTGCTTCAAATTTAATTTAAGTTGGATTTTTGTTACTTGGAGAAAAAGCACACCTGACAAATACAAGGAGTGAGGGGCCTGTTTGAACAGCTCTAACCTTCCAAGGCAGAAATTATTTTATTCGTGCAGCGTCCCTAGTGCCGGAGCAGTGCCCAACCTCTGACAGGAACCCAGTGAGTACTTTGTGGCTCACTGATGAAGTAACGTATGACCTAACAGTAACTGCGAATATTTTCAAAGGCATAGACAGAGGAAAGAAGTTGAGAGAACACCACTTCAACACAAGATACAGAGCTTTGTGTGGCTGGTGGGAATTTTGGCCTGGGCAACCACAACTGGTGGACAAGGAACGAGTTATGCAGCAGTAAACACATGGTGGATTCTGCTGGAGAAGACCTGGGCTTGTGTCTCAGCTCTGCTATCTGCCCACTACTGGACCCTGGGAAAGCAATTTAATTCTCAGATCCTCCTATGCAAACTGCTGATAATAATTTATCGTTAGGAGGACTGTACAGTTGTTGCCAGAAGGAAAACTTGAAAACAGCACAGAATTCAATGAGATAAAGAAGCACAAGAATCCAATCAAATGTTCTTTATACACACACACACACACACACACACACACACACACACACGAAGAATTAGGTTGTAATTTCAAAAGTAGATTACAATTTTGGTTGAACACCATGCCCCATGGGTACTACTGAAATAACTGATCCAACACTGTGGTCCTAGGAGGATTATCTGGAAGCTTTTTCTCCCAGGTTCCATGTTCTACGTTCTGGTTTCTAACTGAAGAGTAACAACTATACTGTGTTCCTGAGTTTATGCCTTGATAACCTCAGTGTGTCTGACAAAGTAACTGTACTTTATTTGAGACTTTTAAACTCTAGGAGGACATAGAAATAAAAAAATCAAACTCAATCCTTAGTAGAAAAAGATTATGTTAAATTCCTCATACTGTGTGTTTGTCTTTTAAGGTATTTAAGAGAATCTGGCATATCAGTTTTGTAATTTTTGAGTGAAAGTTATTAGAGAACTTAAGTTAGTTGAGAGCGCTGGAATGCCTGAGAGAATTTGATTTATTATACCAATAAGTTTAATGTCTTAAATTAGTTAGGACTCTGCCACTTACCTGTGTGACTTTGAACAAGTTACTCTTCACTTCAATACCTCAATATTCCTTGACCTTCAAGTAGAAATCAGAATAGCTACTTCCTGGGATTGATGTGAGGATTAAATAAATTCATATACATAGAAGGTTTAGAACAGTGTCTGGCATAGAGTTAGCACTTAATAAATGTTAGCTCTATGGGTTTAGAAAGGTTTTGTATCTTATAATTTATAAATTCATATAATTTATGAATTCATATAATTTATAAATTCAGTTAAAATATTTAAAGGAATGTGACTAAATACCATTGATGGCTTAAGGAGGTTTCCTCTGTTCAGTTTGGGTTCACTGATTGCTATTTTGATGCAAGGAAAAGTGATTTTATTTTCACATTTTTAATAGTTTATATAGTGAGAAAAGGTCAAGAACTATAGGTTGAATTAAAAGGCTAAAAGAAAGCTGTTTTCAAAATTTGTCAAATTTAATAAGTTGAATATTAATTCAGATCCCAAGTAACCACAAAGAGATGTTTTTGCTCACCAAGAGTTATTACTGTTCCCAACCTCCAAGGGAAATTTACAGTTGACATATATCAGTTTGTAGTTAGTGTGAAGGTAAAATACAATGTTGCATTTTAGCATTTCTAAAACTACCTTCCAATATACGTTAGGAAACTGCATATACTCTATGTCCTTCTTGAAGAACCAAGGGCTCGTTAGCATGTTGGTAAACCTGTTGAAGTTTATTTTTCCTAGATTCTCTGGCATAACTTTCCCGTGGAGCATGTTATTTGTGCACATCTGTCATCCTTTTGGGCCAACAGTTTGGGAACTTTAAGCCCCAGACCAAGAGAAAGTTTATAAATCAGCAACTTCAGAAAGTCTGAGATAGTAATTCTTCTCTCATTCAGGAGCAAAGAAGGCAGGTGCCTGCGGGGCAGAAGGGAGCCATAGGGGGACCCGCAGGTGAAGAAGAACATCAAAGTGGAGGAATAGAACTGAGGCAGGTTTTGCTCATGGCCCCATCTCAGGCTGTTGCGACCTGAATTGTTTTTATGTAAATACGGCCATGGATGGCCATGCGACATAGATCTATCCCTACCCGACCATTCATCCCAATTTCTATTGCTCCCTGGGGAAATATCTACAGTAATTTTATTTTAAAATATTTTAAATAGTTTTTATAGTTTTTAACAAATGGCTTGAATAACATGTCATTTCAGTGGTTGATGTATGGAACTGGCAAAGTCTTTTGCCTAATGCTACAGAATTCTGGTGCAGGGGGTCTGACAACCTGGTGAAATCTGGGGAAGTCTTTCTCTGGTCTCCTCCTTGCTTTTCTGAGGTCTATGCTCCAGTCTCCAGGACACCCACTTTCTGGAGCTCATGGCTCCATCTGCACTTGGTTGAGGCCCCTTATGTGTCTGCTAGATATCCTAGGGAATTATCTGAAGCTCTTTGCTCCTTAGACCCTAAATATGTCATTTGAAGTCCTCGATTCATCTCCTTTCCAAATGTCTTCCCCTTTAAGTCTTCTAAACCTGGAAGTTGTCCCTTTTATCTTCCTGGGGAGGCTTTCCTCTCCCCCTTTTCACCAGCCAATCTCTACTTTCTTTTGTAAGCCTCCTCCATGATGCATAGTTGTGGGTATGCTATTTTCTGAAGCATTACACTTTACATAACAATTTCGGCCACAGCTTGTGTTTGCCAAATAAAATTATGCCTCTTTTTTAGTTTGTGAGTGTGTGTGTGTTCTTTGAATCGGCCTCTAACTGCTTGTTGCTGTGATTTTGTATAGTTGAGGTTAGCCAGAGGAAATTTATGGCCAAAAAAAGGAGATCTGTCCATTTGAAAAATTTTCGTTCTCTATTTTTTAAATTATTACCCATGATGCTGTGAAAGGATAATGATAGGTTTTCAGAAAATCTGAGAAATAAGAGGCAGTCATGATCGTCACTGGAGAACTACACTTCAGAAAGTGAGAACAGTTTCATATCTGAACAAAACTTCAGCTTTGAATGGTTGTTTGCAGTCACATTAAAAGGTTTGATGTCAGTCAGTTGCATGTCCTGTGATTTACATACCTGAGGCATCTAAATAGATCCCTCTTAAAATGTTGGCCGGGATGTCTGGGTGGCTCAGTCAGTTGAGCGTCTGACTCTAGGCTTGGGCTCAGGTCACGGTCTCAGGGTCATGGCATTGAGCCCTGAGTCAGGTTCTGCATTCAGCCCATAGAGTCTGCTTGAGATTCCGTCTCTCCCTCTCTGTCTGCCCTTCCCCCCCAAAATAAATTAACAAATATTTTTATAAAATAAATTTAATTTAATTTAATTTAATTTAATTTAATTTAATTTAATTTAATTTAAATGTTAGCCTCCACGCAATCTAGGAGACAAAGCGTTCTGTGCCAACATCCTCTCCTAAAGCCCACCTACACAGGGGGGCATTCTGAACTTCAGCGGAGCAATCATCAGTTCTTGTGGCGTGAAACAAAGCTTAGATGTCACGGTAGTTTGTGGCTGTGTGTAAACAGATAAAGTGCATCTGTGGTATTTAAATTTCACTGGGAAAAGAAGAGGCAATTAGGAAAAGCATTAAAAAAAAAGGTTTCTTGGCAGGGTACTGGTCATGAAAATGAGGCTGAGAAACATTGATCTAAACTGAGACTTACAATGAATTGGTGGAGTTACTGGAAGTTCATTTCTCCAACATGTATCAGTTCTTGTTCTGCTGCTTGAGCCTCCCCAGCAGAGTCCGCCGCCCGGACAGGTCTCACTTCTCTGCCATTAAAGGTATCATCTCTCACTGCTGTGACACGTTTGGTGTTTCTTAGATGGCATATCGGGAAAAGGCTCTATATATGGAATTCAAAATGACATTTTCCAGTGGTTCGTTTCACTGAACTAAATTTGACCTTTGCATTGGCCTAAGAAAACCCTAAATGATGGGCCTGCATTGCCCCTTGTTACCACGTATAATTTGTAGTTATTCATAATTTGTAAGAACTTGTAATTTCCATGCCCACTCAATCTTCAAGATCCAAATCAAGCATCACCCTGGTTTTAAAGCTTAAATAGAACTTCAAGGACCGGAGAGTAAGCATCGCTTCTTCTGAGCTGGCAGCATAAAGTGCATCTGTCACTTACTACGCTGCCCGCACTGCATTATGATACTTGTTTCTCGCCTTCTGCGCTGAGAGCTCCCCTGGGTGGAAGCCATGCCTGCTCCGTCTCTACCTTCCACACCTCACATGCTAACCAGTAGACACATCAATGAGAGGATGGGCTGTTGCAGCTCAGTGATACTTGCAGCGTAATATTTAAAGCACCTGCATTCCAAAGGAAGTGGCAAGAAGCCACCATCCAGGATTCCCTTAACTTTTTTTGAAATACATTTATAGGAAATACTTCTCAAACCGTATCAGTGTCTGTCTGCAATAACCACAACCCTGCACATCTAGTTGCAAGTGCCATTGTTATTTTGTTCATACTACAGATGTTCAGAATCTGATATATCTTCTTCTTTCTCCATCCCTGCTCCTTTTCCTTGCCCTTATTTTAGCTAATGGCTCCACAATTCCAGTTCCCCCAACCAGTTACTTGGCAGTCGAACTTGCTGGTCCCAATGCCCACATCACATCAATCTTTTTTCTACTAGTTAACATTTTTTCTATTCTTTCTCGGCTTCTAATGTGGCAGAAAGAGCCTCCTAAAAGCACAACCCCCCTCCCTGGGTAAAGGGTTCCGTTGGCTGTGGGTGCAGAGGCACTGTTTGTTTCAAGCTCCGCAGCAAGGGGGGGGTGGTGCTGAGGTTGTCCTGTTGCAGGTCAGTGATGCTTGGAAAGGAATGGACAAGAATTTCAGAATCGGACTGCAGTCCTTTTTACTGCACACAGGAAGGGAGAAGTCAGGTAAGAGGGTATGTCAGTAATAATGGAGCTTTTTTAACGGAAGGCCCACTCATTGCTTGTCGGTTCCTAAGGCATACTACATCACTGCCTTTAGAAACTCTGTGAATTTCTATTATGAAATTCTATTATGTTCTCCATAGTATGTTGCTACTTTTGGAAATTCTATATGAAAGGGGAAAAAATAGAACAACGATTATCTACCTGATCAAAATACTATTAATATATGATCACTATTAGTTTCTTGAAAAATATTAAAACACACACACACAGAAGTCCAGGGTTAATAATGATAATAATGTATGATGATAGTAGTCAATAACATTACACACACAGAGACAAATTATATAACATGCTAATGCTCATTATTATTTACCTCTATTTTTACAAAAAGTAGTTTTAAAGTGAACAAAACTACTTTTCCACTTTTAAACAGTTATAAACATTTCCTGATATCTGTATTACTGTATCACGTCTTTTTTTTAATGGCTCCAGACCATTTATTCAATGGAATTTATATGAGCAACCTTTCATTGTGCAACATAATAATTTTCAAAATTTTAATCATACATAACGTTCTGAAGAACAACTCTATTTATAAATCTTAGGTACATCACTGATTTTTTTTCCTCCCGATAAATTCCAGGAAATTAAACTGCTGAGTCATGGAGTGTAGGCATTTTTAAGTCTTTGAATGGATACAGCTGAATTTCCCTCCAGAAGGATTGTGTCAGTTCACACGCAAAATATATTAAAGACAGTGTTTTAAAACCACGGTGTGATCCACCTTCATAACATGGCACAGATGTGGGCTTCTAGGCCATACCACAGCCGATCACGTGGCTTGGTATGTGGCAACGAGGAAGGTTCTCTTGGAAATGTTTGAGGCAAAGTTACAGAGTAGCTAATGGTAACAGCCCTGATTTAGGGCCCAAACCAGAAACAAGTACTCATGTCTACCTGGCCTCCAGGTCAAACAGTCACATGCTTGCTTTCTTTTCTTTTTTCTTTTCTTTTCTTTTTTCTTTTTTAAATTTAATTTTCTCAGCCAGGTTGGTACTATCACTTAAGAGAAGGAAATAAATAAAAAATATGCATAGCCTCCAATCAAAGATTCTGAACTAAGATTCTAAAAGGTGCAGACTCTTTCCTGTCTGTAGAGATGGTCACTTCATCTACATGTCAAATAAATTTTAATTCTGACTGTGGAAAGATCTGGGGACAAATATTAGCTGTGTCAGCCATTTTCTCCCTCAGAAATGACATGTAAGGCAAGTATAAGCCTTGGATTTTATAGAGCCATTTCTTCCCAGTGCTCAAGCATTTCACACAGGTAACAAATATAATCATTTGTTGATGTTAAGTGCTGCCTTCATCTCTGGATAATAATTGGGACTACTTCGTGACATAGTTTATCCTGATAGATAGAAACATGTTTTTAGTTCTTCTGCTGCTCTCATTATTGACAATGAAAGATTATCCAAATGAGGGGGGAAATGTCCAAAAACAGAGACCCAAACTACTGGAGAGTTACTGTCCTCATCAACTCATGGCCCATGGGTCCTTGTGCCAGAGACAGTATTCTAGTAGAAAATGGGTAATGTGACACCACAGGACCTCAGTCTATAGAATTTATCAGCCCAGTCATTCTGCACAACTCAATTTATAGACAAAACCCATAAAATTTTGCAGTCAGGAAAGAAACCTTCAAAGAGTTTCATGTCTTCAAAGGATCAATTTTCACAATTAAGCCCCCAATTTAAGGCAGCAGAATATATTTAGTGGGAATGCAGCCTGGTAATTATCTGTGCAAAATAAGCAGCTCTCAACACAAAAAGGAATTTGCACGTGCACGCTTCTATTTGTGTAAGCAATCTCCTGTTTTGCACATGAGGCCATATACTGGGCAGACACGACCCCTTAAAATGTTCTGGAGCCACTGTGATTGACCTGGTTGGTATTCACCTAATGCCTGCAATTAGAGCACAACAACTGACCTAAGGGCAAATTCAAGTTCTTTATTGTCTTAGAGCTAAATATGTGTATCTTAAAAACCGGAGTAATTTAAAAATTGAGAGGTCTACAGTTAAAGCGTTTCAGGAGAAATACCCAAGAAATCCTGCCTCTGGAAAATATTTTTGTTCTATAATTTGATTCTTTTCAGATCCCCAATTGATAAACATCCAACCCTCAAATAACCTAAATCTAGAAACAATTTCTCCTATACACCGTGCTTCAAGAAATACCTGCTAAGAGTCCTGCTGTGAACACCTAAATAATCTTTACAGAAAATTCTTTGCTTTTAAACTGGAAGGAGAAAATAAACTATAAAGAGCAGAAATCACAAAATGGCTAATTCCACAGACTGGCCATGGGGCGGAAGTGGCCTCCCCGGATGTGCTTTCAACAGAGCCTCCCTGAGTCTGCCCAGGCCACTGCACTGGTTTTCTCTGTGTGGGCACATCCCTTTGCATTTCAAAAAGTAGCAATCTATTTTGGAAAGCATCTTCACAGGCAAATAGCTCTTGAGAGTTTTCTTTCTTTAACAACTTCTGGCTTTTGTTAGGACCACATAAAATAAAATCAACGCAAATGCTTTTTAACCCTTGAGACACTTGATAAATGTCCGATCTCCTCCACTGTGGCCTAGCAAACCTAAATTACTCCTTAGCCCCTTCATCACCATGTGAGACGTTTGAGGTTTACACACACACACACACACACACACACACACACACACAGAATTGTTTAAGTTATCCAGACTTAAACAACTTTATTTACTTGGGAGAAACTTGGCAACATACATGCCAAGTATGCATATATAGGGCATACTCTTTTTGTAAAATTTAAATTTAATTAATTAACATATAATGAATGTATTATTGGTTTCAGAGGTAGAGGTCAGTGATTCATCAGTCATTTTTTTTTTATTATGATATGTTAGTTACTATACAGTACATCCTTACTTTTTGACGCAGTGTTCCATGATTCATTGTCTGCGTATAACACCCAGTGCTCCGTTCACCACGTGCCCTCCTTAACATCCATCACTGGGCTAACCCATCCCCTCACCCCCCTCCCCTCTGAAATCCTCAGTTTGTTTCCCAGAGTCCAAAGTTTCTCGTGGTTCTTATTGCCCTCTGGTTTACCCCCCCTTCTTTTTTTCCCCTCCTTCTCCTGATGTCCTCCATGCTATTCCTTATGTTCCTCAGAAAGGGTGAATACCCACGATTTGCATGGACATGGATGAAACTGGAGGGGATTATGCTAAGTGGTTTATTTATCAGTTTTATGTAACACACAGTGCTCATTACATCATGCGTATAGGGCATATTCTTAAAAAAAAATCTATGAAAATAATGACTGATTAAAATAATCAGTACCTCCCCCGAAGCCCAGCTTAACAACAGTGAAGTGGGGCAGAATTAAAGGCAGGAGATGGTGCAGGGATATTGTAAATTAACTTTTTGAAACAAAATGGCTCTACAGGGAGGAGTTAAGATGACAGAGGAGTAGGGGACCCCTTTTTCAGCCGGTCCCCGGAGTGGAGCTGGATAGGTACCAGACCAGCTTAAACATCCACGGAATCAGCCTGAGACGCAGGAAGATGCATCTGGATCTCTACAAATGAACATCTCCAGCGCTGAGTATTGAGGTACGAAGCGGGGAGCCGTGAAACCGCGCACAGATATCAGAAGATAAACGGAAGGGGGAGGGAGCCGCCGCCTTTGGGCGCTGGGAAGCAGTAGCTACCTGCACGGGGGAGCGGGCGGACTCACGACGGCACCCGCGAGAGAGCGGACTGAGACCATGAGCCAGGAGCATGCACCACCAGGCATCTCGCGGAACACTGGAATCCCGGTGTGCTCACTGGATCCAGACTGAGACCGGGAGCTCTGGAAGCGTGAGGGGGCGGCTGGTGGCTGGTGGTATTACAAACAAAAAGGACAGAGGCGCACCGGCCCTGGAAGTGAGGGCTGGGACGCCGGGTGTGGGGAGCACATCCCAGGACGCTGCAGGGTTGAGCAGCACCAACAGTAACAGAGTTAAAGTGGCCAGAACATCAGTGGAGAACGGTCCGTGATCCCTCTGTTCTGAGACAGAGGCTGAGATTCGGCCACTGCTGCTCTGACTCTCAGAAGAGGCATAGCAAACCACCAGGGAAAGCCGCCAGAGAACAAAAGCCTGGAAATACCGGCTCAGAGAGTGCCCATGCCCATCCCCCCTCGCAGGGGACATGGAGACTCTACCCAAACAGGGTTGCCTGAGTATCGGCGTGGCAGGCCCCTCCCCCAGAACACAGAAGGCAGGCTGAAAAATCAAGAAGCCCACATCCCTAAGATCCCTATAAAACAAGGGCTCACGGCCTGGGTCCCGGTCAATAATTTGGGCTCTGAACAACCCCGCAACCTCTCCTCATCAGAATGACGAGAAGGAGAAACCCCCCCCCCCAAGCAAAGAAAAGACAATGAGTCTGTGGCCTCTGCCACAGATCTAATGGATATGGATATAACCAAATTATCAGAAATGAAATTTAGAGTAACAATGGTCAAGATGATGTGTAGACTTGAAAAAAGTATTAACTAAAATGTTAATGAGAATATAGAATCTCTAAGGGTGGAAATGAGAGCAAATCTGGCAGAAGTTAAAAATTCTATGAGCCAAATGCAGGCAAAACTAGAGGCTCAGATGGCCGGGGTGAATGAGGCAGAAGAATGTATCAGCAAATTGGAGGATGGGTTAGTAGAAGAGAAAACTAAAATAGAATCTGGACTTAAAAAAAATCCACGCTCATGAACGTAGGTTACTGGAGATTACTGACTCAATGAAACATTCCAATGTCAGAATCATCGGCATCCCCAAAGGGGTGGAGAAAAACAGAGGTCTAGAAGAAATATTTGAACAAATTGTAGCTGAAAACTTCCCTAATCTAGCAAAGGAAATAAGCATTCATGTCCAAGAGGCAGAGAGGACCCCTCCCAAGCTCAACCACGACAAACCTATGCCACATCCCATCATAGTGCAATTCGCAAATATTAGATCCAAGGATACAGTATTGAAAGTGGCCAGGGCAAAGAAATTTCTCACGTACCAAGGCAAAGGTATCAGAATTACGTCAGACCTGTCTACACAGACCTGGAATGAGAGAAAGGGCTGGGGGGGGGGGCATTTTTAAAGCTCTTTCAGAGAAAAACATGCAGCCAAGCATCCTTTATCCAGCAAGGCTGTCATTCAGAATTGATGGAGAAATAAAGACTTTCCAGAATCACCAGTCATTGACCAAGTTCGTAACCACAAAACCAGCCCTACAGGAGATATTAAGGGGGGTTCTATAAAAGTAAAAAGGCCCCAAGAGTGATACAGAACAGAAAGTCACAGCCAATACAAACAAAGACTTTACTGGCAACATGGCATCATTAAAATCATATCTCTCAATAATCAGTCTCAATGCGAATGGCCTAAATGCTCCCATAAACGCCACAAGGTTGTAGATTGGATAAAAAGATATGACCCATCCATTTGCTGTCTACAAGAGACTCATTTTGAACCTAAAGATACATTCAGACTGAAAGTAAAGGGATGGAATACCATCTTTCATGCCAATGGACCTCAAAAAAAAGCTGGGGTAGCAATTCTCATATCAGACAGATTGGATTTTAAACTAAAGACTATAGTTAGAGAAACAGAAGGGCACTATATTATTCTTAAAGGATGTATCCAACAAGTGGATATGACAATTATAAATATATATGCCCCCAACAGGGGAGCAGCAAGATACACATGTCAACTCTTAACCAGAATAAAGAGACATACAGATAAAAATACGTTAATAGTAGGGGACCTCAACACTTCACTATCAGCAATAGATGGATCACCTAAGCAAGAAATCAACAAAGAAACAAGAGCTTTGAATGCCATACTTGACGAGTTGGACCTCATAGATATATATAGAACACTACACCCCAGAATCAAAGAATACTCATTCTATTATAATGCCCATGGAACATTCTCAAGAATAGACCATGTTCTGGGTCACAAAACAGGTCTCAACCGATACCAAAAGACTGAAATTATTCCCTGCATATTCTCAGACCACAACCCTTTGAAATTGGAACTCAACCACAAGGAAAAATTTGGAAGAAACTCAAACGCTTGGAGACTAAGAACCATCCTGCTCAGGAATGATTTGATAAACGATGAAATCAAAAATCAATTTAAACAATTTATGGAGACCAATGAGAATGTAAACACAATGGTCCAAAACCTATGGGATACTGCAAAGGCAGTCCTAAGGGGGAAATACATAGCCATCCAAGCCTCACTCAAAAGAATAGAAAAATCTAAAATGCAGTTTTTATATTCTCACCTCAAGAAGCTGGAACAGCAACAGAGGGACAGGCCTAATCCACACACAAGGAAGCAGTTGACCAAGATTAGAGAAGAAATCAATGAATTAGAAACCAGGAGTACAGTAGAGCAGATCAACAGAACTAGAAGCTGATTCTTTGAAAGAATTAATCAAATTGACAGACCACTGGCAAGATTTATCCAAAAGAATAGAGAAAGGATCCAAATTAATAAAATTATGAATGAAAAAGGAGAGCTCACAACCAACACCAATGAAATTGGAAGGATTATTAGAAACTTTTATCAAAAGCTTTGCCAATAAATTAAGCAATCTGGAAGAGATGGAGGACTTCCTGGAAACCTATAAACTACCAAGACTGAAACAGGAAGAAATTGATTTTTTAAACAGGCCAATTATTTATGAAGAGATTGAATCAGTGATAAACAACCTTCCAAAAAACAAAACTCCAGGCCCAGACGGTTTTCCTGGGGAATTCTACCAAACATTCAAAGAAGAAATAATACCTATTCTCCTAAAGCTATTTCAAAAAAATAGAAACAGAAGGAAAGCTACCAAACTCATTCTATGAGGCCAATATTACTTTGATCCCCAAACCCGGCAAAGACCCCATCAAAAAGGAGAATTACAGACTGATTTCCCTAATGAATATGGACACCAAAATTCTCAACAAGATCCTGGCTAATAGAATCCAACAGTACATTAAAAGGATTATCCATCATGACAAAGTGGGATTCATCCCTGGGATGCAGGGTTGGTTCAACATTCGCAAATCGATCGGGGTCTTAGATTTTATCCAGAAGGAAATAGCCAAAAATCATATGATTCTCTTAATAGATGCAGAAAAAGCATTTGACAAAATACAGCATCCTTTCCTGATTAAAACCCTTCAGAGTGTAGGGATAGAAGGTACATTCCACAATCTCATAAAAACCATCTATGAAAAGCCTACAGCAAATATCATTCTCAATGGGGAAAAGCTGGAAGCCTTTCCCTTAAGATCAGGAACACAACAAGGATGCCCACTCTCGCCATTATTATTCAACATAGTACTAGAAGTCCTTGCAACAGCCTTCAGACAACAAAAAGGGATCAAAGGTATCCAAATCGGCAAAGAAGTCAAACTGTCTCTCTTCACAGATGACATGATACTCTATACGGAAAACCCAAAAGAAGCCACTCCCAAACTATTAGAAGTTATAGAGCAATTCAGTAATGTGGCGGGATACAAAATCAATGCTCAGAAATCAGTTGCATTTCTATACATGAATAATGAGACTGCAGAAAGAGAAATTAGGGAATCCATCCCATTTACAATAGCACCAAAAACCATACGTTACCTTGGAATTAACCAGAGATGTAAAGGACCTATATTCTAGAAACTATAAATCACTCTTGAAAGACATTGAAGAAGACACAAAAAGATGGAAAAATATTCCATGCTCATGGATCGGAAGAATTAACATAGTTAAAATGTCCATGCTACCCAGAGCAATCTACACTTTCAGTGCTATCCCAATCAAAATATCAATGACATTTTTCAAAGAACTGGAACAAGTAGTCCTTAAATTTGTATGGAACCGGAAAAGGCCCCAAATCACCAAGGAACTGTTGAAAAGGAAAAACAAAGCTGGGGGCATCACAATGCCAGATTTCAAGCTGTACTACAAACCTGTGATCACAAAGACAGCATGGTACTGGCACAAAAACAGACACATAGACCAATGGAACAGAATAGAAAACCCAGAAATGGACCCTCAGCTCTTTGGGCAAGTAATCTTTGATAAAGCAGGAAAAAACATCCAGTGGAAAAAAGATAGTCTCTTCAATAAATGGTGCTGGGAAAATTGGACAGCTACATGCAAAAGAATGAAACTTGACCACTCTCTCACACCATACACAAAGACAAACACCAAATGGATGAAAGACTTCAATGTGAGACAGGAATCCATCAAAATCCTAGAGGAGAACATAGGCAGCAACCTCTACAACATCGGCCAAAGCAACCTTTTTAATGACACATCTCCAAGGGCAAGAGAAACAAAAGATAAAATGAACTTGTGGGACTTCATCAAGATAAAAAGCTTCTGCACAGCCAAGGAAACAGTCAAAAAAACTAAGAGGCAGCCCATGGAATGGGAGAATATATTTGCAAATGATGCTACAGATAAAAGACTTGTATCCAAGATCTACAAAGAACTACTCAAACTCAATACGTGAGAAACAAATAAACAAATCAAAAAATGGGCAGAAGATATGAACAGACACTTTTCCAATGATGACATACAAATGGCTAACAGACACATGAAAAAATGTTCAAAATCATTAGCCATCGGGGAAATTCAAATCAAAACCACACTAAGATACCACCTTATGCCAGTTAGAATGGCAAAAATTGACAAGGCAAGAAACAACAATTGCTGGAGAGGATGTGGAGAAAGGGGATCCCTCCTACATTGTTGCTGGAAATGCAAGCTGGTATAGCCACTCTGGAAAACAGTGTGGAGGTCCCTTAAAAAGTTAAAAATTGAGCTACCCTATGACCCAGCCATTGCACTACTGGGTATTTACCCCAAAGATACAGACGTAGTGAAGAGAAGGGCCATATGCACCCCAGTGTTCATAGCAGCATTGTCCACAATAGCCAAATCGTGGAAGGAACCGAGATGCCCTTCAATAGATGACTGGATTAAGAAGTTGTGATCCGGGGCGCCTGGGTGGCACAGCTGTTAAGCGTCTGCCTTTGGCTCAAGGCGTGATCCTGGCGTTCTGGGTCGAGCCCCACATCAGGCTCTTCCGCTATGAGCCTGCTTCTTGCTCTCCCACTCCCCCTGCTTGTGTTCCCTCTCTCGCTGGCTTTCTCTATCTCTGTCGAATCAATAAATAAAATCTTAAAAAAAAAAAAAGTTGTGATCCATATATACAATGGAATATTACTCAGCTATCAAAAAGAACGAGTTTTGAACATTTGCTGCAACATGGATGGCACTGGAGGAGATAATGCTAAGTGAAATAAGTCAAGCAGAGAAAGACAATTATCATATGATTTCTCTCATCTATGGAATATAAGAACTAGGAAGATCGGTAGGGGAAGAAAGGGATAAAGAAAGGGGGGGTAATCAGAAGGGAGAATGAAGCATGAGAGGCTATGGACTCTGAGAAACAAACTGAGGCCTTCAGAGGGGAGGGAGGTGGGGGAATGGGATAGACCGGTGATGGGTAGTAAGGAGGGCACGTATTGCATGGTGCACTGGGTGTTATACGCAACTAATGAATCATCGAACTTTACATCGGAACCAGGGATGTACTGTATGGTGACTAACATAATATAATAAAAAAACATTAAAAAAAAGAAGCTTTATTTCTGTGCATAAATGTAAAATAATGTTAATATATTAAATTTATATCAACTGACAATAAACATATGTAAAGTGGGAAAAAATGGCTCTACAATGACAGAGCCACTCTATTTTCTTAGAAAACAGTTTTATTTAATAGTTTTTTGAAATGCTAGTGACAGATCTGACTGTTCACAAAGTAGATTAAAAAGTGGTAAATGAGACAAAGCAAAGATAATAGCTAACCGAACAGGGCGCTAAAATTTATCATCAGTAATAAGTACAGTTCATGAATCAAGATGTCAATGCTCCCCATCATATAGAAAACAAATAGTGTGACTTATCTTTAATTCTGACACAAAATGAGAATTTCACACACCTTCTCAGGATATTTCTAATATACTTTTCTTCTAAGTAGCTAGGAACAAGTCATATAATGAATGGTTGAAGCAAAGGGGAGTAAAGTAAGTGTCCGAGGGGTAACATAAGAGTACCAAGAAAGGAAAAAAAAAATTGTTCTTTATTAAGACAGAGAAGGGTAGGAAGGACAGAAAGACTTCAGATCAACATAATCCAAGAAAGAATATTTAACAACTAGAGTTGGTGAACAATGAAATCGACTATGAAAGTGTATGTTTTTTGTCACAGATACTATTGTAGATGACTGTTTGTCAAGGAAATTGTGTAGCAGCACCTTGTATTTCATTTTCTGCATATTTGTTGAGTGTCTGTTATATTCCAAACGTGCTGATTAGTCAAACTATATGTTACTGGAAATGCAAATCCATTTTGCATCACACCTGTCACTGGGAAAAACCACATCCTACCGGTATTAGGAAAAATGGTCAAGCACAGTTGTGACCTCCGTTAACCGTAAACCTCTTGCCAATCCTGAGTATGCTGAGCGCCAGTATGATACAGAACAAGTCAAGATCTGCCTTTGGAGCCACAGTATGATAGCTGTCAAAGAAATAGCAATGAGACAGGCTAACACTCGAACTAAATAATCATCTCAAGAGCACACCTTGTGTCCAACAGAGCTGTTGGCACCGCTGATGTTTGTCCTTGTCTTCCTTCCCACTTGTCCTTGGTCTTGCCTGGTTTGTAAACCTCAGATCACAGTGACCATATTTTTGCCTTAACCAGTCCTGATTATGCCTGTTGTCCCGGTGGGATAATAATAAGGCCCCCCTTTCACTCTCAAAGACATTCCAGTTTGAAGAACAAATTCTACTGTTGGCTACCTGTGACCCAGTATGTTCTGGAGTAACTAACAGTAGTGCTTGATTTGCATGGTATTATGTTAATGGAAACTTATGCGTGCGGAACCGTTTCTTGGCTTTGTAGGGCAGACCCATACAAAACAATGAAGCGTTTGGTATGCACAAGTGTCACTGAACACAATGCTGGGCACAGTGAGCACTGCCTGTACTTACTCTGCTTTCTGACATAATACTTCTGAAGCATTTATATTTCTGGCCAATTGGGATTGCAGCTTCACTCTACCCCTTACTAGAATGATGCCCAAACATAGGACACACCAAAGAGACTTTTCCAATTAGGAAGCTAAAAACTGGACCTCACACCACAACTGTTATTTTGCAATTGACTTAGTGTCAAAAATAAAGGAACGGGAGCTCCTGGCCCAAGAGCCTTCCTCAGATGCAGTGTAGTTAATAATACAGGTTGGTTTATCGATGTTAGAGAATCCTGTGCCTGCAAAAAGCTGGCCCTCTGGGGTACCTACAAATGTCTCTGGGTGTGCATCTAAGCCAGTTCAAACCATGAAGCCCATAAGCCATGTGTAATGCTGTGTCCCATTAGTTAATGGATGGTGTACTTCATGAATTCCTGTCCTGAGGAATATTAGAGTTACTATTCTATTTGGATGATATTCTAATATACTTTCTTCTAGTAGACTTTCTTGCAGAAATCCTCAGTCTGCATAGAGCTCAGTCATCACCATTTTTAAGCTAACCCCAGGTAGTGTTCCCATCCAAGCAGTGGAGTTCCTGGGCATGACTTGTCCCAGGCATTCATCAGCATCAGGCTGCCTCAACTAAGATTGCCAAAGTTCCGTGGTTTCATCAAAACTCCAGATGTTTTAAGTTCCATTTCTCCACCTTTTATGTTCTGTGAATGAACTGCTTCAAAAGAACCCCAAATAGAAACAGAGAACCCCTTCTTTCAAGAAGACCCAATACCAACTCTGTTTAGAAGTTTGACCCAGACATGGTAAAGCATGATCTTGGAGGATCATTCATTTCAACCTCATCATGCCACACTCGCAGTTCAGATATGCAGTGAGCCAGGTTCGGAGCCAGGCTGACAAACCTGGAAAATCTTTGGCCTGTGGTGTGATGTGACACTCTTGTTGGATCAGGTAGACCTCGGTTTATTTATTTCAACCTAGTTTGCCTAAAGCCCCTTCGCCTAGAAACAGTGTAAGGAGAAATGTACCTGGCGGCCGAATCTCCTGAAACGCAATACTTTTCTGAGTGTTTCCGCATCTTCTTGGGTGTCTTAATTCCTTTTGTCATTCTTCATGCCTGCTTCTTGAGATTTTTAAAAACTGATTATGTATGTTTATATCCACTTTTATTCTTTTTCAGCAATATTTATAGAATTCATAGAATTTTAGAAGTTAGAGCACTGTTTTGACCTTTTGTAGGTATCCTTTTTTTAATAACCTTTGGGACCTTGATAATATATTACCCAAATTAAAAAAGAGGATTTGTCCAAAACTTAATTATTTTATATTACTTATTTTTGATTGCTTTAATAAATCCTTAAACACAAGGGACTTCAACTTAAAGCTAGCTAATTATTAGAAGAATAAATCAACAAATGGCTGTTAGGTGTAGAAGCAAATTTTTTTGTTTCTTTGGTTTAGCTATTGTTCCTTTCCTTCCTTTCTACCTGTCTACCTACCAGGGATCCAAATCACTAGGCAGACTCCTGCGTTAAAAGCCATAGTACCAGACGGATTTCTGTGGCTCCTCCATCCTTCCCCTGAAAATTCCCCACAACAAATGAGCTATGTGGGATCACATAGGAACAGATTAGGAATCGCATTGACAGGACTGATGCTCTTTTGGTATGTGGTAGTATGTGTATTCCAGTAATACATATTTGATGTGTTTTCAAATTGAGCCAGTATCAAGTCTGACTAATTGATACGTATGTTAATATGAAAACTTACTTCTCCACTAAGAATATATCATTCTTAAAAAATCTTAGCTTCTTTGGCTACTAATTCATTTATAATCCCATACACCATCACAATACTGGACTCAACTCTGGAAAAACAGCGCATTACGGAGGAAGATTATAATTAAAATTAAATGCACCAACAAGTAACGCAATCAACATAAACCATAGAAAGGTGGGTACGCATGGAATATCATGAGAGACTCTGATTTTTGAAAACTTCATGTTATAGAGCTAACAGTAAGAACTCAGTAAATATGATTTAGACACCCTTTTCATTTGTTACATGAATAGCTTTATAAATAATATAATAATTCTATAAGGTAGATCCTGTTATGATCCCAATTTTACTAATGAAGAAGCTGGGATTCAGAGAAGTTAAGGCATTTGCCTACAAATCTATTCACTGATGGTACTTTTCGCAGCTTTACTCAACCCAAGTGACTTCCACTAATCCCCATCAGACCATCTGCCTCCCACTGCTTCTGTTGCCCAGCACACACAATGGGAGCAACTGGCTTCTTTCTTTCCCCTTCCTTCCTTCCTTCCTTCCTTCCTTCCTTCCTTCCTTCCTTCCTTCAAAAAAAAAATGCTTTTTAAACATCTTTGACTTAGCACCAGTAGGGTTTGGTTTTGACCACATGCTGAGTCTTTCCTCTGGACAGTAGGGCTAAGCTCTTATTGCATCTTCTATCATTCGCTGAGCTCTTAAGAATAGCTCTTACTCCACACTGGAGTCTTTGGGTTGTTCAGTCTTGATTTCTGGCTTTTTTGGAAGGTTTAAAGATCCTGGAACAAGAAGGTTGAGTAACCAGAGATTTCTTTAATGAAATAGACAAAATGTATTTAAATATCTTAAAGGTATAAATAAAAACCAACTGTTTTATCTAATGAAGTGTGTTGGTATATGTGTGTATAATATGTATGTGTATCTACATATAAATACACATATGCCTATTTTTAGGATAAGGAAATATTTTCAGTAAAATAAAATTTTCAGACCCCATCACTTTCCCATGTACATCTTGGGTCTCTGGGGAAGATCTGACATCTCTTTCATTGCTCTTTTGGTTTATAAACTCCCTTAGTTAAAGGCATTTCTTTTTTTGGAATTTATTAGTTCGTATTTGTAATCAAATGCCTCAGAGCACATTATAAAGTGCTATTTTTTTTAAACACAAACAAGAAACCACAGGCAACTAAAGTAGCATGCTGACGACAATAGACTTCAGTCTAGAGTGATTCCCAGTTAACCACCTGTCAATTTAAATAGAACTTCCTGTCCAGCAAATGCCCTTTAGGGAAAGGTTTGACTACACAGAAGGCTTGATATTTCTTCCCTGTCCACTTTTCATTCACTATGATAGAATTTAAGGTGATAGAAATAACATCATAAATTGTCCTCTAACTAGCTGTTACAGAGAAAGAAAAAGCAAAAAGCAAAACTCACCTACCCACAAGAGTTCTTTCTGAAGAGAATTGGTGGGACATCCATCTCTTCCAACCCAGTAATAATTATGAGTAGGTAAAGCCAGTTTAAAGAGTATGTAAAGCGTCCAAGTATCACTGCCCCTGGTTTATGGGCCAATGCAGTGGGACCCCAGCCGCACTCCTGCCACACCAGTGTACTAGCAAATAGCAAAAAGCCGAGGTGAGGCTCCTGTCTACATGTTTATTCCTGCCTCTCGGTGAGGTCTAGACAACCAGTTTAAAGGAGAATCGCTCAGTTATCCATCAGCTGTGTTTTCAACACTACATCAAACTGATTTGGCTGATCCTCACTCAGGGAATGGCCAAGCCGTTTAACTGATTTGCCATGGGCTTCTGGTTCTAAAATGAAGTCTGAAAATTCTTATTTAAACTTATTAGGGGAAAAAAGAACCAAATGTTTGTGCGGCTTATCTTTGCTTGGGCATTAGAGTGGTAAGGGCAGGCTGAGCATGGGCACGCTGCTAACCACTCTGCGCTACAACCCGAAAGGGAGCCGAAGCAACGGGAGTTGAAAAAAAATGATAAAAACTTACCAGAATGTCACCTAAGCATGTCACCTCATCAGAATCTTTTCTAGCTTTTTTTAATCCCTCAAAAGAATTACAACTTTAAATAAATTAGGTAAATAGTTAAGCAATAGTAATGTAATGACGTCGATGAAAGCAACGCCAAGCACCTTCTGCGTAGTTCTCCAGCATTTTAAAGAGCAGTCACTCCTGAGATATAAATATTTTGAAAACATGTTAGAAACAATTCTATATTTTTTAAAGGAAAGAGAAATGACACTTTGACTAAGTACCCTGGCAAACACGTCCCTTTCCTTTCTTTTTTTTTTTTTTTTAAGCAAATGGATTATATTCTCTGACATGAAATCTCTGTGGCCAAAACAGATTTTTTAATATTATTCACACGTGTATCCGCAGTGCGTGCTCACATTCTTTTAATCATTTCCTGGACAAATTAAGTATAGAGCACAAATTTATTTGCATGAGACTTATTACTGATGAGTAGCTTCAGTGTTCTTTGGTTACATACCCTTACACATATGTATTCCTAAATGATACATTTATTTTAGTACTTTCACATATGTGAATGATTTTAAGCCCTCCAACTTTCTTCGTGACTTTCTATATGAATCCTTATTGTTATTATGTTCGTGCAGGTTTTGTTGCTGTTGTTAACAATATAATGTGGTTTGGGCTCCTCCTTATTGCTTCATGGACTAGACATGTCCAAAGAGCTAAATATGGATTCTTCTATCTTCATTGCACTTACTTTCCAAATACCTCATCTTGGTTTTTTCCCCTTGTATTAATACGTTTCTCAGCCTCTCCTGCATAGCCAACTTCTGAGAAATACAGGAGCTGTTGCATTGGAATCATGCTGCCATCTGTCTTCCAGAGCACTTCAACAGGGCTGGCTTTGAGGCAGCTCTGTTAGCATCCTGATGACTGGCGTGTTCCAGGATTTTGCTTTTGGTAACTTCATCCTATTTATATGAAATTGAGTCCAGAATATAGCTGATGCTGGTGAAACGCTTCGGGGAACTACTATCCATAAACGATTTTCCACGGAGAACCATACAGCTCTCAAGTCTTTTGGACTTGGATTTTGGTATATCTTTAAGTTACTAATTAAAGGAAGATTTTCAAATGATGCGAATGTTTCTTCAGTGCATTTGAGAAATAATTAGTGAGCAACTCTACTGTGCCTAGGACAAGGAGGAAAGGACATTTGTTGAGCACGAAGTGTTTCCACAAGTATCACAATAGTCACTACAATCTTATTCTTAGAGCCGGGCAAACTGAGACTGAAGGAGGTTATACAATGGCCCCGGGACAGCTAGTAATGATTCAGATCTTAGGACTATCTATTCCAAAATCAATGCATTGTTCTATGCACAGTATTCCAAAAGCTAAAATATTCAGTGTCTGCCCTAAATGTGTCTGCAAACAAAAATAGCTAAATGACAGCCCTAGAACTAAACTATAGTGCATTAGGAAAGCATAAGATATGCCAAAAGGCATGGTGAAATTAAAGGCGAGAGATTGATTTAATGTGACAAATGCCCTGGAGGGAGAGGTGAGTGCCTTTCTGAAACTATCAGAAAGGAGGTGGGAGTTGAATGGGACCTGGAAATTAAAGTAATTGGAAAGGTACCTGGAATTAGAGGTACAAATTGAGAAGAGGGACAAAAATTCTAATAAGAGGATAATAAAGAGAAATGTTATAGAAGCAACAAGTATGTCTCTTTCAAGAGACAGTGAACAATCCACACCAGCTGAGGAAAAATGTGAAACAGAACAGTGTCAGATTCGATTTCAAAGGTCATGTTCTGCTTGGTTATGTAAAGCTTTTAAAAACTAATGGTAACTTGGATACTACCCAATAGGAAAAAAGGGAGCTATTGAAGATCTGTGATGGAGAAGATGACCTGATGAGAGCAAGACTGAAATTAGTCTGGAGTAGGTGTGCAAGTTATAATGGAACGGAAAGAAAACCAGAAGGAGGGGCTCGGAGGAAGCTGGGAATCCCAGGTGTGAGCGTTGTGGACCTGGGTATAGTGGCAGGAGCAGGTAGCAAAAAAGAAGCCTTGGGGGAGCCATGAAATCTTTCAGACAAGCATCTTCACTTTGGCAAAGCTACATGGTCCATTCTTAAGGGTGTGAAGTTAACATAGGCATTTTTATTAGTCTATGTTATATTTTTTAGTTGCCTGTTTCACAAATATTGATTGCACATTTCATAACACATAGTGCCACAATCCATTATGCTACCCATGTAATGGTTACAGCCTAAAACCTATCTTTAGGGCTTTCTTACCATTTTAATTTTTTAAAGACTTTTAGCTGTCCCTGAAAAGGGTAAATTTTTCACTGATTCTTTTGGAGGGAGGACACTAGAGTTAAATGTCATATGCCGATGTTAAATTTGACCAAAAAAGTATATATCATCAGACTTTAAAAATAAAAACTTAATACACATATTACTTTTATTTTTCCATTGTCATTTCATTTTCTAAAATATTCTAGTTTAAAACTTCTAAAATGCCAACGAAATAATGTTTCATCAGGGCTTTTGGATGGAAAAGTAAGTGGTTTCTTTCACTGCGATGTGAAATTGTGGGTTAATGTTTTTTTTACTACTACAAGAGAAATAATATTGATTTTTGAATGTAGCAATAATTCTCATTATCAAGAGAAGCTTCCCATATATAACTCACTCTGTAAAGGGATGTTGTTCCTCAGTCTCTTTTGTGAGGCTCATAATCTTTATTTTTAAATGTGTTGCACGCGTTTATTTATGAGCTCCTTATCACAGCGGCACTCACATTTCACATAAGATTCGTAATTTAAACTTCTCTAATCTCAGTGTGACTACGCAGAGTTAAGGCTACGTGATCAGAAACAGGCAAATGTCTGCTTCCTTGAAATTTCATCTAAGAGTAATAAGATGTGTGTCAGTTATGAAACTTGGCCAGATTTCTGGGTAATGTTAAGTCTGCATTTATGTAGGGCTCCTTCATTAGATAAGCAGACTTCTGAGAAGCCAGACCTCCCAAACTAGCATTTGTAATCAAGAAAAAGGGGCTGTTAATAGTAATTCCCTCGTTGTTGGTAGAATTTTCTCTTTATATTTGTTTTGGTTTTTCTATTTTTTTAACTATCACCAGTCCCAGAAGATATTTCTTTTTTTTTTCTTTTTTTTTTTAAGATTTTATTTATTTATTTGACAGAGATAGAGACAGCCAGCGAGACAGAGAACACAAGCAGGGGGAGTGGGAGAGGAAGAAGCAGGCTCCCAGCAGAGGAGCCTGATGTGGGGCTCGATCCCATAACGCCGGGATCACGCCCTGAGCCGAAGGCAGACACTTAACCGCTGTGCCACCCAGGCGCCCCCCAGAAGATATTTCTTGTATTGAAATGGAGATGAGAAGGATTCCCAAAAGTTGAGAAATGACAAACACCAAGTGGTTCCTTTTCCAAAATAGCTATCATCTAAGAATATAAGCCTGGGAGTTTAAAACACAAAAATCCTCCATCATTTCTTTTCTTAACTGTTATTACTCTGGATAAGAACAGCCAATAATAAGATAATGATGATGATGATGATAATCTAATAACTAAATTGAAGGGTTTATATAGAGAGATAGACAGTGGAATTGCTTGAGTTAAAAAAGTAAGTATTATCAGGGAGCTGAGGAGATGGGGATTGGTGAAATAATCCACCAATAACAGTGCTGGGAGTGTTGCATTTTGACTGGGGAGTGTGAGGGAAATTGAATGTAAGTATACAGCAAAAGAAAAACCACTGACCTGTAAAAAAAAAAAAACAAAAACAAGATATAATTTTATGTAAGTGATTTTTAGTCCCTCCCTTCCAACAATGACTTCTAGAAAGCAGTTTCCTTGTATCATTTTTTTCTAATCTTACCAACAATTTCTGCAATTCAGATGCTTATCTTTATGGTGCTCTGTTCTAAAATATAATCATTTCTGGCCCAGCCATTACTGTTGATAAAATGAAATTTATTATACTGTATTATATTACACCCTAATATATATTGTTAGATGTGGGGGAAGTACATTCTCAAAGGTCCTGGTGGGGAAACTCCCACATATTCCTTCTTCTCCACAAGCTTGAGTTTATCAAATATACACACGGACGCAAGGACAGCTGCCTGAATTTTTGTTTTTAAGGGCCAGTTCTGTCTGAGTTCCTACATCTCAGCAGACACCTCGCTCGCAGACTAAAAAAGGGCTTGTAATCCTTCACTGAATGTCAGATGTTTCTGAAAATACAGATTTCGACCAGTGGATCTCAAGACAGCAAAATATAAAGACCAAAAATGCCTGGTGATCTGATAAGAAAATTATATTTGACATTGACATAAATCCTTTCTCCAAAAATTGTCTTGAGAGAGCACTAAGTATTCTCAAATTTAAGTTTGCCATTTTGAGTATTTCTGAATGACCCCACTGATCCATGGTATCGATGTCTTTGTAATTTGGATGACCCCTGAACCTATTACATGGGATGTAAGTTTGCTATGAAGGATAAGTGAGTGAGCCTAGCATCTATAAACACACACCTCTTCATGAAGCGCACGAAGAGTTTGAGTTTGCACATTAAAGTGAGTCATTCCTGACTCTGGACACTGGAGCAGGTCCCTGTAGAATAATAAGAGTGCATTCTCCATGCTGTGATGAATAAGGCCAAGTCAGTATGAGGAAATACAAAGCAGAATTTTAACAGCCCCCCTTCGAAACACTTTGTTCTTGACTCACTATTCACCAATATAACTCTTAAATCAAGAAGTCGTTCAGAGATACCTTAAGTGAAGTATGTTACATTAGACTATGTTGAAGATAGAAATCCAATTGACAGAAACTTTAAATTAGGGTCAAGGTGACGGGGACAAAATGATGATGACGTCAACATATTGTCTGCCTTCTCAAACGAATTAGTCTAAACTACGCCTCATATCCATTTCCGTTTTCAATATAAGCCACAGCTAAGTTTTCGAAAGCTTCGACACAATAAGGAAAGCACACAGTGAAGTCTTTCATTTGGAGCGTCCCTTACTCTCTGGTCCATAAAATGTGAAGTTACCTGCGCATAGTATCGTGGTCTGAATTAATTGCTTCGCTTTTTTTAAATCGTATCTCACTGGCAAACATTATAATTCTTCAACGCAGGAATTACGTCTTTACTTGACAAACGCGTGTTTTTGTTTTCCCCGTGTGAACATGAACAGCGCAGAATGTACAAATGAGGCTCGGCAAGCCTGGCCAGCTAGGCTCCCCTAGGCTCCACACCACTTCCAAAAGTTCACAGGTGTAAGCAAAGCATGGCATCTCACTCAGGTAAATGCATGATTATTCTCAATAATGCATAAATAAACCCAAGATAATGTATGTTGTTATTATTCCTCCACGCTATGGCAATTACTTTGACTCATCAAAATGCAGTTGACTTTTTAAAATACGTGTGTGAGTATTCTCAAAGTTAGTAAGGACAATTTCTTTCCTTCCACTTTCTTTCTAAAGTTCACAGATCACATAGACCTTCACAGAAGGTTGCCTCTCACAGAGAGCAATTCCATGGTATTAGCCAGGAAAGAAATAACAGTACCAACCCTCATTTGCAAACAGCAGAGGATTCAACGAAAAAGGATTTGGCCAGAACTTGAATAATTTGAACAACAAAATAACAATAGGATTGTATTATAAGCCTGAAGAATAACATACACATTCATGAGTCCATACTGGAACAAATACATGATGAAACGAAAAACTAGGGAGGAAGGACAGCTCTTCCTCACGGAAGAATTCAATTAATAAATGTTGGATGCGTGAGGAAAATAGGAGGAAATCACAAATCAGAAGACCACAGTAAGAAGTGCTATAAGCAAGATCCATGGATGAATGCTAAATTAAAGAGAAACCAGAAATCTGCACAGTCTCACAGTATCTCCTTCCACATGATTACTAATTACTGTGATAGGTTTTTTGTTTTGTTTTGTTTTGTTTTGTTTTTTTGAGGGAGAGAGCAAGGGGGTGGGGGGCAGAGGCAGAGGCAAAGGGAGAGGAAGAATCGTAAGCAGGCTCCACGCCCAGCACAGAGACTGATTCAGGGCTCCATCTGACAGCGCTGAGATCACAACCTGAGCCAAAATCAAGAGTCAGATGCTTAACTGACTGAACCATGCAGGCTTCCCTTATTGTGGTGGTTTTAATGCACATTCACAAATTCTTTGATACTCCTCTCTAGGAAGTGAAACTAATTCCTCTTTCCCTTGAGTGCAGATTGGACTTAGTGATTCAGTTCCAAAGAACAGAGTTTGGAAAGTGAAAATGAGTAACTTTACGGTAGCAAAACCTGGCAGGCACCACCTTACCCACGAGACCAAGGGTACTATCACTTACGACACAACACTGATATCATGAACCCTCTCAGATGATGAGGACAACACATCTCTGTGTACTCTTCCCCAAAATCCATATCCACAGTCAAATCATGAAAAAACATCAGGCAAACCCTAACTGAGGGACATACTACAAAATACATGACCAGAACTCTTCACAAGTGTCAAGCTCATGGAAGACACAGGAAGACTGAAGGGCTGCTGCACACGCGAGGCGGTGAAGGAGACATGGCAACACTGCAATGTGACATCTAGACAGAAACACTGGAGTGAAAAAAAGACCCAGGGAAAAGCTGGGGAAACCAAACTAAGTCTATAGTGTGGTAAATAGGACCAATGCTAATATCTTAGTTTCTATCTTACCATGCACAAAGTAAGATGTTAACCTTAGGGGAAGAAGACAACTCTCCCTACCATCTCTGTTACTCTTCTAAAGACTAAAATTACTTCATAATAAAAAGGGTTTTTTTTTTTCTTTGTTGTTTTTTGTTTTGTTTTTGTTTTTTTAAAGCTGGGAGGAATCTTCAGTGAAAACTCAGATCAACGCTGTGTCTTTGGGCAGATAGCACATAATTCATTCATGTATTCAGTCATTTATTCCTAGATTGCAAGCTCCATAAGAACAAGGAATTTATGTTTTTTTTTTTTTTTAAGATTTGATTATTTATTTTAGAGAGAGAGAGAGCAAGCAGGGGTAGGAGCAGAGAGAAACAAGCAGACTGCACTGAGCACAGAGCTGGATGCGGGGCTCGATCCCAGGACCCTGAGATCATGACCTGAGCCAAAATCAAGAGTCATTTAACCGACTGAGCCACCCAAATGCCCCAGAATTTATCTGTTTGGTTTGCCTCTATAGCCCCAACATCCCAGTATAATGTATGATGAGAGGAACTTTTCTTAATGAACAAAAAATATATGTATTTAATGAATTGGATGTATTCTTACATCTTGAAAGTAAAACAATGGCCACTAACAACAATAGCAACAAACGTTGGGTATGGAGGGTGTTCTCACACTCTGTCGTTTTATAAGCTACCAGATTCTCAGAAGCCGTTTCTCATCGTCCTTGTTTTGGAGAGGTGAGATGATTTACTGACAAGGAATCACATTGTGCCTCGTTTCAAGATTCTTTAGTCATGAAGGTAGATGCCGCCTTCTGAAGACTTAATGAATAGCTACGGTGGCCCGGGGCAGTAGACAACCAGTCCAATGGAAAGTGATCTGGAACTCATTCCTGATCACCAGGAACTTGTTAAATGACGTACTCTGTGACTGACGGAGGTTTTTGAGTTAACACTCTGCAGGAAGTTGACAGGGCACAGGTTACACTCTGCTTTATCTTCAAACAGGTTTTAGGGGGCAGGGAAAAGAGGAGGGAGATTGCAGACACCTCTGGTGAGAATTCTTTCAATGTGAGAGAATTTCACCCTGCTGTCAGAAAGCTTCATTCCTGACACTTTCCTCTGTCTAAACAGAATCATCTTTGGGGCATAAAAATGACAGGATATGGCTTTTCAGTCACAGAAAGGGTAACTGTTGGTGAAGTGATTCAACCCCCGTAATCTGACACAACAAGAAAGAACTAAATATTCTGATCCGCATTCAAAATGTGCTACTTTCAAGCCAGGACACAAATAATGTTTCTGCTTAGCAACTGAATTGGCCAAAATAAATAACATTTTCTCTTCTGCTTCTTACCTCTCCCTATTATATATAATTCTTATTGAAAACCAAAGAGAACATACCATGTGGAGTTTTTGTGTGTGCTAATCTCATAAAATTACAAATAAAACTTTCACAGAATCATAACATCTGCTTCAGCATTACCCTGGAGAAAAGTTGTCTTTGCAGAATCACGTGAGGATATATAGTTTAATGTCCAAGTTGCCTTCCACATTTGGCGTTCACGTTGTCTTTGAGAGGGCTTGGAGGACATCAGCAATAAATGCCAGATGAGGAAAATGAGTCTCTGGATAGAGAAAGCCATATATATATATATATATATTACTGATAGTATTATCAAAATTGAAGTGTGGTGTTATTAATTTAATATGCTCATAAGAACCAATGGCAACATTTTTTAATACACGTTTTCCTAAGAAACAAAGGGTCTAATTGACTGTAGAATGGAATGTCCAAAGAGTTTGACCTCTGCTTTCAAGCCGAAGCTACTTGAAGGGTGTCAAGTCAGAAGTCCACTGAAAGGTCAGAAATGAGTCTAGGGCCTGCTCTGCCCTTCTATCTCCATGTCTACTTTCACAAAGATCAGACCTAAATACTTCTCAAAGGTAACCATGTATTTTCATTTCCATTGTTACCACCCTGGTCTAGGCCATTCTGTTTCTCCTTGTCTCCACTCTTGCTTATATTTATCCAGTGGTGTGCTGGCAACTCAGCTTCCCAAAAACAGCAACAACAACAATCACAAAAACAAAACCTTCTTGTTTTGGAAGTCGTGTTTGCCAATTTCCAGCATGTAAATTCTCCCACCCTGTTCTCTTGCAAGTTATCGACAGTTTAACAACCACTTAACGGAATTCCTGAATATTTAGCAATTGGCTCTCTGTGCCAGTGTGAGCTGACTCAAGCCCACCTCTGTCTCCGTGCATTGTTCCCTGCAGCTGGTCATCTGTAATTTCCTCGCTTAAAAATCTTCAATAGCTCCCATTTCCCTAACGACTGAGCGTCAAATCGCTCACTGAATTTACGAGACCCTCCACAGTCTGGCCCACACCCACCCCTTCAATCTCATGTGATGTGTTTTTTTAATCACACACCAGCCATATTTGAAAATTTTTTAGCTCCTTATCATGTCTTGATAACTTCTACTTCTCCAGGTATCAGCTTAAATATTCATTGTCCAGGAAAACTAGCCAGCTAGGTGTTTCTCATATACACACTCACAGCATTCTTCACAACAGAAAATGCCTCAAGATCTATCAGGATTACTTGTTTAATTATCTTTTACCCTTAAAACTAAAGCTTTCTGAAGGCAGCCGCCATGACTCTGAGACTATCACTTTTTTTCTAGGGCCTAGAAAAGGTGCCTAATACCTAGTAGGTCCTCAAATACTTGTTAAATAATGACGTAATGGGGGATTTTCACCTCGCATAACCTCTCTATAGTTACAGGAACCTATTTATAAATAAAAGAAATTCATAGTTATATTCTGAGTTATAACATTTGCCATTTAGAGTCAAGTAAATTCCAAAAAAGGAAAGTTCTCCAAATTTCTAAAAGAAAACTATGCTTTAAGAAGTAATATATTCTGAAAGCTGAGGTCTTATGAAATCAAAAGTCATATAGCTTATAGTGATGGTTGAAAAATGCCACCTTAAAGAAGCACTCTGAATATAAAACAAGGACACATTCTTTCCTGCTCCAGGGCATACACGTTTGAATCTTGGTTCAGAGCCTAGAACTCAAAGATGAACTTTTATAAACTTGTCAGAAGTAATATACACTAGATCCTTGCATTAAGAAAGAAGCCAGAGTAGATGATCTCAAGTTTGCTCCCAGGTCAAGGATCCTGAGATACCATAAAATAAATTTGAGTACTGTTTGTCCCTCTCCCCGTGTTCCTCCTCCCTCTCTCTTTCAAATAAATAAAAATCTTTTTAAAAATTAAAAAAAATAAATATGAATGATGGGTGGTGCTAGAACGGTATAGTCCCCTTCTGAGTCCACTTAGTTGTTTGTCCTAGTACCCCACCAGTGACCTTGGAAGTTGGAAGAAAATATACCTGCCAGTGAAGACACGCTTCCACTGAGCAGTGCCCAGAAAGAAGGACTAGGATAGCATGGGGAGAGTAATTTGCTGTACAAGCCATCAACCTCTTATCTAATGTCAGTATTGGAAAAAATTACCTTCAGAGATTTGAGGGACTAAAGATGTATGTAAAACAAAACAAAATGCTTAAGACACCGTGTCTGTGTATTCTTCAACCATATAGATTCCTAGATGTGGTTTTCCACATAAACCATCCAAACATATTACAGCAATTCATAAAGAATGACTTATAAATATTAAAATGTATTTTTGAAAGCTCAACTAAAATTATAACCCCAGAAATAAATAGTTCTTCATTCTTTCAGTACACAAGTGCTGAATAACTTCTATTAGGAACCTAAAATTAGCCCTGCGGGTGGCTAGAGGGTATCCATCTGACGATGACCCAATCTATGCCCTCAGAGTATTCACAGTGCGGTGGAAAAGGCAGATGGGGTGTGCGTACTTGTAATTGTCATGAAGGTACTGTCATGAAGTTGCAGATGAACTACTGGGGAGCAGGGAGTGGATGCCATGTGTTCTCTTTTAATTGGCTCTTTAAGTGGCCACAGAATGTTTTCAGATAGATCTTAGGTTACACATTTCCCCCCTCAAAATTTAACTTACCACAAACTGTCACGTTAAATGTGCACATTGATTTTACGTTGTATCACATTTTCAAAAATATTTAAAAGTGAAAAAAAATGTTTATATAGAAGTAACGAGATAATGAGGTGAAGACAACTAACAACATCTGACAGGCAACACCCTGTTAGGTACGGTCTCCTGGAGCGCTTGGGCTCCGGCTGGGAGAGTCGGGGGGGGGGGGGGGGGGGGGGTGTGGCAAGTGGGAATAGGGATAGCTCCATAAAATTTAAGGAAAGACTGAAAAGATTTGGGAGTTTCCAGGGCAAATCCAAGAGCGAGGAAACGGAACATGGTAGTGGGAGAGAAGATAAAAAATTAGGGAAAAACTTTTCAGCAAGCACTGTGGGCCTACATGAGAATGGAGGAATTTTCATTGTGAATTTTAAAAGAAAGGGAGGCCCTTCATGAAATGTTAGAGAGAGACAGGTTTGGGTTTGTGAGTATGCAATCTGTGTGGCCCCTCCATGCTTTCTTTAATGCTCCATTGTTGCTGCTTTGAAATTCCTTTTTTTTTTTAAGATTTTATTTATTTATATATTTATTTGAGAAAGACAGAGCATGAGCAGAGGGAAGAAGCAGAGGGAGACAGGGAAGCAGACTCCCCACTGAGCAGGGAGCCCGACACGGGACTCAGTCCCAGGACCTTGGGATCATGACCTGAGCCAGAGGCAGATGCTTAATGGACTGAGCCACCCAGATGCCCACTGCCTTGAAATTCTTAATAACCCTGGAGGGTATCTATTTTAGGTGACGTCCAGTGGAACAACAGAGCATGTGTGAGAGCAAAGAGATAATGGATAATCATATGTAATTACATATATGCATAACAGCAAAACAGAGGAAGGGAAGGCTAGAAATCTTGTGCACACATCCCAGAGAAAAAGCAAGGGATGGGGCTTTACTTCTCAGATTCTCCCAGAGGACTATTCAGCTTGGACGAGTTTTCTTTTTCAAGCTCTGGTTCACGAAGTACTTGCATATGAGAAAACATTCCTTAGATGTTACATGTTTGATACTGATAAAAACTGTAAACTCATTATACTCATTATGTATACCTTAATTTTTTTCAAGTTTTATATATATATATATATACATATATATGTATATGTATATATGACCCATATATATGTATATATACACACACACACATATATATATATATATGTATATATGACCCTTGACAATATTGTCACCATTAGGGTTTTTTTTAAGTACTCAACTGAAATCTGTTGAATCTGTCCTCAAATCTTAGCCAGAATCTGAACATTTCACCCCATATTCACCTCTACCAAGATCAAGCTATCGCCAGTTCTTACCTGAATTATTGCAAATGTGTCTTAACTAGTTTCTGTGATTCTGCCCTTCCCCACCCCCAACACACACATATCCTTTAACACAGCAGCAGGAAGAGGATCCTTTCAGAATTTCAGATCATGTGCCCCTTTGCTCAAAGCCCTTCAAAGGCTTCCCTTCCATGTGGAATACAAGCCCATTCCTTAGGTTGGACCCAAAGTTCTATAAGATCTGCCCCTGCTACTTCTCTGACCTCACCTCCTCTTCCAGTTTCTGTCTTCACTCCTCCTTGGCCATGCTGGCTTCTTTGCTGTTTCTCAGCATACCTGGGGACTGGCTCCTCCCATCTCCTTGAATACTCTTCCCCCAGATACCTCAATGGCTTGCTCCTCACCTCTTCTTTGTGAGGCCTTTTCCATTCATCCTTTTCCAAAGTACAACTCCAACCCCACACCCTTTTCCCCGGGCATTCCCTCTTCCATGCGGTATGAGGCCCTCCGTAGCACTTAGCACCATCCAGCCCATTGTATAGTTTACTTCTTTTCGTTTTAAATTTTTTCCCTGGCATATAATCTCCATGAGGGCAGGGGATTTCTGTTTTGTACGACGCTTCATCCCCAGCATTTAGAGCAGTAACTAGCACTTAGTGGGAACTCAATAACCATCTGTTGAATAAAGGAATAAATGAACACTGGATGATTCACTAGCATGATGTTAGTGAGAGTGATGCTCCAAGAGGATTAGGTTTCTGGGTTTTGTGACTTTGAGGAAACAAATATTTAGTCTTGTACATCATTGTCATCTTTTTTTCTTTATTCTTTCTTTTTTTTTTAGTTTTACTCCTTTTAATATCTTGACCTTAAATTGTGCAGAATCCCCTGTCACCAGAGAGTGGTGAGGTGTAGAGTACCACACTGAGATACTTCAGAGATTCTAGAGAAGCTGTCAGGGGCTTGTATCCAGCAGCTTAGTCAAGCACTTGCCCCGATTAACACCTTTGAGTATTCTCAGCATGTCTGTGGTTTTGTTTTTGGTGCTGGTGTTGACTTTTTTGGGGGGGATTCTTAATCCAAATGGCCTCTTCTGCTTCTGAGGTGCACTCAAATATGAACATTAACCACGCAACTTCAATATTAATAACACTTCCCTTCATGCAAGCAAGGCCAATCCCACAAACCTCAGACCTGAGAAATAGAAAAACATCAAGTATTTTTGTATATAGCCTTTCCAGTACAATTGTTTTTAGAAAATTATAAATGTGTTGAAAGGGCCAATTGATATTTTTTGTCTATTTAGTCAAAATAACTTCTTCTAGAAGCCAAAATGTGTATTTTTAGAATTCCTTTCATTGCAAATAACAGAAGCCCATCTCAGTTTATGAATAAAATGAAGAAGTCTAGGGATAAAGAAGGATTCTGAAATATCTGTATTAAGGTATTCAGCGAATACCATAAGAATCCTCTCTCTCCAAATCTTCCCTTCTTCAGACAGTTCATGTTGTACACAAGATGGCTGACTAACCCCTGACTCATATCCTGCCAACTTACTAAGCCAATGGAAAGAGATAGTTTCACTAACATTTATGGTAAAAAAACAAAACAAAACAAAACAAAAACACCACTAAAGAATTGTCCTGATGGAGATCATAAGCCACACATTCATTATTTAACCAATCTCTTTGGCTTAAGGAAGGAATACTCTGGTTGGGGTTTATGACCACCATGGCCACCCCTGTGATAAATGAACGGAGTAAATTGGGTTATCACAACCACAGAATCATAGGAAAGAATATTTCTTATCCTGGAAAAGTCTACCATACCACTCAATGCAACCAATCAGAAAGAATTCAGTGGACTATTACTTACAACAACTATTTCTAGGCAAGTTTTATAATTCAGATCTCTAGAAAGAGAGTGGCTCCCAGAAGTCAGAAGGCATGATCTGACAGTGGGATGGATACCCAAGACATGTGGGATGCCTTCTATTTGTTACAGATATTGATCACTTTGCTACATGGACTACACCCATCTTCTCCTCAGCCTTTGAAATAACCCCATAAGGTAGATTTTAGTATTCTTCATTGAGAAAGCAAATTGACCTAGGCCACAAGCTTGGTGACTCAAGAATTAGAGTTTAATTTTGAACCCAGATCTAATTCGGAAAACCATGTGCTTTTCAACATATGTCAATATTCTTGGAAAATGTTGGTGCCCTGACAAAGTAAACAGAGGTTGCTTTGCTTTCCCTCTTCCTTTCCTTTAAGGAAAAAAGACACGTTGCCTGTTAGAACGGGTCAAGTCTGAGAAAGGAATCCATTCCTAGGACCTAAGAGCATGGGTTCTAGAAAGGCTAGTAGGTCGTTCATGTTGAAATCAGCAAGAAAGAAAAGGCCTTTGGTGGTGAGCTTAAAATGGTATATATCCTTTTTCACTATTATTATACCATGTAAAGATGGAGATCTGGCAGAATTTCTCACTTCTATATGTAATCAGTAAGATGATTATTTGTCATGGATTTTATATTGATTAGTTGGTATGAAAAGCTGTGTTATTCACTTACGTAATAACAATTTATTGAGTTTTTACAATGGGCTTAAAAAAAAAACACCACCTCTGGGTATAAAATCCTAATGAAACTGTAAAGATATTAACCAGTGTTAAAGATAAATAAACTACCAAAAGAAAAGCCAAAATGCAGCTAAAGTCCACAAAATCTCACACAGGCCACCTTGGGTACTTTGATGGTCTCCTCCGCCTTTATCTAGAGGAAGAATGTGTTATGGCCAAGTTCAGCTCTAGTTCTTCCTCCTACAAAATTATAGTAGGCTATGAACTTGTGGTTTCCGTCCAAGTGAAAACTTCCCACGATTATGTTCCTGACATTTTACTATACAAAAAGTAAAATCTAATTTCTCTACAGAAAAACAGAATTTCAAAATTAAACCTGGAAGAGTGAATAGTTCAAAACATACAATCTCTCAGTTATTTGTAGTGAACTTTCATGACACTTAGTTGGAGCCACAAAGAGCAAAGTCCTTCATTTTTAGTTTTTCATTAAAAAAAAAAGTATGTATAAATATCAAAAAGCCCCAAAGGGAGCTTGACTGAGCTGTTCAATCCAGAATAGAAATCATCAGTATCCACAAATATTTGTGCAGAGAAGCCTGTATAGTTACTCAATTCCTACAGGATTACATCCTAAGTCTTAGAATGGCATCTTTGGGTTTCTGTGTTCGGGTTCCTACTGACCTTTGCATTGGACTCACGTGACATCTTCTCACTCCGTATCTAAAGGCCTTGCTATTTCCAGTGACATGCTGCTTTTTGCCTTTACAGACACTTATCCTTCAGGTGGGGAAAAAGCCTTTTTCACATTTTTAGAGTTAGCAAACCCTAATGCATTTTTCAGAATTTAACTCAAAATTCAGAGTGCCAGAGGACAAAAGTCAATTCATTGTCTCCTCTTTCGAAGTGTTTTAGAACTTTTTTTGCATACCCCTATTAGAGCTCTTTTATTACACTAATTTACATGAAATCAATTATATGTAATTATGTTATATTTTACTTCATATAGGACCATCAGACTGCAAGTTTCTCATATCCTTCTTTTATTATCTTTATGCTTTCAAATCCTAAGAGTGCATTTGTGTCCTAGGAAGTGCCCAGTTAGTGGCTGGTTGATTAATTACTTTCTTGAACATCTACTACATACAAAAAATTATTTTAGTTACTCGAGTTAAAAAGAGACATAAATAATGCTTCTGACCCCAGGAAGTTTGCAATCTGCTTATAAATGCAAGATACAGAAAATAGTAATGACAATAATAATGGAAAAAATTTGTATAACACATAATATATGCCAGGGACCATATACCATGTCTTTAATGTAAGTGATTTAATAATTTAATCCTCATAATAGCACCTACGAGGTATAGATGCAATTTTACAAGTAAACTGAAGCAGAGAGAAAATAAGGAATTTATCCAAAGAGCTGAAATGGGAACAAAAGCCCAGGCAGTCTACATTTAGAGTTATCTCAATCTATATATTATTCTGTAAAGGATAAAAACGTTAAGATTACCAAATTAAATTGAAAAGACTAAATATTAAAATAACTATATATTTAGTAATACATGTGAAATACCTACACAAAAATATTCCATAATTTCGATTCACTTTGAACCAAGGAATTTTTTTTTCAATCCCATATCTCCTCACAAATATCATTAAACCTGATGAAATTGCTAACAGCATCTTCTTAGGAAGTCCTCAGAAGAGTAAGACATTGGTCCCAACTACCACTCCATTTCGACCAGTGAAATTTACTTCTATTTCTTTTCTGTCCACCAATAAAATAAAAGTACTTTGAAAATCATTGTTATATCAGATATGTGTAAGTACACGGAATACTCAGGATTAACCCCAGATAAAAACAGAATATTAAGTGGAACTTGCCTTCTGAGATCACACACCCCCCTTCTTTCTCGGGCTCCTGTGTCAACATAATCACCTTGTCCAGCCACTACCAACCTTTTGCGGAGGGAAGCCGACCTTCCTTGCACTAGACAGGAGATGCCCCCCAAACCCTGCCTGCATTAACTGTGTCCAGGACTTTTCATTCCCATCCCCACCCCCTGTCCTGGCCAACACTATTTTCAAGTCTGTGCTTCCTCACCTCCATTTCTTGTCTACTAACCTGCATTTAACCTCGGATTTGATGCTAAGCACATGTTTACTCCAGCACTCACCATTCTTGATCTTGCTGCTTAAATCATTCCAGGTAAAATTCCTGCTCCAGGGAATGTCGCATTGGTGCCAGCCCATATCACCAATATTTAGCAAAAATGCAAACATCTGCAGGGCCTTCATAAAGCCTATGGCATTTGGTTATCATGGAGGTCTCAGCTTCTCTTTTATATTCTTGAAAATTTTTAAAAATGGATTCCTGTTGGCAGTTTAAAACATGGCTGGAGGTTTGGGCTCCAGAGGCCTATCCACCAGCACCATCAGAACTGATTTTTCTGACATGCTATATCTTCCAAATTTATGTCAAAAAAAACAAATACATTGTCACCCACCTCTTCCATTTCATCTTTTTTTTCCATAATAACATCTTAAATATAACGCTTTATTTATACATCGTACTGTTCTCAACTCGAGAAACTATGTACCATGGGCTTTAAAATAGGGCCACATAAGTCAAAAATAACCAGAAATTAGAAAATCTAACCAACAAGATCTTCAAACACTTATATAAGGTTAAGAGACAAAGGGTCATTGACAACAGGTCTACTCAGTTATCGTAAGTTGCAGCAAATGTAGTTTTTAATGAACTCTAACATTATGTGGTTAAGGTAGACAGGATTGCCAGGAATGCAGCTATTGCCATACTACTGAAATCAGGCTCGTGTCTTGTGCAAACACTTTTCCAAGGGACTTGATAGCCAAGCAAGAGACGCAAGCACCACGGGATGTGGCTAAGATGGGCTGAACATAAAAATGTGTAAAAAGGGAGAAAGGGGAGAACGTAAAAATGTGTAGAAAAATAGACGTTGAAATTGCATGACTGTCAAATTGTAAGAAGTCAAATCTAGTAGGCAGTCTATTGTACTCTAGGGATGGTGAGAATCTTTTGGAGGCAAGAATCATGTAGTTCCCTAAGGCCACGGGTGGTCTGGTAAAATATAAAGACGTCTGCAAACAATCCCAACATAATAGGATAACTCAGATATGCACTCAGCAAAGGACTATCAATCACATGCACAGCTTTTTAAAAATGGTGAATTGGAGGTAATCTCAAAAGGAGTATCTCCCTGTACAGAGGACGCAAAGAGCAACATGCCTAATACCCACTGAATTTTGGAGGCGGGTGATTTGGGAGTTTCTTAACATGGCTTAGGACTCAATTATTCACCACATCCATCTTGTTATAGTTCTTTAAATACGACTGTTTTCTCTTCCCTTCCTTCCTTCATCCCCTTCTCTCTCTCTCTCCCTCTTGTCCTTTTACCTCCTTCAACAAATACTTATTAAATTCAAATTCTAGGTCAGGAATTTCGCTAGATGGTTCATGTCTTTCTGCACTGTTTTCGCAAGCTAACAAACCAGCCCATACTCCTGAAAAGCAATCCATATACCCAATGGACCTTGAAGTCATACAGCCTAGGATTTAATCTGGCTCTGTAGCTTTGGTCTAATTACTTAATCCTTCAACATCCTCATCCGTAACCTGAAAATGATAGTTACGTATCTATCTCTTAGTTTTGTGGTAAATATCAAATGAGAGAATCCAGGTGAAGAATTTAATATTATACCAGACATATAGTAATTGCTCAATACATTTTAGTTATTATCACTATTATTGTTTGAAAGATTCACCATGGCCTCACTTTAAACCATCTATGAACCACGCCCCAAGGCTGAACTAAACTTTTGGGATCCCACACTATCCTATGTGTGATCAACACAGAGATGCATCACCCAGATCCCACCCCACCCTCAGCCCCCTGCCGCCATTGCTTCCCCGCTCATAGGGAGTGTGGCCACCAGACAGGCTTCAGCTGACAGCATCCGGGTCTGCCTCAGCTGCAAAGAATGACCTCATCCAAGGTCCTGTACTTCACAGGGCCGCCCACACCCACGTGTGGCCACTGAGCAAAGTAAGAGACTTATAGATGCAGCCCGACATGGGACAACTCATATGGGCAATACTGCAGACTGTCCCACTGTGTTGCCCAACCCTTTGGCAGACCTGCATTAGTTTGACTTTTTCTTCTGCCTGATCCTGTCTCCTGCCTAATCCTTTCACATATGTTTATCCCTAATAAACCTCTTGCACCCCAAACTTATGTTAGTATGTGCTTCCAGAGAACCTAACCTGAAACTACCCCGTAGCTATGTTCTATTAGTTTACTTCCCTAACTCCCTGACTCGACCGTCTATTCCTTGAAGACGAGGAAAATCTTCCTGAGCTCTGTATCTTCAGCACCTAGCAAGTGGTGACTAAATAGAAAACACTCGTTCAGGGATTGCACATTGAATGAATAAAAAATAAGCAAGGAATTAGCTTGAAAGGAAAAAAAATTAAATGTGTTCAAGAAAATTGAAACATCATAAAAATAATTATGTTTCATGTTAACTTAAAATGCTTCTGTGAATGAGGTAGAAGCTCTTTTTTAAATCACATATGCTAAGGTGGAAGAAGTAAATTTTATCAGTGAATTCAACACTGCTCTGGATAGAATCCTCTTAACCTTTTAACAGCTGCAGAAACCCCCCTTTTTTTTTTCTTTCCACTGCTTCCTCCACATACTTGGAGAATCAAATAATGAACAATGTATGTACGACATCTGGTGGCTTCCAGATAATGTTACATCAAACCCGCCTGGAGTCTGAGCCACAGAGCTTGGAGGTCACAGGATAATGCCTGGAACTTTCCTATATTGAAATTCTACCCAAATTAACATAGGTCCTTTGCCAGTGCTGGGAGGATGGGAGTTATTAAATTTACCAAGATGCCAGTTGTGATGAACATAACAGTCCCATTCTTTAAATCCTTTCATTTATATTGTCTTCAGAATTAATAATCATTCATCCAATTAAATGCTCTTGGTCTGGGCCTCTGGCCAATTCGATGTCATACGAGGTGATAAGAGCCATTAGCTATAAGCCTTAAATTAACGAGCATTAGACCCAAGGGAAGAGCCACCTCCCTTCTAATTCCAAACCTTCATGACCGATGCTAGAAAGTATCTTCATTACACTGCTGCTGTTACAATCAGCAGAACAGATTTAAATCTTACAATTAATAAAGCTTCGGACCTCATGATACTTTTTCAACCATGATACTTTTTCAACCATTGTTGAATTAAAGTTACATTTTAAAAATCTATGCAAATATTATGTGACCTAATATAAACTTACGCAGACATGAAACATCTAGAAGTAGGAAGAACACAATAAAAACATAGACTTTTATGTGCTATTGATGGTATTGTTACAAGAACACTCTCTGGTGACCAGCACATCGACTGGATTAAAAAATACTCTAAAAAAAGGAAGAGCCAAGTTTAGTGATTTATTAATAAGTGGCAGCATTAAAGGTCAGATTATGTTTATTTTCTTCATTCAGACAATTGACTTTATCTACTCTTGACTATGTATGTATTCTTATAGCTTTTGTTGAAAATTTTTAAATAGCACTTGAATATATAGATCATACATCAGGGAAACTAGGAGGAGAAAAATAAAAATTTTGGAAATATTTGCTAAGTAGCTGCAGTTTCTTTAGGAAACAAAAGAAATCCACTAAAGCTAGGTTAATGTTTGGTGCAGTTCACATGGATTTAAGCATATGCTACTTGGTAATGGGCTAAACTGTGGGCTTTTCTTTGAACTACAAATCCTCAAAAATAAGAACTGATGAAAAGGGTCAGCAAAGTTAAATCACCATGGAAATCCAGGCAGTTTTACACTCTTCACTTTCAAAGTTGACAAGTGTCATTGGGTTGAGGTCAACATTGGTATTCAAATAAGAATGTAATCTACATTCCTTATAACTCAAGTCTAATAAACATTTTTAGAATATTTTATGGAAATAAAATGGAAATTTCAACATGCCCTCAATCTTTTGAATTCTACTATTAATAGACATGGGGACTTTTTCTCCAACAGTAATACTAGAAAAGATATCTTTATTAGTTTTCATCTGTGCACATAAATTGTCAAAATTAAAATTACCAGAATTTATTGAACATGGTTCACAGAAAAGCCAGGAGATTTTCTGGATCAAATTACCTCATAGCCTATTTTATTCCACTTGATTTATAAAGAATTGTGTATAATCTCATATGACTACAGAGTTTACTAGAAGAGTTTGATTCGTCGAGGAGAAGAGACAGTTTTTGTGCTTATTGCTGCTAGAACACATGCTCTATGTTCAGGGGTTAGTAAACTTGCCCAGATCTGAGCATACGCATGCTGGTTTTCAATTCCCTTTCAATTTCTCATGCTTATTTCTCATGCTCATCGTTATTATTATTGAATTTTGAATTTAAAATCTTTCTCAAAAGTTACCCTCATTGCCTCCTATTGTAGATAAATGTCTGGAGAACTGCAGGAGGCCAAATTTGTATTTGTTTATAAGTGCCAAAACTTTACCTTATTTAGCAAAATTTTGCTAAATAAATAAAGAGCAGAATTTTAAATATAGCTGATTGATGAAAATCAAACCTTAACTCTAATTTTACCTTAGGAATTCTGTAAATTCAGAAGTGGAAGAGAAAATGTATGGACCCAAATATTTTTTAAGTAATACATACAAAAATCCTCACCTCATTTAATTTTAATAAATTATCATTTTATAAAATAGGTGAAGAAGATCCATGACAGGAAATTATGTAGGCACAGGAATCATGGTTATAACAGGAGGAATGAGCAGGGGCCTGCACAGAGCAATCCACGTTTGAGAGAGTTGATGAACAAAGAACACACTGTCGACAAGAAAACTGAGGAATCACACAGCGCCTGGAATCCACCTGTGGGTTCTGTGTCTCCATCAGGGGTCTTGTTCTTTCACCTGTGAAACCACGTGATCTTAGGCAAGTTCTTAAATGCTTCTGTATCTCTATTTCCTGCTCTGTAAAATAAGAGTAAAAAGTACCAATGTCTTGAAATATTTAAATATGGCACTTAATACTTCGGCTTATAATTGGCACATGATACTTGCTAACTGTTGTTATAAAAAGGGCTTTTGATAGAATCAAATATTGAAAAAATAAAGAAAAATTATCAAAAAAGACATTCAGATAATTATGAGGTTGAACAAAATAAAACTTGATACATTAAGGGAAGAGATAGCTTCTTCTTTGGTATTTGGGGGAAAATATGTTTTGTGGATTAAAAGAACATATATAAATCTTTACTCTGGTGTTTGGCAAATACATCAACAAACACTACCTTTAATAGCATAATTACTAATAGAAATGGTAGTATTAAATTCTGTACGGCTAAAGCTTTGAATAAAAGTACTGAGGACTTGGGCTTGAAAAAAATCCAAGCAGGATTTTTGTTAAGGAAAATGCCAACTCCCCCTTCTGGCCTTTTGATATGAACTAAGGGAAATGTTTCACAGAGTTCACAGGCTCACAGACAAATGTCCCTATTACAGTCCTTTCATCAAAATAGAAAATTATTTGAAGGGATTAATGAGTGTGAGGATGGGAAGAATTATTCACAATGGACTATAGATTCCAAAGGATGTTGCCAAAATATTGCCACAGTCAGGAGAGGAGTGAAAAAAAAATCAGCAGTAAGAAAGAACAGAGCACTAATAAAGATAAATGGAAAGTCAGATAAAGTCAAAGTTTGAGAAGAGAAAATAAGTACGGAATTAAATCATCACACATGTCCTAAATGTGGTGCAAATCATATCTGTTCTGGAACTGGCTGAGTTTACCAGGCACTATGTGGATTGGTCAAAGGGAGACACTGAAGGCCCAAGAAGAATGTAACCAACAGGATCAAGGGTCCATGATTGCTTATGCAGCAGACACAATGCCACATGTTCCCCAAACCCCCTTTTCCTTTCCTCCTGACCACATAGCTAGGTCCATTTGCCACTGTGCCCAGCAGCTGGATGGAGCCATGAGACCAAATGATACCGAATGGGGTGTGGGAGCTGTATTGTCCATCACCCTCAGCGCTAGCTGCTCTGAAAAAAGCTTTGCACAGTTTTCTTCACTCGTCTCTTCCCTCATCTGCCATCTGTATTCAGAGGAATCGGGAAGGCTCTGGGGGATGATGGAACCATTATTTAGAAGAGGCTTGGGTCACACAACGACTGTGGATCTTAGTGGTCTCTCTATTCCAACCTTCATTCGACTGCCATGAGCAAGAAATAAACTTTCGCTGTGCCAGGACACTGAGATTTCATGAGTATCTGCAAGCCTCCCCTCAGAACCGTGAGTTAATCTTGGATTTGGCAGAATGTAGGTAATTGACAACCTAAGTTGAGTTTCTAGTGGAATGGTGAGAATGAAAGCACGATTGCAACCTGTTCAAGAGACGAACGATGTCAAGAGCACGAAGTCGTTTGGGGAGTTTTGCTGTGAATGCAGAAAACTATGTGTGTGTATATATATATATATTTTTTTTTTTTTGCATCTACACACATATAAACATACATATATATACAAAAATCAGTACAATAGGCATAGGAATAGTACCCCAAAGAGGCCCACATCCTAAGCCCCACAATTTGTGACTATGTTAAGTCACGTGGCAAGGGAGAATTAAGGTTGCAAGTAGAATAAAGCTGTTAACCAGCTGGCCTTAAGGCGATTATCCAGGTGGGCCCAATGTAAGCACGAGAATACTTAAACCTGGAAGACGGAGGCAGAAGAATCAGAAGCAGGGAGATGTGGGAAAGGCTCTGCCGGCCGTTGCTGGCTTTGAAGACGGAGTGAGAGGGTCAGCCAGGAGAAGCCTGCAAGGCAAGGAAATGGATTTTCCCCTTGAGTCTCTGGAAGGAACACAGCCCCGATGACATCTTGATTATGGCCCAGTGAGACACCTTGTGGACTTCTGACCTCCAAAACGGTAAGATAATAAATTTGCATTGTTTTAAGCCACTAAGTTTGTTGTAATTAACTACGGCAGCAGTAGAAATCTGATATGGGGGAAAGCTCATTTTAACAAAAGCAACCAAAAACAATATGTCTAAGAATACACTTCATAAGGAATATGTTGCTTCTATCTGAAGAAAATTGCAAACTTTTACAGCAAATTATAAAAGAAAATCCAAATAATTAGAGAAACATAATATGCTTCCAAATAAGAAGGCCGAATACTCCATGGGAGCTCAATGTTCTCAGACTTACGTATAGATTATAGATTAATACATATACGTTATTGTTAGATTTATATATTTTTATATATTTGTTTTAGGCATTAGATTAATACACATACATTACATATAGATTATATATAGATACATATAGGTTAATGCAATCACATTCATACCCTTCAAGACTCTATCTAGCTCACGCTAGGGTGTTGTTGTTTAGTGATTTTTGTTTTGGAAGAATAAGCTAGAAAACACTGAAAATGTGGATGATCTCTACCCCTAGTCTCTGCTTTTCTCTTCAGATTAATTTCATTACTCCCTACACCTGTCTGGTTTCTTCATACTCTCGGGAAGGGGATGGGCATAGCTTCCCTGCAACTGGCCATTAAGGTGATTGGCCCAGCCTGAGTCCAATAACTGTCCCCGAACTAATCTGTGTCGTGCAAGGAATGGGTATCGTAATTGGTCCAGTCTAGGACACCCACCAGTCTGTAGCCAGAAAAGATGCGTCTCTTACCAGAAGGAGGGACTCAGATAAACAGATAAATACTCAACACAAGTCTAATTCTCAGAATCTATTAGAGGGAACAAAGATGAAGAAAAATATTTATGTAAAATGTTTCTCATGTTGTGTTATTAATAAAAGTTATTGAAACAATCTAAATATCCAACAATAATAAATAGTAAATTAAATTATGGTCTAACCACATGATGAAATACTTGGCAGCCATTAAAAACATTTTCCTTGAGTTTTTAGGACTGATTGATAGAATTGAAAATCCATGGGAAAATACTCATAAAGCATTTACAAAACCAGAATACAAAAGAAGGTACATTATGGCCCAATATTGCAATATATATAATTCACCAAATATTAACAATGTGTATATCCAGATAATGAGATAATGAGATTACATTCTCTTTAACCTTTCTAATAACCTAAAGTGGTAAATAATCTATACTGTTCATAGATCTACATATAAAACTGCTTTAATAAACAGGATAAACATTCAACTAGTACAGACCTATCTCTTGCTACTAGGCCCAAGGCTCTAGTCCAGTGGTTCTCAGGTTTGACCAGGCATCACAATCCCCGTAGATGGCTATTAGAACACTGACCACTGGGCCCCACCCCGAGTCTCTGATTCAGTAGGTCTGTGGTGTGAACTGAGAATTTGTACCCCTAACAAGTTCCCATATGATGTTGATGACGACAGTTTGGGAACCACAGTTTGAGAACCAGTGCTCTATTCCTATCTCACTACATGAAATTGCTTGAACCCCCTGTTTAGGTGTCCTTGTGAACCTTCATCTAGCTTCTCCTTCCTCAAACACGGTGCAAAACCATGCCTTCTTATCTGCCTAAATCCTCCCTGTTAGAAATCTAATGAGACATCACCTCACCTGAGGGATTATTTCTTTAATTTCCTAATCTGGATCACGTGATTTACCCATCGGCTCTCAAGGCACCTAGACCTCCATCTGCCTCCACAAGGGTCTGAAAGCCTGCATTACATCCCCTAGCACAGCTTTGAATGAAAGAAGGAACCTATTATCTCTTTTGATCCACAATTACCTCAGGTCATTGTTGTTTCAGTTAAATTGTACAAATCAGGTAAAGTGAGGCTCACAGATTAGTTTACTGTTTCAAGGTCAACCGGATAATTAACAGCTGGGTCTGATTTCAGCTCTAGGTTTCCTGGTTACGAGTCCTGTATTTTCTATATTATTCCTTGATATTCCAATCACAGAGGATATAAGCTATGCATCTAGAACTGTTACTTTTCCACTGTTCAGTACTGTGAGATCAAATCGATTCAGAAATAATGGATCTGAAACCTGCATCTTCACAAAAAGCTACCAGAAGCAGGAAAGTAGGAGACAAGAGGAAAGAAAAAAAATAAATAAATTCTTGTTTAAAAGAAAAAAAATCTTGTATGCCTCTGTTAGCTAGGTGGGCGTAGTAACCGTTTCGTTGAGAGAGAATTCACATAGGACACCATTTTATGTGTACAATTTTAACATGTATAATCCAATGGTTTTCTAGTAATTCAAGGGTGCAACTATTAGCACAGGTAATTTTAGAACATTTTCATTACCCCCAAAAGAAACCATACCCTTTAGCTGTCACCCTCCAACCCTCCATCTCCCTGGCTCTAAGCAACCACTGAGCTCTCACTATAGATTTGCCTCTTCTGGATATTTGATTAAATGGAATCACGAAATAATGTGGTCTTCTGTGACCTTCTTTCGCTTAGCATAATGTGTTCTAGGTTCATTCGTGGTGTAGCATGTATGGATAATTCAGGCCTTTTTATCTCACTGTATGGTATACTGTATCTTATCTGTTCATCAGGTGACGGACATTGGATTGTTTTTACATTTTGGCTACTATGAATAATGCTGCTATGACTGTGTACGAATTTTTGGGAATATATTTTCATTTTTCTTGGGTATATACCAAAGTATACACTGACTGGGTCATATGGAAACTTTATGTTTAACCTTCTGAAGGAATGGCAAAACTGTTTTCAAGGTGGTTGCATCATATAAATTTTTTAAATGTGCATTTGTGCGGATACTTGGTTTTACTTGGAGTGTGCAAAAACAAATTTAACCCAAATATTCGCTTTATGGTCACTTATTTACTGTCAAACCAGTACAACAAACCATCTCCTGGGGGTGAGGGGAGGAAGAGACTTCTGAAGCATTCCCAGCCTCCTCCATCCGATTTCCTCTGGCCCATCTGTCACCCATGACCATTTCTGAAAGCCTGGAATAAGGCCTAATTGAGCATGTATAGTAGTTTATATACAAGATTAAAACTACTCTTATATGAGTAGTTTCATGTAAGAAATTGAAAAAGCCCTGGAAAAAACCTGTGAGTTTACCCAACCATATGGATTAATTTATTCATGTTTCAATTAGGCTTTTCCATAATCACAAGTAGGTACCTTCAAGAACACAGCTCTGGGATCTTGTACCCCACAGGATAACTCACATTTCTCATCAGAATTGTCGCCCTTGGGCATCATCTGCTGGGTGTTTGATTTGGCTTGGCCAGGAATCTTGCCGAGATTTTAATCTAGGCCTCTTGTTGCACATGAACTCTCGGGAATACTCCAATTCGGTGGGAAGAATGAATTCTCAAGTGGTGTTTTTAGATCTGGTATGCTCCTTTCAGAACGACTTCCCATTTTTAAAGATATGTTTCTTTAAAAGAAGCCTTGATAAATGAGCGTGGGGGTGAGGGAGGGGGCCAACTGGACTTTGAATAGGCTGTTCTTTGTGTTCTAAGGGAAGGGAAAGCGAAACAAAGTTTTCCACCTTCTTTTAAAGATGTGCCCTTTGTCTTTTATCAGGATCCTCAGATTTCTCTTGTTTTCTTCTGCGCCATGACATTGCAACAATGTGTCTTATTGGTTATGAGTGAACAGGCAAAACGATTTCCCAAATAAATGGATACGAATAACTGAACAGAAAAATCTAATTTGCAAAATACTTCAAGCTAGAAAAGGAGAGGAAGGCAGCTCATAAACCTATTACACTGAGATTTTATGTTTATAGTAACTTTAAAATAAGCCATTAAATTTGTAATACCCAATTGAGGAGTTGGTAATACTCTTTAGAATTTTAATAGTTCTCAAGTGAAATAAACATCTTATGTTTGAGAACACAGGCTTTAGGGTCAGAAAGCTTTGGCTTGAGTCCTGGCTCTGTAGCCTCCACGCTGAGACCTAAGACGTGTAATAAAGTCATCCTTGTCTAGTTCCCTTGTAAAATTGATAACATTGGAATATCAATAAATCTGTATTTATAAATAGGATTGTTGGGAGAATTAAACCAGGCTATACAGCGAAAGCTCTTAGCCCAGTACTAAAAAAAATAGTCAAGTACTCAAAAGTTGCTTCTTGTTTCTTTTTTCTTTCTTTCTTTCTTCTTTCTTTCTTTCTTCTCTCTTTCTTTCTTTCTTCTCTCTTTCTTTCTTTCTTCTCTTTCTTTCTTCTTTCTTTCTTCCTTCTTCCTTCCTTCTTCCTTCCTTCTTCCTTCCTTCTTCCTTCCTTCTTCCTTCCTTCTTCCTTCCTTCTTCCTTCCTTTCTTCCTTCCTTTCTTCCTTCCTTTCTTCCTTCCTTTCTTCCTTCCTTTCTTCCTTCTTTCTTCCTTCTTTCTTCCTTCCTTTCTTCCTTCTTCCTTCCTTCTTCCTTCCTTCCTTCCTTCCTTCCTTCCTTCTTCCTTCCTTCTTCCTTCCTTCTTCCTTCCTTCTTCCTTCCTTCTTCCTTCCTTCTTCCTTCCTTTCTTCCTTCCTTCTTCCTTCCTTTCTTCCTTCCTTTCTTCCTTCCTTTCTTCCTTCCTTTCTTCCTTCCTTTCTTCCTTCCTTTCTTCCTTCCTTTCTTCCTTCTTTCTTCCTTCTTTCTTCCTTCTTTCTTCCTTCTTTCTTCCTTCTTCCTTCCTTCTTCCTTCCTTCTTCCTTCCTTCTTCCTTCCTTCTTCCTTCCTTCTTCCTTCCTTCTTCCTTCCTTCTTCCTTCCTTCTTCCTTCCTTCTTCCTTCCTTCTTCCTTCCTTTCTTCCTTCCTTTCTTCCTTCCTTTCTTCCTTCCTTTCTTCCTTCCTTTCTTCCTTCCTTTCTTCCTTCCTTTCTTCCTTCCTTTCTTCCTTCCTTCCTTCCTTCCTTCCTTCCTTCCTTCCTTCCTTCCTTCCTTCCTTCCTTCTTCCTTCCTTTCTTCCTTCCTTTCTTCCTTCCTTTCTTCCTTCCTTTCTTCCTTCCTTTCTTCCTTCCTTTCTTCCTTCCTTTCTTCCTTCCTTTCTTCCTTCCTTTCTTCCTTCCTTTCTTCCTTCCTTTCTTCCTTCCTTTCTTCCTTCCTTCCTTCCTTTCTTCCTTCCTTTCTTCCTTCCTTTCTTCCTTCCTTTCTTCCTCTTCCTTCCTTCTTATATATTACTAGCACTAAGACATTGAAACAGTCTTCTCTAAAAGAAATGGCTTCTCTGGAAGAGCTGTATCAAATCTTAACTAATGCACTTTGAAATCTTAAATAATTGAAATTAAAAAATCAATAAGGAAAAATGTCAAAGGATTTTTGCTTTCAACCCATCAAAACCAAATGTTTGAAGAGCCACTTTTTGTACAGTCTTGCTTCAAAATAGTCCTCTGCTTTTAAACACTAGTTGAATCCTCTGCTGGGCTTTGTGATTAAATTTTATCTGGTTTCCTTCTTAAGTACCCCTTCCTTAAATAACAAGCTATATCTGTCTTCATCTAGTTTCCCACAAACTCCTCTCCCCTTTACACTGTCCCCCTCCTTTGAAAGTCAGATGTCCTTCCAAGAACGACCGCGGCAACTGTCTCCAGCGCCAGCACTTGAATCAGGTGCATGTCTGGCTTGCTTTTTACTCCAGCTCTTATCTCTTTAACCAGTTCATTTTTTTCCATATCATTCTTTATTTTGAAAATTGTTAAACCTTTCTAAAGTTATAGGAATAACAAATACTCAAATACCTTTCTAGATTCACCAGTTGTTAATAACTTTGCCACATTTTCCTTACTTCATTCTCTCCATGCCCCCCACACTTTTTTTTTCCCCCAGAAGTATTTGAGACTTAAATGCAAATATCTTTATTTCAGCCTAAATACTTTAGCATGTATCTCCTGAGAACAATTATTACACTTGGAAAATTTAACATTGTGCAATTATATCTAATATACAACCCATATTTTAATTTCCCCAATAACATCCTTTGTAGTTACAGCAAACCCCACTTTTTTTTAAAAGGAGAGAGGGAGACAAGCCACAAGAGACTTTTTTTTTTTTTTTTAAGATTTTATTTATTTGAGAGACAGAGTGAGAGGGAGTACCCGAGTGGGGTAAGGGGCAGAGGGAGAAGCAGTCCCGCGATTCGGTCCCCGCGATTCGGTCCCCGCGATTCGGTCCCCGCGATTCGGTCCCCGCGATTCGGTCCCCGCGATTCGGTCCCCGCGATTCGGTCCCGCGATTCCAGGATCTTGAACTGAGCCGAAGGCAGATGCTTAACCAACAGAGCCACCCAGGCACCCCAGCAACCCCCCTTTCCAATGTAGGATCTATCAAGGATCACACATTGTATTTAGCTATCATATCTATCCGTCTCTTAATTCACCAAGGATTCCCTTTTTTTATTTTAAACTCCCCTCCCCAATAACCCACTGAATTGACATACCCAGCCCTAATCTCCAAGAGTGGGCTACGGAAGTTGTCTGGTGAATGCCTTTTTCATTCCCGATCTGAGTGAGTAGAATTTCTGTCTATGCATAGATTAGAAAGATAGGGGTTAATTTCACTCATTTACTCTCCCTTCATCTTCACATCCACGTAGACACACATTCTTAAATCTAGACTCTGTCTACTCCAGTGACTGAATAGCAACAGTTTGCAAACATTGCAAAAGATTTAATTTTTTACTCCATGAACGCCATGTTTTGAAACCTTGATTCCCCAAATGCATTACTTAATAATCAGTGCCTTTTAAATAAAATCACAGTACAAAGCTAACTTTTCTTGGCGGGGGGAGTGGGAGGCAAGTATCCACCTTTATAGGCTTTTTGAAATATTCGATAATAGTGTTTAGTCTCCTTTCCAGGCCACTAGAAAAGATACGTGAACCCTGCCTACCACCCCCCCCACCGCCCCAAATGAGAACTACTGTCTTAATAAATGTGAAATTAGTTACCCTGCCATGTAAATCTCTTTACATTCTGTCTCTTTCTACCTCTGCCCTAATAATCTACTGCACCACCTTACACACACTGCACACCAGCCACTTTTGCTGTTGCTCAAATTTTTCACACCTCTGCTCTTTTCCTATCTGTTCCAAAGCTCAGAATCCTCTTGTCTGCATTCTTACCTATCAAGATATAGGCCACTGTTATGTCTCTGCGAGGCCTCCAGGCCTCTACACCGTGAACTGTGGTCTTTGAATGGTTTCTCAGTACTTTGAAGATATCTCTATCGTAGGTTTTATCACATTCTGTTATTCTCGCTTTGGAAACCATAAGCTGCTAGAGTACAGAATCTACCCGTAATCATCATTTTCGCTGGTGGTCTACACTCTGTACGTGCTCAATGAGTATATGGGGAATAAATAAGTTCATTAACTAACCCTGGGCAGTTAGGCACACAGCCGTGGAGTGGAGAGGATCTCAGAGATGAAGTGGTGGTATACTGGTTCTCAAGCAGTTTTGGGCTCAAACTCCTTTGAGGGCTGTATTAAAAGCTTAGAAACTGCTCCCCCAAAAGATACCTGCACAGCCACATAAAATCCCTTATAATGTTCAGTCCCTGGACTCGGTCTCCAATAATAACTTCTGCTGTGGCCTATGATCTTCCTTTCAATAAAACTTAGGCAGTCAGTTTCTACCTATGTGAGTGGTAAACAGATCACCCATCTATTTTGCAGAATTTACTATGTGGCTAGAAAATAACTTTCAATCTGTCAGGCAGAATCGTGTTGATGACGAAAAAGCGACAAGTATTAAAACGGGAACTACAGTATTTTAGCTTAAAACACCCCTGGAGCCAATTAAATCTAGTACCTCCCTAATCTGAGTACTCAAACGAGGTAGAACAATTATTCCTTTTGTATATCCGCAGTCAGATTTTTAAAGCGGTTGTTGCCTGCTTCTTTGTTTTCAGAAAAGATTTAAATTTAAGAAAGTAACTGTTTACAACATGGAGAAAATTAGCCACTGCTAAATCGGTTTCTCTAAATTACATTACTCTATAGCCAAAATTTAATCAAAATCAATCACCATTTTCAGCAAAGTATGTTCCAAGAGTGTATCCTAAATATGTAGTCAAGACTATCTGACAAAGTCCGTGGTGTGGCATTCTATTTTTTAAACTTCCTGGAATAAAAAGATAATGAGAAAATAGATTGTTTATATTTACAGACTTTCCAGACATCTATGATACAAAGAATTTTAAAATAGGAATTTAAAGCAGAAGAGCGCAGTACCATTTTAGATGTGGCAGACATATGTTTTAAATACTAATAAAAACTTTTCCAGTGAATTTTGTCCTTAGTGATTTTTTCAAAATTAAAATTAAACTTGCCACATAAAAATACTCATCCGTTTTAAATGTTAGCAATTAAACAATGAGTTCTTATCTAACTAAAATACGTGGATTTTTTAAAAGTTAGAATTGTGCAGATATCTTCCTCTAAGAATTTAAAGTGTAAGATTTGTAACATTCAAACTCCTAATTTACGTATAAATTAGGTAAGCAATGGAGTTGTCATTTACCTTTTTTTGGGTGAAAGAAATAGAAAATGAACATACTTGGACTAATATTTGTCATAGTCCCACAAAAATTAATACTTAATGTCAAATAAAAATTATAACCTGTGCTAAGTATTGTATAGAATGAACCAAGCTAAAGGATGGGGAGAGAGTTGGCGGGGAGGGAGAAATCATGCCTTCGCCACTGTTACTATTATGTTGATTTTCTGTTGCTATTTATTCAAAGAGAAAAAGCCCTAGGATGGGTTCTAACTTTCCTTCCATTGGCACAAATTTCCAGTGGGCATACGTTTTACGATGACAGAGTCTGAACCATGTCTTTAATAGCTAGAACTAGACTATCTCATTACAACAAGGGAAGGTGGTATTCTGGATGGGTGGACTTCAGATGAGATGAATTATGTAAAAGAAGATGAAATACCTGAAAATTTTCTAACTGGATCAGATTATATCTGGCAAAAATGAATGGATGAGGAAACAAACATGATTGATCATAGCAGTGTTTGAGTATACTAGCAAAAATAATTCTCAGTGTTTTTTTTAGTTGCTTCCATGAATTATGGACACTGCCAATTATTTAAAGCTAACTTAATTATTGCATCCCTTTTTTAAAAACATTAGAAACTTCCCATTATATTGGAATCAATTTGGTGCTTATAATACATTCTTCAAAATGTCACTATTTATAAAATCACTTGATAGAACAGCTGCCTACAGATAATTTAAATATGTGGAGATGTGATCAAAGAAATGATTTTTTTCTGCCTAATTTTGATAATTTTATAATTGCTTCTACTTTGTGAAATTGCCTCTCCACACAGCTTTTCTGAAATGGCTTTTTCTTTTATATTAACTCTCACAAAGGCAAAATTGATTTTTTAAAATTTTAATTTAATTAATTAACATGTATTATTATGCTTCAGAGGTACAGGTCTGTGATTCGTCTGTCTTGTATAATACCCAGTGCTCATGACATCATATGCCCTCCTCAATGTCTGTCACCCATTTTCCCCATCCCTCCACCCTCCTCACATTCAGCAACCCTCAGTTTGTTTCCTATGATGAAGAGTCTCTCTCTTTTTTTTTTTTTTTTAAATATTTTACTTATTTGACAGGGAGAGAGGGAACATAAGCAGGGGGAGTGGGAGAGGGAGAAGCAGGCTCCCCACTGAGCAGGGAGCCCTATGCGGGGCTTGATCCCAAGACCCTGGGATCATGACCTGAGCCAAAGGCAGACACTTAACAACTGAGCCACCCAGGCGCCCCTCAAGAGTCTCTTAATCTTTATCTCCCTCTCTGTTTTCATCTTGTTTTATTTTTTTCTCTCTTCCCCTATGATCCTGTTTTGTTTCTTAAATTCCACATATCAGTGAGATCATATGATAATTGTCTTTCTCTGATTGACTTATTTCACTTAGCATAATCCCCTCTAATTCCATCTACGTTGTTGAAAATGGCAAGATTTCAATTTTTTAATGGCTGTGTAATATGCCTGTGTGTGTGTGTGTGTGTGTGTGTGTGTGTGTGTACCACATCTTCTTTATCCATTCATCTGTCAATGGATGTGTGGGCTCTTTCCATAGTTTGGCTATTGTGGACACTGCTGCTATAAACATTGGGGTGCAGGTGCCCCTTCGGATCGCTACATTTGTATCTTTGGGGTAAATACCCAGTAGTGCAATTGCTGGGTCGTAGGGTAGCTCTATTTTCAACTTTTTGAGGAACCTCCATACTGTTTTCGAGAGTGGGTTTACCAGCTTGCATTCCAACCAACAGTGTAGGAGGGTTCCCCTTTCCCCACATCCTCACCAATGTCTGTCATTTCCTGACCTGTTTAAAGACACACTATTTCCTACTAACATGCTATACAATTTTCCACTATTCTGTCTCAATTCTATAAAAAGAAAAATATTTAAATAAAAATACATTAAAAGCCCATACCTACTTGAATATAGTACTTTATTTTTTATTTGTGGGGGAAAATGCTGGAAATGTGGGAAAACCTAAATTAGACGTAGAAGACAGATATATGGATAGGAAGAATTTGTTCATTCAGCTACTCTCATTAACGGTAGAAAAAAAATGTGTAATTATCCAAGCTGAGATACTTTGGAGAATTAAACTAAAAGTAAAATGGAAATGCTATTCATAATTATGTTGGGACAGTAGTAAATGAGGCTTTTCCCAAGCAAGCTGGGACATACGCTTGTCCTAATTATTAAGCATCTGTTAACATGACAGGCATAGGGATATTTTTAAAATAAAGGAACAATCAATTGCTGCTTTCAAGGATCTCAGAGTCTAGCACCTGAAAGGAATAAATCAGACCTGCGAAACTGATGCCCAGACAGCAAAAAGGCCCTGCTTTGCCAGCCAATTGCCTTCAGTGGTAACTTTCTCATCACTTATTCACTCCGGGATTAGTTTGGGGTTTAGACTTCTATTATGTGTTTGGATATTGTTATGGCTTGACTGTGGCCACAGTTATGGCCCAGCTTTGCTCTCTTAATGGCTTTTTTTTTGGTGCCCTGTTTTCACTTGTGGTGGCCCAAGTTCCATAATTTAAGTAGGAGTACACGAATGCTCTTGTTACCAGAATTAGATATGCCCCAGAAATGCTTGATCCGGTTTGAGTGTTGTGTTTACTCCCTGAGTACTTACGATAAAAGCAGCATTTATCTTGCATCTCTACATTGGCACTAAATAGATATAATTGGAGTATGCTGTGCACTGTTCCATATAGTGGCTTCTTTATATATGTGGAGACATGCAATCTTCAACCCAATGACATTGATCCTATCATTCCCAATTTATAGTTGAGGAAACAGAGTTTCAGAGAGGTTAATTATCTTCTCCCGGGTACCCAGCTAATAAGCATGGAACTAGGATTCAAATCCAGAAATCTGGCTCTAAATCTCAAAACACTACACTTTACTGGATTTGGCAGTTACTACTCATAACACTACACTTTACTGGGTTTGGCAGAACAACAGGCTCAACTTGGAATTGGCATCCACGGATTAATCCTTACCATCAGCGCAACTGAAATGTAAGAAGGTTAAGTATTATTAATCCCTTATACAGGTAAATCTGCTTTCTATGTAGTTTGTCTGCTCAAAAAGTATGTGTGCTTAAAAATGAAGGAATCTGAAACTGCTTAGAGGGTATGTTGTCCTTTCACAAAGTAAATATATACTAATGGTAAAGGAAGGCGAGAGTCCACATTTTAAGGGTCAGAGAAAAGATAGCTATTTAAGCCCCAAAACCTACAGGAAACCCACAATCTTTTATCCAGCAGTACAATCACTTGAGTGGTCCAAGTATCCATCATTTCAGAATACCTCCCCAAAGAGCAAATGCAGATGATTGATTCAGTCAAAATCTTCAGTCAGAAGCGTCCTGTAATATGCTGGTCACATAAAAATGCTTGGCTTGTTTCTGTATTTTGACATTAGTTTAAACCAAACTTCAATTCCTCCACTCTGCATAGATATGATTACAAGACGGTATTAGATATCACAGAGGCATGCGGGGGTTTCTTAGAGCCTACCTATACGAAGGAGGATTGTGTTCCATCAGAACATGCCAGGTACTCTGCATAACTGCGTTTGTTGTGTTTGCTGACAGAATTAATCAGAGCCCTCTTGCTTTCAAGCTGAGTTGTTGAAAAGCATTCTAAATTGTCTTTGTTTACTCCTGTTGTCATAAAAATAGACAAAAGATCTTAAGGTGTCTCCAGCTATTTCCTAAGGAGGCAGTAGAACGTTGTAACCGTAGAATGAAAACTGAATTCAGTAGGTGTGTATTCCTGTCACTTAGGAGCTGCTATTGAACAAAACGCTTCATCATTTATATCCTGGTTTTCTAAACTGAAACGGGTGACTTTGGACCCATTTATTTAAAAATATCAGTTCAAGAGTCCCTGGCCGGCTCAGTCAGTAAAACATGCGACTCTTGACCTCGGGGTTGTAAGTTCAAGCCCCATGTTGGGTGTAGAGATTACTTGAAAATAAAGTATTTAAAATAAATAACAACATATCGGTTCAAAATTTAAGTGGCCCGATGTATATAAATACACTTTGCAGCTTAGAAGCTCTATATAAGTGTATACCTGTTTAATATGAAATATGTGTAACTGGGCAGTAGGATTTCCAGGTATAATCTGGAAGTTGACAATTTTTCCATTTTAGGTATTGGCATCTTCTTGCTTGTTCTTACTGCACTTGACTTCTTCTGACGGAAACTATTTGAATTCTGAGATTGTACTACACACATTCTATCCGTACTAATCTGTAGTTCATTAGGCTTTATGAGAAGCTGGCTGCAGTCCATGTTTATATACTCTGTTAAATAATAAAAACCGTTAGACCCCTTAGTTTGTGTTTTCTTTCAGTGGACGTTCTTTGGATACTAGAAATCCTGTATTATAAAGGATTATGCCAGTAATTTGGTTGTATCCCCAGTCAATGCTGCCTTTTTCAGATTATATCACAATTGCTAGAATTACAGCAGAATTATATGCAATTGCATGCATTTTACTGGGACTATGTAGGGAATAGGACTTTTGTCATGGGCAAGTTACCTATGAGAAAACTAATATTCCTTAAAGTTGTCACAAGCAAAGTACAGCTTAAGCATAGATGACACAGAAAGAGAAATACTGTTTATTTTTTCATTCAGTTTTCATTTAAATTCCAGTTAGTTAACATACAGTATAATATTAGTTTCAGGTGTAGAATTCAGTGATTCATCACTTACATACAACACCCTGTGCTCATCACAAGTGCCCTCCTTAATCCCTGTCACCTACTTACTTAATCCAGCCCCAACCCACCTCCTTTCTGGTAACCATCCGTCTGTTCTCTATTGTTTCAAAGCCTGAAAGTCTGTTTCTTGGTTTGCCTCTCTTTCTGCTCCCCACCCCCCACCCCCCACCTTATTAATTTGTTTTGTTTCTTAAATTCTACATTTGAGTGAAATCCTCTGGTATCAATCTTTCTGACAGACTTCACCTAGCATTATACTCTCCAGCTCCATCCACGTTGTTGCAAATGGCAAGATTTCATTGTTTTTTTATGGCTTAGGAATACGGCTAACAGGCACATGAAAAGATACCCAACATCACTCATCATCAGGGAAACATACATCAAAACTACAGTGAGATCACCTCACACCGGTCACAAGAAACACCAGGTGTTGGCAAGGATGCAGAGAAAGGGGAACCCTCTTACACTGTTGGTGGGAATGCAAACTGGAGAAGCCACTCTGGAAAACAGTATGGAGCTTCCTCAAAAAGTTAAAAATAGAGCTGCCCTGTGATCCAGCAATTGCACTAAGTATTTATCCAAAGGGTACAAAACTACTGAATCAAAGGGATACATGCACCTCAATGTTCATAGCAGCATTATCAACAATAGCCACATTACGGAAAGAGCCCAAGTGTCTATCCATCTATTGATGGATAAAGAAGATGTGGTATGTTTATACATATGCAAGAGAAATGCTGTTTAAAAGTCTAAAGGAATAAAAGTGTAGAACTTTTTATTGAATGAAACATTGTTCCTTTTATACCTTTGATTTTGAAATCATTTCAAAATTAAAGAAAATTTGGAATAATGAGAAAACCCTAAACCCAGATTGACCAATGTTTAACATCTCTGCCACTTTATTATTCTTTCTCCCTGTCTGTATCTATCTATATATGTACACACACACTTTATATTTTCTGAACCCTTTGAGACCATGCTGCATATATGAAGCTATGCTTACCCCTAAAGCTTCAATGCAAATTTCCAAAAAACAAGGATATTCTTATATAATCATCATAATCAAATTCAGAAAAGTTACTATTGATACAGTACTTCCATTTCAATTTTTTTTAATTTAAGTACAGTTGGCACACAATGTTACATTAGTTTTGGGTGTACAGCATAGTGATAAGTTTATACATTAGGCTATGCTTACATTCGTCAAGTTATAACACTATTACAATACCATTGACTATTACCTGGGCTGAATCTTTTATCTCCAGGACTTATTAATCCCATAAATGGAATCCTCTATCTCTCACTCCCCTTCACCCATTTTGCCCATTTCCCCAAGCCCCTCCTCTCTGGCTACACAGTTCTCTGTATTTATGGATCTGCTTTTTTTTTTTTTTAGCTTTTTTATTTTGCTTTTTAGATTACACAAAGCGAAATCCTATGGAATTTGTCTTGGTCCATCCATGCTGTCACAAATGGCTAGATTTCATTCTTTATTATGACTAATATTCCATTTCAAGTGTATGCTACTTTTTTTATTCCTTCATCTATCCATGAACATTTCGGTTGCTTCTATATATCGGATATGGTAAATAATGCTACAATAAGCATAGGAGTGCATTTATCTTTTTGAGTTAGCATTTTTGTTTTCTTTGGGTAAATATGCAGTGGTAGAATTACTGAAGCATATGGTATTCTATTTTTTAATTTTGGGGGGACTTCTTTACTGTTTTCCACAGTGACTGTACCAATTTACGTGCCCAACAACAGTGTAGAAGGTACCTTTGCCTCCACATCCTTGCTGAAACTTATCTGTCTTTTTGATTTTAGCCATTGTGACGGATGTAAGGTGATATCTCATTGCAGGTGTTCAGTATCTTTTCATGTATCTGTTGGCCAGCTGTATTCTTTGCAAAAATGCCTATTCAGGTCCTCTGCCCATTTTTAACTGGATTACTTGGGGTTTGGTGTCATATAAATTATTATAGATTTTGGATATTAATTCCTTATCAGATATATCATTTGCTATTATCTTTTTCATTCAGTAGGTTGCCTTTTTGTCTTGTTGATGGTTTCCTTTTCTGTGAAAGGTTGGTTTTGGTTGGTTTTATTTGGTTTTCTTATGGTTTCATATAAATTTTAGTATTCTGGTTCTGTGAAAAATGCTGTTGCTATTTTGATAGGGATTACATTAAATCTATAGATTGCTTTGAGTAGGAGGAGCATTTTAACATTAATTCTTTGAATCCATAGAATATCTTTCGATTTGTTTGTGCCACCTTCAATTTCTTTCATCAATAGTTTATAGCTTTCGGAGGATAGTCTTTCACCTCCTTGATTAAGCTTATTCCTAGGTATTATATTATTTGGGTACAATTGTAAATAGGATTGTTTTCTTAATTTCTCTTTCTGCTTCATATTTTTTTAAAGATTTTATTTATTTGACAAAGAAAGCACAAGCAGGGGGAGGGGCAGAGGGACAAGTAGACTCCCTGACGAGTGGGGAGCCCAATGTGGGGCTTGATCCCAGGACCTTGAGATCATGAACTGAGCCGAAATCAAGAGTCAGATGCTTCACTGACTGAGCCATCCAGGCACCCCCTCTTTCTGCTATATTATTAATGTATAGGAACACAACTGGTCTCTGTATATTTTGTATCCTGCAACTTTACTGAATTTATTACTTCTAATACTTTTTTGGTCAAGTCTTTAAGGTTTTTTTATGTATAGAATCATGTTATTTGTAAATAGTAATAGTTGAACTTCTTTAGCAATTTGGATGCCTTTTATTTCTTGTCTGATTTCTGTGGCTAGTACTTCTGGGACTGTGTTGAATAAAAGTGGTGGGGGCATCCTTGTCTTTTTCCTGACCTTAGGGGAAAATCTGTCAGTTTCTCCCCATTTAGGATAAGGATAGCTGTGAGTTTTCATATATGGTCTTATGTTGATGTATGTTGCCTCTAAACTCATTGTGTTGAGAGTTTTTATGATTGTTACTGAATTTTGGCAAATGATTTTTTTTTTTTGCATCTCTTAAGACAATCATAGGATTTTTGTTCATTTTGTTGATGCAGTGTGTCACAGTGATTTTTGCAAATATTGATCATCCTTACATCCCAGAATAAATCCCACATGATCATGGTGAGTGATTTTTTTTTTTTAACGTATTGAATGTGGTTGAATATGGTTTGCTAATATTTTGCTGAGGATTTTTGCATCTATGTTCAAAAGAAACACTGACCTATACTAATTCTTCTTTTTCTTTCTTTTTTGCTTTTTCTTTCTTTCTCCTTCTCTCTTTCTCCTTCTCTCTCTTTCTCCTTCTCTCTTTCTCCTTCTCTCTCTCCCTTTCCTTCCCTTTCTCTATCTTCAGTGGTGTCTTTATCTGGTTTCAGTACGAGGGTAATGCTGGCCTCATAGGAGGAATTTGGATGTTTTCTTCTCTTTTTTGGAGTGGTTTGAGAATAGGTCTTAACTCTGATTTAAATGTTTGGTAGAATTCATCTGTGACACCATCCGGTCCTGGATTTTTGTTTGTTGGGAGGTTTTTTTTTTGTTTTGTTTTGTTTTTGTTTTATTACCAGTTCAATTTTGTTACTAGTAATTGGTCTATTTGGATTTTCTATTTCTGACTCAGTTTTTCATAAAATTGTGTGTTCCTAGGAATTAATCCATTTCTTCTAGGTTGTCCAATTTGTTGGCATATAATTATTTGTAGTGTTCTTATAATCCTTTGTATTTCTGTAGTGGTCATTGTTACTTTCATTTCTCATTTTGTGTCTGTACTCTTTTTTTCCTTAATGAGACTGGCTAAAAGTTAATTTTATCTTTTCAAAGAACGAGCTCTTATTTTCATCGATAATTTCTATTGTTTACATATCTATTTCCTTTATTTCTGCTCTGATCTTTGTTATATCCTTCCTTTTACTAACCTTGGGCTTTGTTCTTTTTTTCAGTTAAGAGTAAGATTAGATTGTTAATTTGAGGTTTTTCTTGCTTCTTGAGGTAGCTCTGTATTGCTATAAACTTCCTCTTAGTATTCCTTTTGCTGCATTCTCTAAGGTTTGGACCATTGAGTTTCATCTTCACTTGTCTCCATGTATTTTTTATTTCCTTGATTTCTTTTTTGACCCATCAGCTCTTTAGTAGCTTGTTATTTAGCCTCCACATATTTGTTTTATCCAGTTTTTTTTTTTCTTGTGATTGATTTCTAGTTTCCTACTGTTGTGGTCAGAAATGATATATGATACAGTTTCTTTTTTTTTTTTTTTTAATTGTTGAGACTTGGTTTGTGGCCTAATATATAATCTGTTCTGGAGAGTGTTCATGTGCTCTTGAAAAGAATGTGTATTCTCTTGGTTTTGGATGGAATGTTCTATATGTATGTTAAGTCCATCTGGTCCAATGTGTCACTTAAAGGCACTATTTCCTTGTTGATTTTCTGCCTGGATGATCTCTCCATTGATGTAAATAGAGTGTTAAAGCCCTTTTTACAATTACAATACAAAATACAATTATTGTATTACTGTCAATTTCTCTTTTTATGTCTGTTAATATTTGCTTTATGTATTTAGGCAGTCCAAGGTTGGGTGCATAGATATTTGCAATTTTTATATCCTCTTGTTGGATTGACTCTTATCATTATATGATCGCTTTCTTTGTCTCTTGTGCAAGTCTTTGTTTTAAAGTCCATTCTATCTGATATAAATATTGCTACCTGTTTTTTTTTTCCAACTTCCATTTGCATGGATACCTTTTTCTATATTTTTACTTTCATTCTGTATATATCTGTAGGTCTGAAGTGAGTCTCTTGCAGGCAGCATGTAAATCAGTCTTCTTAAAATCTATTCCACCCACCTATGTCTTCCGATTGGAGCATTTAGGCCATTTATATTTAAAGTAATTGATAGGTATAGACCTGACAGCCATCATGTTGTTTTCCAGTTCTCACAGTTCTCTGTTCCTTTTTTCTCTTGCTCTTTCCTTGTGATTGATGACTTTCTGCATTATTATGCTTGGCTTTCTTTTTCTTTATTTTTTGTATACCTATTATAGGTTTCGGATTTGTGCTTACCATGAGGTTCCTGTATAACATCCTAAGTATATAGCAGTCTATAGTGAGTGATGATTACTTAAGTACAAATACATTCTAAAATAACTTTTTTACTACCCCCTCTACATTTTATGCATATGTTGTCATATTTTATATATTTTTATTCATAATTTTCTTCTAATTTTGGCCTTTTTTCCCCCACTTAAAGTCCCTTTGATAATTTTTATAAGGCTGGTTTAGTAGTGATGTACTCTAATGTTTGACTCTTTTTCTCTCCTTCAAATCTGAATAATAATCTTGATGGGTAGATTATTCTTGATTGTAGGTTTTTTCCTTTCAGCTCTTTGAATATATCATGTCACCCCCTTCTGACCTGTAAAGTTTCTGCTGAAAAATCAGGTGATAGCCTTATGGGGTTTCCCTTGTACATAACTTTTTCTTGCTGCTCTTAAAATTACCTTTTTATATTTAACTTATGACATTTTAGTTATTATGTGTCATGGTGTGGATCTCCTTGGGTTCATTTGTTAGGAACTCTGTGCTTTTGGAAACTGAATGTCTTTTTCTGTCCCCAGCTTAAGGAAGTTTTCAGTTGTTATTTCTTCAGATAAGTTCTCTGTCCCTTTCTCTCTCTCTTCTCCTACTGGGACCCTATAATGTGAATGTGACTGTTTGCTTGATGTTGTCCAAGAAATCTCTTGACTTATCCTTATCTTGAAGTTCTTTTTCTTTCTGCTGTTCAGCTTGGGTGCTTTCTATTGCCTTGTCTTCTAGATCACTGATTCATATTTTTGCACTCACTAATCTGTTGATTGCCTCCGATATATTTTTCATTTCAGTTATTGTATTCTTCAACTCCAACTGGTGTGTGCGTGTATGTGTGTGTATGTGTGTGTGTGTGTCTATATTTATATATATAATATATATGTGTGTGTGTGTGTGTATATATATATATATATTTTTTTTTTTTTTTCTCTTTGTTGAAATCTTCACTAAATTCTTCCACCTTCCTCTCCAGGGCGGTGAGCATCTTTATGATCATTACATTGTTTATCAGGCACGTTGCATATTTCCATTTCATTTCATTGTTCCTCTGAGACTTTGTCTTGTTCTTCCATTTAGGGCATATTCCTCTATCTCCCAACTTTGCTTACTTTTGTGTGTGTGTTTGTATGAATTAAGTGGAACAGCTACTTTTCCTAAATTTGAAGGAATAGTCTTGTCTGTGGTTGTCCCCTGTGTAGATTGTGTGTGTGTCTTGTGACTTTGGCTGGTTGGTGCCATGTCTGGCATGGCCTGGAGTCTTGGGGCACTCCATGGATGGGCTTCCCTGGTGGGATGGCTTGAGCTAAAGTATGTGTGGACTGGGGTGGTCCCAGGGCTCTCTTCATGGAGAGCTGGTAGGACAACTGAAGCCAAAGTTGGTGCAATGCAGAGGGGCCCAGGGGTCTCCATGCAAGAGGGTGCCCTGGTAGGACATCCTAAAGCTGAATTGGGCACAACCCGGGGTGGGGGGGACATCCCAGGGCTCTCCGCATAGGGGGCACCCCAGCAGAACAGCTGTAGCTTAAATGGGCATGGGCAGTCCTGGAGCTCTCCATTCAGAGGGCACGTGGGAGGACAGCTAAAGCTGGAGAGGGTGCAAGCTGGGATATCCCAACATGTTCAGTGCAGGGGGTACCCTGGTGGGGTGAATGGAGGTGAGACTGGCACAGTCTGGTGTGTCCCAGTGTGCTCTGTGCAGGGGGTACCATGGCAGGGTGCCTGAAACTGAGGTGGGATATAGACCAAGGAGTCCCAGGGTACATCAGGAGTGCCCTGACAGGGTGGCTGAAACCAAGGCAGGTATGGGTCAGGGTTCTTAGGATTGCTCCTTGACAGGGGCACCCTAGTGGGGTAGCTGGAGCCAAAGCAGGCATGAGTGAGGAGGTCCCAGAGTGCTCTGCACTGAGGGTGTCCTAGCAAGTGAACATGGTGGGGGCCTGAGATCTTCTGGGGTGCTTTGCACATGTGTCACTTTGGCAGGATGCCTGGAACTGTAGTGAGTGCTGACTCGGGGTGTCCTGGTGTGCGTTAAGCTGGAGTCATCTTGGTAGGACAGCTAGAGCTGGTGTGAGCTAAGGGCCCAGGGCTCACTGGGTGGTAGGCTGGCCAGGCATCTGGACCTTGCTCCTGTCCATGCTTTCAAGCTGGAGGGGAAGTGTAAACCATGGCATTCACTAGCCCCTCAAACCCAGACAGAGTTCCAGCAGCTCCTGTGCTATGTGGCAGGGTTCTAAGTCTAGTCCCTTTATATTCTAATTGCTCTTATAAACTGAAGAGCTTTTTTTCTGTGCCCCAGGGCAGAAAAATGTGCTCACACTCCCTCCGTACTATCCTTCCTGACTGCAGTTCAGTGTCTGGGATGGGGGCTCCCTTTGTTACCAGGTCTTTGTCTCTTGCTGTTCTCCATTTGGTCTATCTTTTGCTGCATGGAAGCTATTCAGTCAGCCCTCGGTTCTTCCTCAGGAGGAACTCATCTATAAATAGGTGTAGACTTGGTGTGTCTTGAGGTGGAGGTGAGTTCAGTCTCCCTATGTTGCTATCTTGGGCCAGATACAGGATACGGTACTCTAATCTACAATTCCCATTCCAGTTTTGTGAATGGTCTTAATAATGTCCTTTATAATGTTTTCTTTTTTTACAAACATGTTCCAGAATGACATATTGCATATACTTGCTATATCTCTTTAAATCTCCTTTTATCTAAAAAATTCCTTAGATTTTATTTCTCATGACACATTTTTTAATACAAAGCATCATTTTACATAAATGATACTCAGTTTAAATTTGTCTGAGAGTCCCTCGTGATTATAGTCAGATTATGCCTCTCCAACCCGAATAATACAAATATGATGTTGCTATTGTCTTTTGGTATTACATCTAGGGAACATATGATGATGTCCAATTGTCCCTAATTTCTAATATTAAGCTTGAGTTAATAATTGCTCTTTTCATTCATAAAAGTACTATTTCCCCCCTCATGCCTAATCTTACTCTTGTCTCGCGGAGAGACTCTTTAAGGACAATGTAAATAGCCTGCTTCTCATCAGACCACCCACTAACCCCCCCCCCAAGATTTATCACCTATTCATAATTATTATTTTAAGTAAGCTCCATGCCCATCTTGTAACCCAATGTGTGGCTTGAATTCATGACCCTGAGATCAAGACCTGAGCTGAGATTAAGAGTTGGATACTTAGGGGCGCCTGGGTAGCGCAGTCGTTAAAGCGTCTGCCTTCGGCTCAGGGCGTGATCCCAGCATTATGGGATCGAGTCCCACATCGGGCTCCTCTGTGAGCCTGCTTCTTCCTCTCCCACTCCCCCTGCTGTGTTCCCTCTCTCGCTGGCTGTCTCTCTGTCACATAAATAAATAAAATCTTTAAAAAAAAAAAAAAAGAGTTGGATACTTAACTGATTGAGTGGAATGCTTAACTGAATAGGTGCCACCCAGGCACCCCCTCACCTATTCATAATTACTGATGGTTATTGTCTGAACCAAACTACTATGACATTTGAAAAAAGGAGATTTTCTATCTCTACCACTCCCTAATTATATATTCATATATGTGCATACATATGTATATATATTTTGGATTTTCAAATGCTCATACTTAAAAGTATTTTTCATAGAAAAATTCATCCAATTTATATCTTTTGATTGCACTGCTCTATATTGTTCTCAACTCTATCATAATTTATACAGTACTGTATACTTAATTTGCTCTGTTTCCCTATCAGATGTGTCTTTTCTAAAATTTTCTCTTGGAATTTAGGAAGGTTTGGGGTTTTTTGTTTTGGTTTTTTGTTATTAGTGGTTACCTCTATATTCATAGTTTTTTATATAGCTCACAATCCTTATTTACCTTTTTATGTGGTCTTTCAAAAATAGCATCCCTTGATTCCCACCTATTACCTATTCAACAACCGTAGCCTCCTTCCACATCTCCCTGTCTCTTTTCTTTTTGGTTGCAGTTGTTTTATTCTACAAGAATGTGTAACACATAAATTCTTCCTCTTATCTTCCCATGTGTGTGTTGTTTTTTTTTTTTTTTTTGGTTTTATAACTAAATGCATTGTTTGACTACCACATATAAATATGTTTCAGGCTTACCATCAGTCATTTTGCTAAAGTTTCCACAGTTAACAAAAGGTCAGAAAACATTTATTTGTAAATTTCTCAACAGGAACACTTCTGAACAATATTCCTTGGTTACTTACATGTCTGAAACTGTTTTTTTCTCAAGTTCTGATAATTGAACAGTTTGGCTGCATACAGCATTCTTAGTTCGTAAATTGTTTCCTTGAATTTCTTAAAAATACTGATCTGCTATATATAATCTTTGTATTGTCATTTGCTCCAGAAGTCTCATACCAACCTAACATTTTTTTTTTAAGATTTTATTTATTTATTCGACAGAGATAGAGACAGCCAGTGAGAGAGGGAACACAAGCAGGGGGAGTGGGAGAGGAAGAAGCAGGCTCATAGCTGAGGAACCTGATGTGGGGCTCGACCCCAGAACGCCGGGATCACGCCCTGAGCCGAAGGCAGACGCTTAACCGCTGTGCCACCCAGGCGCCCCGAACCTAACATTTTTAACCTTATTAATAATCAGATCACTTTGCATGGAAGCCCTGAGGATATTTCCCACTTTTAAAATCTAATGTTAGTAGACCCTTTTGATTTGTCAATTGATCTCGTATTCCCAAAAGTTTTTCTGGATTATAAGTTCATTATTTATTTGAGAGAGAGAGATGGAGGGAGTGGGGGAGAGAGAGAGAGTGAGCATGCATGCACAAGCAGGGAGAAGAGGAGAGGGAAAGAATCTCGAGCAGACTCTGTGCTGAGCCTGATAGCAGGGCTCAATCTCATCACCCTGAGATCATGACCTGGGCTGAAACCAAGAGTCAGACACCTAACCAGCTGAGCTACCCAAGCACCACTGGATGATATGTTTAAATATTCTGTTCCATAATTTTTGTTTTCGAGACTTCAGTTCCAAGTATTAAACCTTCTTTGTTGATTTCCTTTGAACTACTTTCTCCTTTTCCCTTTTTATTTATTCCTTTATCTCATTCTCAGTTTTGTAGATGTTATTGTGACTTTCCTGAGTGCTCCTCATCAAAGTTTTACTTGAATTTCTTCTCTCTTGTAGATTTTATTCCTCTGAGATGATTCTTCTATTTTATCCTCAATTTGATCAACTCTGATGGCATTTATTTCCTTTTTTGGTCCATTTCTTTTTTAAGCTATATTAATATATAATTGACAAAATTGTAAGATATTTAAAGTGTATGTGTTATGATTTGATACATACATTGTGAACACATTTATAACATCTAACCAGTTAACACACACATAACATCACATATTTACCCTTTTTTCCCTACTCTTTTATCAAATTTCAATTATATAATGCAGTGTTAGAATCACCATATGTCAGATTCTTAGACCTTATTCATCTTACAGCTAAAACTTTAAATCCTTTTACCACCTCTCCCTATTTCCTGTATCATTCAAAGTACTCTGGCAACCACTTTTCAACTCAGCTTCTATGAGTTCAATTTTTTTTTTTTTTAACATTTGAGAAATACCATGCACTGTCTTTCCCTGTCCGGTTTATGTTACTTAACATAATGCCCCCAAAGTCCATGTATGTTGTCAAAAATGGGAGGATTTCCTTTTTCTGTCATGGCTGAATCATCTATTTATATATACCACACCTCCAAATTCATTAATCTGTTGATGGACACTTAGGTGTTTTTATTTTTTAATCATGGCAATCATGAATAATTATGCAATAAAAATGAGAGTGAAGATATTTCTTCAGTATTCTGTTTGTATTTCCTTTGTATTTATTCCCAGAAGTGGGACTGCTGGATCATATAGTAATTCTGTTTTTAACTTTATGAGGAACCTCAATCTCCATTCTGTTTTCCGTAGAGGTTAAACCAATTTACATTCCCACCGCCAGTGCACAAGGTTCCCTTTTCCCCACATCCTTGCCAACACTTGTTATCTCTTGTCTTTTTAATGACTGCCATCCTAACAAGTATGAGGTTGTGGTTTTTGACTTGCATTTCCCTGGTAATTAGTAATGTTGAGCATATTTTCCTGTAAATTTTGGCCATTTAGATGTCTTTTCTTGAAAAATATTCAGGTCCTCTGCCCATTTATAATCTTTTTTCTTTTTTTGGTTATTGAGTTATATGAGTTCTTTATATATATATATATATATATATATATATATATATATATATATATATATATATATATAATCTCTTAAAAACATAGTTTGCAAATACCATCTCTCATTCCATAAGTTGCCTTTTCGTTTTGTTGATTGTTTTGTTTTGTTTTTTCCTGTGCTGTGCAGAAGTACTTTTTAGTTTGATGGAGTCCATTTGTTTTTTGCTTTTGTTGCTGGTACTTTTGGTGTCCTACTAAAAAATTATTTTTAAGGCCAATATCAAAGAGATTTTTCCCTATGCTTTTTTATTTTCTAGGAGTTTTATAGTTCCACTGCTTATATTTTAGTCCTTAGTCCATTTAAAGTTAATTTTTGTGAATGATGTAAGATAAGGGTCCAATCTCCTTTTTCTGCATGTCATTATCCAGTTTTCCTAGCCCATCATTGAGTATTCTTGGCTGTCTTGTCACATATTAGTTGGCTGTAATATGTGGGGGGATTATTCCTGGGTTTTTTATTTTGTTCTATTGGTCTGTGTCTATTTTTATGGCAATAAAACCAATTTACATTCTATGGTTTTATAATATAGTTGGAAATCAGGAGTGTGATGACCTCAGCTTTGTTCTTTCTCTGGATGGCTTTGGGTATTTGAAGTCTTTGTGATTCCATATAAATTTTAGAATTGTTTTTTTCTATTTCTGTGAAAAAAATCCATTGGAATTTTGATAGGTATTTCATTAAATCCATAAATTGCTCTAAGTAGTATGGACATTTTAACAATATTTCTGATCTACGAAAACAGGATATTGTTCCATACATTTGTGTTGTCCTCAATTTGTTTCATCAAAATCTTATATTTTTCATAGTGTAGGCTTTTCACTTCCTTGGTTAATTTATCCCTAAGTATCTTGTTGTTTCTGATGCCACTGTGAATGGGATTCTTTTCCTTACTCTTCAGATATTCCATTGTTCATATATAGAAACACAACTGATTTCTGTAGGTTGACTTTTTATATCTGGCAACTTCACCGAATTCATTCATTACTTCCTACAGTTTTTTGGCCGAGTCTTTAGGATTCCCTGCATGTAAGATCATATTATCTGCAAATAGCAATTTTATTTCCTTCTTGATTTGGATGCCTTTTATCTATCTTGCCTAATTGCTCTAGCTAGGAATTCAAGTGCTATGTTGAGCGAGAGTGGTGAGCATGGACACCCGTGTATTCCTGATCTCAGAGGAAAAGGTCTCAATCTTTCATCATTGAGTTATTTTAGCTAGGGCTAAAATTATAATGTTAGCTTTGTATATGGCCTTTATTATGTTGAGATATTCCTTCCATACACAATATATTGAGTGTATTTATCATGAAAATATGTTCTACTTTGTCAAATGTTTTTTCTGCACCTATTGAGAGGATTATGTTTTTTCATTTGATGATGATGTATCACATCTATTCATACTTGTGTGTTAAACTGTCCTTGTATCCTAGGGATAAGTCTAAATCAATCATGGTGCATGATCTTTTTAATGTGTTGTTGAATTCAGCTTGCTAATATGTTGGGAATTTCTGCATCTATATTCGTGAGGGATATTGGCCTGTAATTTTCTTATAGGTCCTTATCTGGCTTGGTATTTGGGTAATGCTGTCCTTTTTAAATTTTTATATAATTTATTTAAACATAAAAATTGTAAGTAACTGATGTTATGAGGATAAAGTACAGCGTAGAGAATACAATCAATAATATTGTAATAACTTTGTGTGGTGAAAGATAGCAACACTTATTGTGGTGTGCATCACATGATGTATACAATTGTTGAATCATGTTGTATACCTGAAACTAATAAAACATTGTAGGCCAACTAAAATTTTAAAAAGTAACAGTAATGGGGATATAAGAGTTCATGGATGTATACATGCTAGGAGTGCCAACAGGCAATTTTAATTCATCAAACCGGACTTTCACTCATGGCAATAACATCTGCCTACATTAAAATGCAAGTTAAACAGGATCCGCTCTGCCTTCCAAAGAGTGTTGACTTGAAGTTAGATGGATTATTTACTATAAGACATTTATTTCCTCAAGATCTAAGATTTTTAAATCAAATGCAAGCTTTCTATCCGTGTTCTTTCCTGGTCATAACTGAATAAGGGACATTTAGAGACAAAACTCGTTTACCTACGATACATGATACTGTACTGAGTAATAATAAACTAAGACTAGACTATGTCTAAAGGCCCTCACAACTTTGATTCTAGTCTTGCAATTATTGGAATGAAAGGCAAAATTTAATAATTACAGGTATACTTCAAAGTGCTTATACCTAATAAGAATATTATCTTTAATCTTGTTTTTAAAAAAAAATTGCTCATAATATTAGTTTGCAACTGTTCCTTCAATTACTTTTGGAGAAATTTGAAAAATATTGATGTTAGTTTTTTAGATGTTGGTAGAATTTACCTATAAAACCATCTGTTACTGGGCTTTTCCTTGCTGGGACCTTTTTTATCACTGGTTCAATGTGCTTACTCATTATTGGACTGCTTTGATTTTCTCTACTTCCTCATGATTCCATCTTGGTAGCTTGTCTGCTTCTAGGCATTTATCAATTTCCTTTAACTTATCTGACTTATTGACATACAATCGTTCATAGTAATCCTTTATGTTTCTTTTATATTATCAGTTGTGATGTCTCCTCTTTCATTTCGGATTTAATTTACTGGACTCTTCTCTTTTTTTCTTGGTCTAGCTAAAGTTTAGGCAATCTTGTTAATCTTTTTAAAAAAACCTCTTAATCTCATTGATTTTTTTTTTTTCCCCTAGTTTTTTTTGGTCTCTTTTATTTCCACTGTGATCTCTGTTACTTCCTTCCTTCTGCCAACTTTGGACTTAGTTTATTTTTCTGCCTTGAGGTATAAAGACAGGTTACTTGAGACTATAAACCGTCCTCTAAGACCTGTTCTTGCTTCATCCCATAGATTTTGGTATATTGTATTTCCATGTTCCTTTGTTTTGAGTTTTTTTTTAATTCTCTTTTGATTTCATCTTTAAACTATTGGTTCTTCAAGAGCATTTTGTTTAGTTTCCACTTATTTGTAAATTACCTGGCTTTCCTCGTGTTGATTTTTTTTTTTAGTTTTGCACCATTGTATTTGAGAAAAATAGTTAGGACTTCAATCTTAAGTTTGCTAAGGCTTGTTTTGTGGCTGTCAAATGATCTATCTTGGAGAATGTTCCATGTGTACTTAAGAATAATGTGTATTATGTTGGATGTAATGATCTGTATAGGTCCATTTGAACTAAAGTATGATTCAAGTTTAATGATTCCTTGTTGATTTTTCTATCTGGATATTTTTTTAATAATAGTTTTTTATTATGTTATGTTAGTCACCATACAGTACATCCTTAGTTTTTGATATAATGTTCCATGATTCATTATTTGCATATAACACCCAGTGCACCATGCAATATGTGCCCTCCTTAATACCCATCACCAGCCTATCCCAATCCCCCACTCCCCTCCCCTCTGAAGCCCTCAGTTTGTTTCCCAGAGGCCATAGTCTCTCATGGTTCATTCCCTCTTCTGTTTACCCCCCCATTCTTCCCTTCCTTCTCCTACCAATCTTCCTGCTATTTCTTATGTTCCATGAATGAGTGAAACCACATAATTGTCTTTCTCTGCTTGACTTATTTCACTTAGCGTAATCTCCTCCAGTCCTGTCCATGTTGCTGCAAATGTTGGGTAATCGTTCTTTCTGATGGCTGAGTAATATTCCATTGTATATATGGACCACATCTTTTTAATCCAGTCATCTGTTGAAGGGCATCTTGGCTCCTTCCACAACTTAGCTATTGTGGACAATACTGCTATGAACATTGGGGTGCATATGGCCCTTCTTTTCACTACGTCTGTATCTTTGGGGTAAATACCCAGTAGTGCAATGGCTGGATCATAGGGTAGCTCTATTTTTAACTTTTTAAGGGACCTCCACACTGTTTTCCAAAGTGGCTGTACCAACTTGCATTCCCACTAACAATGTAGGAGGGATCCCCTTTCTCCACATCCTCTCTAGCAATTGTTGTTTCTTGCCTTGTCTATTTTTGCCATTCTAACTGGCATAAGGTGGTATCTCAATGTGGTTTTGATTTGAATTTCCCCAATGGCTAATGATTTTGAACATTTTTTCATGTGTCTATTAGCCATTTGTATGTCTACATTGGAAAAGTGTTCATATCTTCTCATTTTTTGATTTGATTATTTGTTTCTCGTGTATTGAGTTTGAGAAGTTCTTTGAGGATCTTGAATACTAGTCTTTTATCTGTAGTATCATTTGAAAATACCTTCTCCCTTTCCATGGGCTGCCTCTTAGTTATTTTGACTGTTTCCTTGGCTGTGCCGAAGCTTTTTATCTTGATGAAGTCCCACAAGTTCATTTTTTCTTTTGTTTCTCTTGCCTTTGGAGATGTGTCATGAAAAAAGTTGCTGTGGCCAATGTCAAAGAGGTTGCAGCCTATGTTCTCCTCTAGGTTTTTGATGGATTCCTGTCTCACATCGAGGTCTTTCATCCATTTGGAGTTTATTTTTGTGTATGGTGTGAGAGAGTGGTCAGGTTTCATTCTTTTGCATATAGCTGTCCAATTTTCCCAGCACCATTTATTGAAGAGACTATCTTTTTTCCACTGGATGTTTTTTCCTTCTTTGTCAAAGATTGGTTGCCCAAAGAGCCAGGGGTCCATTTCTGGGCTTTCTATTCTGTTCCATTGGTCTATGTGTCTGTTTTTGTGCCAGTACCATGCTGTCTTTGTGATCACAGCTTTGTAGTACAGCTTGAAATCTGGCAACGTGATGCCGCCAGCTTTGTTTTTCCTTTTCAACAGTTCCTTGGAGATTCGGGGCCTTTCCTGGTTCCACACAAATTTAAGGGCTGTTTGTTCCAGTTCTTTGAAAAATGTCATTGATATTTTGATCGGAATGGCATTGAAAGTGTAGATTGTTCTGGGCAGCATAGACATTTTAACTATGTTTATTCTTTCCATCCATGAGCATGGAATATTTTTCCATCTTTTTGTGTCTTCTTCAATGTCTTTAAAGAGTGATCTGTAGTTTGTAGAATATAGAACTTTTACCTCTCTGGTTAAATTAATTCTGAGATAACGTGTGATTTTTGGTGCTATTGCAAATGGGATGGATTCCCTAATTTCTCTTTCTTTAGTCTCCTGGTTCGTGTATAGAAATGCAACTGATTTCTGAGCATTGATTTTTGTATCCCGCCACATTACTGAATTGCTCTATAAGTTCTAGTAGTTTGGGGGTGGAGTCTTTTGGGTTTTCCATATAGAGTATCATGTCATCTGCGGAGAGAGACAGTTTGACTTCTTCTTTGCCAATTTGGATACATTTTATCCCTTTTGGTTGCCTGATTGCTGTTGCAAGGACTTCTAGTACTATGTTTAATAATAGTGGCGAGAGTGGGCATCCTTGTCGTGTTCCTGATCTTAAGGGAAAGGCTTCCAGCTTTTCCCCATTGAGAATGATATTTGCTGTAGGCTTTTCATAGATGGTCTTTATGAAATTGAGGAATGTACTCTCTATCCCTACACTCTGAAGGGTTTTAATCAGGAAAGGATGCTGTATTTTGTCAAATGCTTTTTCAGCATCTATTGAGAGAATCATATGGTTCTTGACTCTTTTCTTGTGGATATGATGTATCACACTGATCGATTTCTGAATGTTGAACTACCCTTGGATCCCAGGTATGAATCCCACTTGGTCATGATGGATAATCCTTTTAATGTACTTTTGGATCCTATTAGCTAGGATCTTGTTGAGAATTTTGGCATCCATATTCATCAGGGATATCAGTCTGTAATTCTCCATTTTGATGGGGTCTTTGCCTGGTTTGGGGATCAAGGTAATACTGGCCTCATAGAATGAGTTTGGTAGCTTTCCTTCTGTTTCTATTTTTTGAAACAGCTTCAAGAGAATAGGTATTATTTCTTCTTTGAATGTTTGGTAGAATTCCCTGGGGAATCCATCAAGCCCTAGACTCTTGTTTTTGGGGAGGTTTCTGATTACTGCTTCAGTCCTCTTCATAATTAATCAGTCTGTTTAAAAAATCAATTTCTTCCTGTTTCAGTCTTGGTAGTTTATAGGTTTCCAGGAAGGCATCCATTTCTTCCAGGTTGTTTAATTTATTGGCATAAAGCTGTTGATAAATTTTCTAATGATCCTTCCTATTTCATTGGTGTTGGTCATGACCTCTCCCTTTTCATCCATAATTTTATTAATTTGGGTCCTTTCTCTATTCTTTTGGATAAGTCTGGCCAGTGGCTTATCAATCTTATTTATTCTTTCAAAGAACCAGCTTCTAGTTCTGTTGATCTGCTCTACTGTGCTCCTGGTTTCTAATTCATTGATCTCTGCTCTAATCTTGATCACCTGCCTTCTCGTGCGTGGGTTAGGCCTGTCTTCTGTTCCAGCTCCAGCTTCTTGAGGTGAGAATATAAAAACTGCATTTTAGATTTTTCTATTCTTTTGAGTGAGGCTGGGATGGCTATGTATTTGCCCCTTAGGACTGCCTTTGCAGTGTCCCACAGGTTTTGGACTGATGTGTTTTCATTTTCATTGGTCTCCAAAAATTGTTTAATCTCCTTCTTAATTACCTGGTTTACCCAATCATTCTTGAGCAGGATGGTTCTTAGTTTCCAAGTGTTTGAGTTTCTTCCAAATTTTTCCTTGTGATTGAGTTCCAGTTTAAAAGCATTGTGGTCTGAGAATATGCAGGGAATAATTTCAGTCTTTTGGTATCGGTTGAGACCTGTTTTGTGACCAGTATATGGTCTATTCTGGAGAAAGTTCCATGTGCATTCGAAAAGAATGAGTATTCTGTTGTTCTGGGGTGTAGTGTTCTGTATATATCTATGAGGTCCATCTGGTCCAGTATGTCATTCAAAGCTCTTGTTTCTTTGTTGATTTTCTGCTTAGGTCATCTGTCTATTGCTGATAGTGGAGTGTTGAGGTCCCCTACTATTAACATATTATTATCTATATGTCTCTTTATTCTGGTTAAGAGTTGGCTTGTGTATCTAGCTGCTCCCCTGTTGGGGGCATATATATTTATAATTGTCATCTCCACTTGTTGGATACATCCTTTAAGAATACTATAGTGCCCTTCTGTGTCTCTAACTATAGGCTTTAGTTTAAAATCCAATCTGTCTGATATGAGAATTGCTACCCCAGCTTTATTTTGAGGTCATTGGCATGAAAAATGGTTTTCCATCCCTTCACTTTCAGTCTGGATGTATCTTTAGGTTCAAAGTGCGTCTCTTGTAGACAGCAGATGGATGGGTTATGTCTTCTTATCCAATCTGCAACCCTGTGCCATTTTACGGGAGCATTTAGGCCATTCACATTGAAAGTGATTAATGAGAGAGATAATTTTAATGATGTCATGTTTCCTGTGAAGTCTTTGTTTCTATAGATTGTGACTTTCTGTTTGTATCACTCTTGGGGCCTTTTTACTTTTATAGAACCCCCCTTAATATCTCTTGTAGGGCTGGCTTGGTGGTCACAAATTCCTTCAGTTTCTGCCAGTCTTGGAAGGTCCTATATCTCCATCAATTCTGAATGACAGCCTTGCTGGATAAAGGTCCTTGGCTGCATGTTCTTCTCAGATAGAGCTTTGAAAATACCCTGCCAACCCTTCCTGGCCTGCCAGGTCTCTGTAGACAGGTCTGATGTTATTCTGATATTCTTCCCTCTGTACGTAAGGATTTTCTTCCCCCTGGCCACTTTCAAGACTGTATCCTTGGATCTAATATTTGCGAATTGCACTATGATGCGACATGGTGTAGGTCTGTTCTTATTGATCTTGGGAGGGGTCCTCTCTGTCTCTTGGACACGAATGCTTGTTTCCTTTGCCAGATTAGGGAAGTTCTCAGCTATAATTTTTCAAATATGTCTTCTAGACCTCTCTTTTTCTCCACCCCTTCAGGGATACCGATGATTCTGACATTGGAACGATTCATTGAGTCAGTAATCTCCCATAATCTGCATTCTTGAGATTGGATTTTTTTTGAGCCAAGTTTCCGTTTTTGCTTTCTCTTCTACCATCCCATCTTCCAATTCACTGATTCGTTCTTCTGCCTCATTTACCCTGGCCATCAGAGCATCTAGTTTAGACTGCATTTGATTCATAGTATTTTTAATTTCTGCCAGATACACTCTCATTTCCGCCCTTAGAGATTCTATATTCTCGTTAATATTTTCATTAATTTTTTTCTTCAAGCCTACACATCATCTTGACCATTGTTACTCTGAACTCCATTTCTGACAATTTGGTTATATCTATATCCATCAGTTCTGTGGCAGAGGCCACAGTCTCTGTGTCTTTCTTTGCTGAGGGTTCCTCCTACTCTTCATTCTGATGAAGAGAGTTTACAGAGATTCACAGAGCTCAAATTATTGACCAGGACCCGGGCAGTGTGCACTTGTTTTATAGGGACCTTAGGGATGTGGGCTTCTTGATTTTTTTTTTTTTTTTTTTAAGCCTGCCTTCTGGGGGAGGGGCCTGCCGCGCCAATACTCAGGCAGCCCTGTTTGGGTAGAGTCTCCGTGTCCCCTGTGAGAGGAGATGGGGATGGGCACAATGTAAGCCGGTATTTCTGGGCTTTTGTTCTCCGGTGGCTTTCCCCGGTTGTTTTCTGTGCCTCTTCTGAGAGTCAGAGCAGCAGTAGCCGAATCCCAGCCTCTGTCTCAGAGCAGAGAGATCGTAGTTCGCTCTCCACTGATGTTCTGGCCACTTTAACTCTGTTTCTGTCAGTTCTGCTAAAAACCCTGCAGCGACCCAGGATATGCGCCCCACAGCCAGTGTCCCAGCCCTCACTTCCAGGGCTGGCGCGTCTCCGTCCTTTGTGCTTCTAACACTGCCAGCCGCCCCCGGGTCCCATGCATGCTCCCGAGCTCCCTGTTTCAGTGTGGTTCTCACGTGCTCCGGAGCTCCGGTTTTCAGTTTGGACGCGCGTGCTCCTGAGCTCCCGGTATCAGTCAGGTTCCAGTGAGGGCTCCAGAGCTCTGTTTTTCAGTCTGGTCGCGCGCGCATTCCTGGGCTCAAGGTCTCAGTCTGCTCTCTTGCAGGTGCCGTCCGGGAGTCTGCCTGCTCCCCAGTGCAGGTGGTTACCACTTCCCGGTGCCTGAGTGCGGCGGCTCCCTCCCTCCCCCTTCCATTTATCTTCCAATATCTGTGCGCAGATTCATGGCTCCCGACTTCGAACCTCAATACTCAGTGCCGGAGATGTTCGTTTGTAGAGATCCAGATGTATCTTCCTACATCTCAGGCTGATTTCGTGGGTGTTCAGGATGATCTGGTAGATATCCAGCTCGATTCAGGGGACCAGCTGAAAAAAAGGGTCCCCTACTCCTCTGCCATCTTTTCCCCCTCCTCTATCTGGGTATTCTGTCCATTGCTGAAAGTGCAGTATTGAAGTCACCTACTATTATTATATTGTTTATTTCTCCCTTTAGATCAGATGATATTTAATTAGGGTCTCTGATGTTGGATGTGTATATATGTATGATTATTATCTTTTCACCATTTGTCATGACATAATTTCTTTGACTGTTGTTACTGTTTTTTGGCATAAAATCTATTTTTATTTATATAAGTATAGTTATCCTAGCTCTTTATAGGTTTACATTTGTATGAAATAACTTTTTCATCCCTTCACTTGAATCTTAAGTATGTCATTAGAGCTGAAGCTGGTCTCTGACAGGCAGTATATGAGACTTCCAATCCCTTCAGCTAGTGAATGGATACACTCTGTGCTGTTTGGTGGATTTAATCCATTTACATCCAATTATTGACATGTAATAAGACTTATTAATGCCATCTTGTTAGCTGCTTTCTGGCTTTTTGTAGTTTCATTGTTCCTTTTTTCCTCTTTTTGCCTACTTTCGTGAATTGGTGATTTTTTTTTCCCCATGGTGATGTGCTCTGATATCTTTTTCTCTTCTGTTTGTAAATCTACTTTCCATTAACCTTTATATTACAGTTAAGTGGTTAATACGTCGTCATATAATAGAATGAGTTTTCTAATCTGAGTGTATATTTACCTTTACCAGTGTTTTTTTTTTATATTTTCATATGTTTTCGTGTGACTAATTATTGTCTTTTATTTCAGCTTGAAGAAATCCTTTCAGCATTTCATGTAAGGCAGGTCTAGCGATAAACTGTCTCAGCTTTTGTGTGTCTGGGAAAGTATTTTTCCTTCATTTCTGAAAGAGAACTTTACTGGATAGAGTAATCTTGCCTGGCATTTTTTTCTTTTCACATTAAAAATACATCATTCTATGGTCTCCTGGTCTGTAAGGTTTTTGCTGAGAAATCTGCTAACCTAATGGGGGGTTCTTTGGGGTTACAGTCTTTTTTTTTTTTTTTTCTTGCTGCTTTTCAGATTCTCTTTTGATTTTTCATAGTCCAATGTGTCTTGGAATGTTGTTTTGAATTGAGATAATGGCTATTGTAAATAACGTTGCAGTGAACATGAGTGCATATATTTTTTGAATTATTTGTTTTCTTTGGATAAATACCCAGAAGTGTAATTACTAGACCATATGGTAGTTCTATTTTTAATTTTCAAAGGACCTGCCTACTGTTTACCACAGTGACTGTACCAAATTATTTTTTGTCCTTTGTTAAGTTCTTCTGCCCATTTTTTAATTACATTGTTCTTTTACTATTGACTTCTAGAAGTTCTTTATATATTTTGGATGTCAACCCTTTATTAGATATGATATTCAAATATTTTCTCCCATTCAGTAGGCCTTTTCATTTTGATATTTTTTTCCTTTGCTGTGCAGAGATTTTTAGTCTGATGGAGTCCCACTTTATTTTTGCTTTTGTTGCCTTTGCTTTTGGAGTCAGATGCACAAAATCATTGCAAGACCAATGTCAAGGAGTTTACCACTTATGTTTTCTCCTAGTAGTTTGTTTCAGATCCTACATTCAAGTCTTTAATCCATTTTGAGATAATTTTTGTGTATGGTATAAGAAAGTGTTCCGGTTTTATTCTTTTGCATGTGGCTGTCCATTTTCCCCAACACCATTTATTGAAGAGACTGTCCTTTTCCCATTGTATATTCTTGTCTCCTTTGTCATTAATTGACCATATCTGTGCAGATTTATTTGGGGGATCTGTAGTTTGTTCCATCAATCTATGTCTCTGTTCTTATGCCAATACCATACTATTTTCATGAATAGAGCTTTGTAATATAGTTTGAAATCAGGGACTGTGGCACCTCCAGCTTTGTTCTTAAGATTGCTTGGGCTATTTTAATATATTTTAATATGGGATTTTAGTACTGGGATTGCATTGACTCTAGATCGCTTTGGGTATTATGGACATTTTAACAGTGTTCATTCTTCCAATCCATGAGCATGGGAATGTCTTTCCATTTATTTGTGTGTTCTTCAATGTCTTTCATGAATGTTTTATAGTTTTCAGTGTACAGGTTTTTCACCTCCTTGGTTAAATCTCAACCTAGGTATTTTATTCTTTTTGATACAATTGTAAATGGGATGGTTTTCTTAATATTTCTTTAATTTGTGAGTGTATAGAAATGCAACTGATGTTTATATATTGGTCATGTATCCTGCAACTTTGCTGACTTTAACAATTCTTCGGTGGAGTCTTTATGGTTTTCACACTACAATATCATGTAATCTACAAATAGTAACAGTTTTACTTTCTAATTTGTTTGCTTTTTCTTTTCCTTACCTAATTTCTCTGGATAGGACTTCTAATACTATGTTGAATAGAGTGGTGAGAATGGGCATTCTTGTCCTGTTCCTGAACTTGGAGCTTTCAGCTTTTCACTCTTGAGTATAGTGTTACCTGTGCACTTTGTTACGTTGAGGTACCTTCTCTACCCACTTTCTTGAGAGTTTTTATCATAAATGGTTGTAGATTATGGCAGAATCTTTAAGCTTGTATATCTTTCCTTGATCTTAAAACTCATCATGTTGGCTGCTGGAAACCTCTTTTGTATTCTCAAAGTTGGTGCTAGAGCTCACATTTGTTTCTTCTTGCTCACAGGTTTTGGCCTGCCTTCTGGGCTGATTTTGTGTTCTCCAGAGCTAACTCTTGCTGCTGCCCTTGAAGACTCACAGGAGTCAGAGCTCACATGAGGGGCCAGCCTCAGAGTGGGGGAACATTTAGCATTTGGGCCTTGGGATGGCTGCAGGTGAAATGGAGGTCATTCTGAGGTTTTTCCAGTGGTTCTCGTTCCAGCTTCATGCTGGAGTCCAGTATGCAGTCCATAGGAACCACATCCCTTTAATGACCTCTGATCTTCTTATCTGCTTCTTTCCTCCCTCAGTCATGGGGGTCCCACCTCAATACTCTGGGTTTTGTGGGAGAGAAATGGGTTTCTCCATTATTATCTTCATGATTGAAGAAGACAGGCACTTGCTCACTGTTCTCCCTCTCTCCCACAGGAGAGGCTACTTCAGCCCCATAAAATGCCGTCTTGGGGACGTATGGTACTGACCTAGCTTACCCTCTCCAGTACATCTAAACTTATATTTTCTTTTTTCCAATGGAATGCTTGTATATTTCCTCTGGAAACCTGGACTTCTACAAAGGCTATCTTGTTTTTAGGTATTGGCTCAAGTCAGTCTTCTCCAGGTGAACCCCAAATGTGGCAAAGAGGGGCTGAAGCTAGTTCATAGGCTCCTACTGGTTTCACAGAAAGCCCATACCAATGTCTCTCTATTACCCAATGCACAGGTCGGTGAGAATCCTCCTTGATCCTTTGGAATAAGGTGCTTGATCCCACAGCTCCCACAGAGCTTTTGTTCATGGATGTATGCTGAATTTTAGTTGTTAAAATGGGAGAAAGACAGGACGTACATCTTATGCCACCATGATACCATTATTACCCTCAATCCAGCTAGAAGTCTTAAATGTGTTTGCATGTCTGCCTTCATTTCTTCATTATTCATTTCCTTTAAATATTATAGAATTTGGTTTCCAACCTTATTTCTACTAAACTGATAGACTGATCTTCCAGATGTTCTCCTTGTTTCTTCCTCCACACTGTCTAGATACTATCCAAAACCATGTCTTTGACTTCTGCTTCACTCTCTCCTTGGAAATATTCAGTCTAGAAAGATAGCTCTTAAATCTGTATGTCCAACCTCACTTGGTTACTAAACTCTAGTATTTAATATTCAAATACTTTCTAGATTTCTTTGCCTGTTTGGTCTGGAAGCATCTCAAGTTCATCATGTCCAAAATTTAAACCTCCTCTGCTTCTGTTCTGACACTCTTCTTTTAATTGCTATTCACTTAATGAGCCAGGCTTTACATTAAATGACATCTATATTCTTTGATCCTCACACTTCATTAAATATAATGAGGGGTTAACTGAGTTTCCCTAATTCTCTCAAACCCAGGTTGCCCCTCCTCTTCCCACATTGAACAGCTCCTTCTTTAATGTAGTTTATACTTGGCCAATTAATCATCTTGAAGGAAACTCTAAGCATCTACATCCTGTTCAAAAACCTAAAACAGTTCTATAGACCTCCTAGAATAATGTTTGGATGCCAAGCCTGTTACTCTTTAATGGTTTGGCCTCAGAAAAACTGTTATCATGCTATTTTGTTTTGTCTGTAATACAGAACTTTTCCAAGTACATGTCCTGCACTTCCGATCTCTGTGTGTTGCAAAATGTTATTCACTTGCCTAGATTTCCCTATGCCTGCTAACTCTTCCATCCAAGCTGCTCTAGATTCTACTCATTCTTCAGGGGATTAGCTTACATTCCATCTTTATTGTGAAATATTTCTTAGTCTTCCAGATGGAAGTAATCGCTCTTTTATGAAATCTTAGATTATTTTTATCTTTATTTCATCTATGGCATTGGTTCCTTTTGGCTTTGTACTATGTAATGATTGTAACGCAATTTTAATAAATATCTATGAAACACTTGCATGTACCAGGCATATGGGTAGATGCTATGAATGCAAAATTGTATTAAACAAAGTTCAAATCCTCAAGCTGCCTCCATTCTATGTTTATGAACATTTATCTTCTCTACCAAATGAATACAAAGTATTTGGAGAAGACCGTTTTCAAAAGATGTTAAGAAAAACCCATTTATGGAAAAAATAATAGTGACATATATATTACAATCAGGAGAAATCAAGAAAACATTCTTACCTTCAAGACCTCACCACCAGCAGAAAAGTTCTCAGAACGTTCTATTGGTTTATATATCTCAGTCTATACTAAATATCACTTAATTTCAACTTAAAATTCAACTGAATATTTTGAAAACATTTTTAAGAGCATACAATTCCTTTTCTCATTTCTCATGAATTTTTAGGGATGAAAAAATGGCCCTACATCATGATCATCTCCTCACTACTTTGATTCGTAGTCTTTGGTCTCTACACTTTTCTACACCATTCATTACTTCTAGTAATGATCAAATTAACAAACAACGTTTTTGAACATTTGTCAAACCATTATGTAATAGATAATCTCATAATAAAATCTATCAACATGTAATATTGTTACCACTTTACATATATTAAAACAAAGTCACTCTACAGTAAGAATAGACCCTCAACTGTAAGAAGTAGATTCCCTGACCAGACCAAAGGTCTGACTGATACCAGATTGAGGTTTTACTCTCTCCCTACTATTTCTTTTGAGATAATAAATTTGTAGAGATCAGTGATGTGTTATTCTAGTATTTGTTATACAACTTAATTGAACAAAGATAATCAAGATGTTTCCTGAATATAGTATTTGATGAAGTTTCTCAGACAAAATTATTCCACCATGTCTCCTTTAATAAATGGCCTACTTTTTTGGTTAATGCTCTATTTTATCATCAATAATGAGCTCTTGGTGAGGGTATACATTAGGCATTTTCATATTCTCATCAGTGAGCACATTTTCTGCCACATAGTAGACATACAAGAGTCATTGATTGAACTGAAATAGGGTTGTCTCACATTTTACGTTCTAAATGCCAAGGCTTATCACATAATATCAGTGATTAGGTTTAAACACTCTTAGCAGGATGCAAGCAAGTTTCTGAAAAATACTAAACAAATTCACAATTTTATAGTGGATGTATGTTTTTAATCATTTCTTGGATCCCAATCAATCAATAACACCATTTCCTGGAATAATGTAATAAAAAACAGATACTAAAAAGTAATATAATAGGACTCTAATTCTCTTTCAACAGTGCTTGTTTTATGCCTTGACTCTGAGGAAAATTTATTTCTAAGCTTTAAATAAGAAAGAACCTTTTTCTTTCCCCTATAAAAAGTTCATTCCCCCCACACTTATCTGAAGAGCAATCACCATCTTATTCTTTTTAAGGTACAAAAGTATCTATATTACTCATATATTACACTGATAATATTTCTAGCAATGAAGAATAGAAAATTCTCTTCATATCTCATTTTCCAAAGTACCTGCCTGAGAAAGTAGTAAATTGGAAGTCACTAGAACAAAATTAAAATCTTCATTAGAACCCAGATGTTGATAATGTATGGCCAAACTCCAAGGCAAATATATATGTGTGTGTGTGTGTGTGTACAATTTATGTATGTATATATAGACACACATATTTTTTTTCAGGGGCATTGCTGCCAAAGGAAATCAACTTAAAAACTGGTGTTGACAGGGGACCAGCAGTGAAAGATCATAGGAAGAAAGAAAGCACATAATTAGGTACTTGATCTGTGACATATTAAAGTTAAGTCGAGATTATGTGAACCAAGTCATGGCACAGTCTGAAATATCATGAAACCGAGGGTAAAAACAAAAGGATCACACAGCTGAAGGACCCAAAGCAGCAAAAAAACCATGACATGCTCTTGAAGCAAGAGGACCTCTACCAGTGTAGGTCTAGGGGGTCATCATGTCAAGAACTACCACATTTAAACACAACCTTTGCCAATATATAAATGTTCTATAATGTTCTATGTATACATACATTTGTAATTAAAGATGGTTTCCCTTTTTTTTTTTTAACTTCTGACTTTAACACACCCAGGTGTCTGAAAAATGTAAGTACACTAAACAAAATCTACTCTGGGCTTGGAACCTGAAGATTTCTGCAGTCATATAGCTAAGCATAATAAACATCAAACTCCAGGCTCAAAGAGAAATGACAAAAATCAATAACTGAAAAAATACTAATCAAAGTATAGGAAAAATTGTTCTGTTTCTATAAGACTCAGAGCTTGGGGCTCAGTTGAATTATAAACCTAAGTCTGAAGCCAATATTTCCACAGATTCTTTGCCCCCAAGCACGATATTACAGGATGAAAATAAACATAAGTGCAATCAGTTTTCAACATACAGTAGGTGAATATAGTCACTCCCCTGGGTGTTAATAGCACTACTGAGGTTTTTAAAATACTATGCCTAGTATTTTACCCACAGTCTACTATAAAACAAATTGTTTCCAGAATCTAGATACAAATCTAATGTTTGTCAAAATATTGGCCATTGTCAAGATTTAACTTGCATGTAAAATAAATTGAGAGATGGGTGAAGAAAGAAGGGCATATTTCTGTCTCTAGGTTTAAGTACAACTAACACTACATAAAGTAACATCTTAAATTGTGTTAATCAAACTTTATTACAACAAAGGATTTGGAATTAATCAGACTTGAATGTATTAAAATTTTTGTTCTCCATTATTAGCTGTGTGACCTTTGGCAAGTTTCTCACCCTCTCTGGGCTTTTACTTCCTAACCTCTAAATAGGATGACTATAAAATATAACAGATGAAATAACAAATATGAAGTGTTTAGTTTAATGTTTATTATTTAGCAAATGCCCAGTAAACTGTGTCCAGAGTGATATTACCATGCAACAAATAGAATAAATGTTTCTAGGCACTTTATTTGGGACCCCCTTTTGAGATCCAGTGAGAAGCCCTAGAAATGTGTGATTTTGTGGTGTATGTCAACTTAATTTTTAACATTTTGATATATTAATCTCATTTTAAATTTAATTTTAGTGCCTGGCTTTACCTTCATAATATTGTATATATAGTTGACCCTTGAACAACACAGGAGTTAGAGGCACCAACCTTCCATGCAATAGAAAATCTGCATATAACTTTCAACTTCCCTAAAACTTAACTACTAATAGCCTACTCTTGACCAGAAGCCTTACCAATAACATCAACAGTTGATTAACACATATTTTGTATGTTATATGTATTATATACTGTATTGCAATAAAGTGAGCTAGAAAAAAAAATTATAAGAGAAGATGTATTTATAGTCTTGTATTTATCAAAAACAACCTGTATATTAGTGGACCCTCACAGTTCAACCCATGTTGTTCAAGAGTGAGCTATATTCTTAGCCTCCTAAATTGAAATTTAATTCCCACGAACCTTCTATCTACCTGTAATCATTGCCTATAATTAGTAGTCATTACCAATAAGAATCCATAACACTAAAATTCAGTATAATTTCTTTTTCCTAGCTTAAAATAACAAAAGTTTACTGTTAAAGAACATAATTATGGAATCTGAGCTCACAATTAAGACTGTATAACTAGTTTTGCTTTTAAAAACTGATTTACTATCAACAATGGGTCTTCATTTCAAAGACAACACCTCAACGCCTCCAGAAGTTAGGAGTTGCCCTCGAGTTTGCTGCTTCAAATAGGCAGTTGTTTTATTGAATTAAGCCAGGTGTTGTTTTCCAAATGTTAGTGTATTATCAAAGCCTCCGTGTGTTGGGTGAAGATAGAAGCCCATAGTGTTTTAACCCTATGAGATGGAGAAGAGACACAGCGTTGGGAGGAAAGAGGCTGAGTTTAAATGACATTGGATCTAACCTAAAATTGTCAAATGAGATAGGACGTTTGTGAAGGCCATCTGCCCAGAGCCATCATGTCCAGATCAAGAATTCAAGAATGAACCCAAGTCCAATCGTCCATGTACAATTTTTTCAAATATACAAGAGTAAATTTAGAGAGTGAGTGCCAACATATGTGTAGGAGAGAGACATAATGTGGAAAAAGCTCTTTCTGCTAGATGATCCAATGCCTCAGAGAGGCAGGTGGATGGAATGAATCTGCCCTCACATAATGTCCAGTCCCATGAGCCTCTCATTTTGGGAGATTTTTGCAACCTAAGTGTCTCAAGACACAAAGCACACAACTTAATCCGGTGTCAACAGATGTACATCCCCCCGCCCCCTGCTATTTTCTCCCTAAGCCCAACTTGAAGAATCTTTGTCAAGACTGAGAAAAATGAGTGCTCACTTAGGCAGCAAATGTACTAAAATTGGAACAATACGGAGATTAGAATGGCCCCTGTGCAAGGTGACACACAAATTCAGGAAGCATTTCACGTTTAAAGAAAAAAAGATTGGAAAAAATGTAACCATTTTTTGCCATGAACTTTATGCTTTGAACTCTTCTGCTTCTGAAAAATATAAAGGCACAGCTCTTGTAGTTCAAAATTCCTTCATATTATCACTGTGTCTTGAACTTCAAAAATCTATCTCAAAATGCAGAAGCTAAGCATTCAATTCTTTCATTCTACATTTCTGCAATAACACCACTACCATGATCGTAACAAGCCCAGGATGATTTAATTGCTAGGGCAAGGAGAAATATTCAGAGCCAGACTGAGTGGGGAAACATATCAGCTAACATGACACAATATCTCAGTAGGTCAAGAAAAAAGCTACTTGAAGGAGAATATTATGTCTCAGGTGCTGAGGGGGAACATTGCCTAATGCAAGAAATTTCTTACAAATTTCTTTATTAGGCTTCTCCAGAAACTTTGGAGGGATAGTGTAGGACTTGGAACTATGGTGGTAGCAGAGCTCTCTGATGTGGCAATGAAAACCTTTGGCGAACCTTACTGGATGGTTTTACTTAATCTTGTTCAGATGTCAAGGTAACAAACTCAGAGTTCTTTACAAAGTGATGTAACTTTTTGTTTGATGGCATTCAACTATTAAAACTATCCTATTTTGAACATAACTGTATAAATTAGAATCCTGTTTATTGACAGGATCTCTCTCTCTCTTCCCCCATTCCACCTCTTTTTCCCCCATAAATGTACAAAATACGGATAGTTATAGATACACAAGTCCGTAAGGAAAGCAAATGATTAAATTTGCAATTTCTTCATTGTGTATCTCACTTGCAGGACTGTACGTTAATGGTATCAGCAAATATTAAGAAGTTGAAATAGCTTGAAATTGGGGAAAAACATGTCTGTGGATTCTTTCTTTTCCTAGGATCTGGAAAAGGCTGCTGTTAATTGTTTCATTTTCTTCTCTATCGGCGTCTATTCAGCTCAAGAAGCAACAGTGTTCCATGGACGTAGAGTCTGAGAACTACTACGGAACCATCTGATATTCCTATATTATTCTTGTTTCATCTTTCAAAGATTTGGAATCACCTCTTTCTTATGACCAGTCTTTTCTCTGCATGGGCTGCAAACAGCCTAAAGAGTGATTTCACGTGTTCTTGTAAGCAAAACTCTAATCTATGACCTTTTGCAAAAGCAGGACCACGGGGCAACAGGTTTGTTTGTTTTGTTTGGGTGGGGGTGGGGTTTTTTGCACATTTATTTTTCTTTTTATTGATTTTAAGTAAAAGACAGACAACAACTATGAAGGAAATAGATTTAGAAAGAATTTCCATCATGAGAGAATGTCTCCCAGCAGCTCTTGGTACAGGCAATATTATATTTCCTGCCAAAACTCATTCAAGAAGTATTTGGGCCATTCTTGTTACTTGAGAGCATTTGGAAGGAGTCACACAAGAGAACTGTAGTTCCTACAACTCCCTTTTTGTATCTGTTTGAGCAATAGTAAATAGAAGTGCAGTAGAATTAGAACTGATAGAGTACATGAAGTTCAGACAGAAAGCATATGTCCCTTATGAAAAGAGCTTTGAACAATGGCAGGCAAATATTCACTGCTCTCAATGAGCCCTAGATGTAGAAGATAGAAGTAAACCATATGGGTCAGAGGCAGAAACAAAACTAAGAAAAAAATGACTATTTCGAATAGACCAAGACGCTAATAGATACATCTTTCTAAGATGTCTAGGGAACTTCATCAGTAGCAAGCAAATGGTTGATGGTTTTCAACCAAAGAGCCACTTCAGACAATGAGATAAGAGTTCTTAGGTTCTATTTTATGTATGCCATTCTATGTAAGCTCCACATTTTAGCTCCATGGCTGTCAAAGGTAGAAGAGCCGTGAGGAGTGGCACTTCGGCCATGAATTTGGTTTCTGAAGCTTAGAAAAATGCGGCAAGCAACCTGAAAGAAATAATGGTCTTTAAGCTTCTGTTAAGTATACAGTGAATATTTTTTAAAAGTAGATTTTAAGTTTCAAAGAATTATTTTGTTGAACTTTTAAAGAATCAAGTAAACCTGTTCAGACATGCTAAGGAAGGGCATGTAAATGAAAACCCACATGAAACGTAAGTACTATCCTGGATCACGAACAGATTTAGACGACTCGCACCTTAATAGGAAGCACTCCTACTGGAATAAGTCCATAAGTGATCTTTTTAAATTGTGTCTGAACGGAGACTAAATGTATAGAAGCCAACGAGTACCTGCAAAAAGAGTACATGTAATTACATCTTTGAATATAAGATATTCATTTCACTACTTCTAAAGTAGGTAATGTTGTAACATTTGTGTAATGGTGTTTTTTTCCCCCTGAATTACTATAATTAGAGCAATCTTATTAAAGAAATGATGGCATCTTAAAACTGGAAGACTAGGACAGCAGTTGATAGTATCATCAAAACAAGAGCCTTTAATTTTCCTTGGCATCTTTCTTTTTCCCCAGTTTTGAGATATATTCAACATATAGCACTGTATGAATTTAAGGTGTAGAGCATAATGATTTGACTTACGTATAAGGTACGGGGCGAAAAGGAGCAAAAAGATTTTCCTTTTGATGATGTTTTCCTTATGATGAGAACTCTTAGGATTTACTCTCTTAACAACTCCAGTGGTGTTCACTGGAGTAGTCATTATGTTGAACAGTAGATCTCTAGTAATTATTTATCTTACATTTGGAAGTTTGTACCTTTTGACCACATTCATCCAATTACCCCTCCCCCACCCCACTTCTGGAAACCATGAATCTTTGTTTTTAGCTTGCATATCTAAATGCGATCATATGCTATTTGTCTATGACTTATTTTACTTAGCATAACACTCTCTAAGTCCGGTTGTTGCAAATGGTAAGATTGCCTTCTGTTTTATGGCTGAGTAATATTCTAGTGTGTGTACATGTGTCTGTGTGTGTAATCACATCTTTATCCATTTATCCATTCATGAAAACAGGTTATTTCATGTCTTGGTTACTGTAAATAATGCTGCTATGAAAAAGGGGTGCAAATACATCTTTGACATAATGTTTTCATTTCCTTTTGATAAATACCCAGAAGCAGAATTGCTAGATCATATGGTAATTCTAGTTTTAGTTTTTTGAGGAAACTTCATTCTATTTTTGACAGTAGCTGAATCAAATTACAATCCCACCAACAGTGCACAAGTGTTCCCTTTTCTCCACACCCTCTCTAGCATGAGTTATCCTTTGTCTTTTTGATGATAACCATACTAACAAGTGTGAGGAGCTATCTCACTGTGGTCTTGGTTTGCATTTCCTGATGACCAGTGATGTTGAGCAGCTTTTCACGTATCCATTGACCATTCATATATGTTCTTTGGAAAAATATTCCAGGTATTCTAATCAGGTCCTTTGCCCATTTTTAATTGGATTATTTGTCTTCTTGCTATCAAGTTGTATGAATTCTTTATGTATTTCAAATATTAACTCTTAATCAGATACATGATTTGCAAATATCTTTTCCCACCTGATAGGTTGACTTTTCATTTTGTTGAGCAGAATTTTTTGATGTCGTCCCACTTAGTTATTTTTTATTTTGTTAAATGTGCTTTTTGTGTCATATCCAAATACTCATATCCAAGACCCATATCAAAGAACTTTCTTCCTGTTTTCTTTAAGGAATTTTACAGCATCCAGTCTTATACTTAAGTCTTTAATCCATTTTGAATTAATTTTGGTGAGTGGTGAAGAATAGGAGTCTAGTTTTATTCATTTGCGTGTGAATATCCAATTTGCCTACTACCATTTATTGAAGAGACTGTCTTTTCTCCACTGAGTATTCTATTGCTTATCAAATATTAGTTGGGTGTATATAAATGGGTTTATTTCTGGGCTTTCAATTCTGTTCCATTGGAGAGTGTGTCTGATTTTTATGCCAGTATGCTGTTTGACTACTATAGCTTTATAATATAGCTTGAAATCAGAAAATGTGATACCTCCTACTTTATTCTTCTTTCTCGATTGTTTTGGCTATTTCGGTCTTTTGTGGTTCCATATAAATTTTAGGATTCTTTTTCTACTTTTGAAAAGAAAATGCCATTGGAATCTTGATAGGGATTGTATTGAATCTATAGAGATAGCTTTGAGTAGATGGACTTTTTAACAATATTCTTTCTTTTTGTTTTTTTTTTAATTAATTTATTTATTTGGTGAGGGGGTGGAGCCAGGGAGAGAAAGCCTGAGCACAGGGAGAGGAAGAGGGAAAGGAGAATGGAGAGATTCCCAAGAAGACTCTGCACTGGGCACGGAGTCCCATGTGGGGCTTGATCCCATGACCCTGAGATCATGACTTGAGCCTAAATCGAGAGCCAGTTGCTCAACTGACTGAGCCACCCAGGCACCCCTTAACAATATTCTTCCAATCCATGAACACAAGTACCTTTCCATTTATTTATGTTTTCTTCAGTTTCTTTCATCAATGTCATAGTTTTCAGTGTAGAGATCTTTCACTTCCTTGGTTAGATTTATTACTAAGTATTTTATTATTTTTGATTTTTTTAAATTTTGTGCATGGGATCATTTTATTTTTCAAAAAAATGTTTCTAGTGTATAGAAATGTTATTGATTTTTGTATGTTAATTTTGTATTCTGCAACTTTTCTGAATTTGTCTTTTAGGCTAACTTTTTGGTGGAGTCCTTAGGATTTTCTGCATATAAAATTATGTCATCTGTAAATAGAGACCATTTTACTTCCTCCTTTCCAATTCTGACGACTTTTACTTCTTTTTCTTGCCTGATTTCTCTGGCTAGGATTTCTAGACTATTCTGGATTAAGAGTGGGCATGCTTGTCTTGTTTCTGATCATAGAGGAACATTTTCAACCTTTTACAATTAAGTGTGATGTTAGCTGTAGGCTTGTCATATATGGTCTTTATTATTTTGAGGTAGTTCATTCTATACCTCGTTTGTTTGGAGGTTTTATTTTGAACAGATATTGAGTTTTGTTAAATGCTTTTTCTATGTAAATTGAGATGATAATATAATTATTTTTCTTTTATTCTATGAATGTGAGGTATCACATTGATTTATGTATGTTAAATCATCCTTGCATCCCAGGATAAATCCCACTTGATCATGGTGAATTGTCCTTTATGTGTTATTGAATTCATTTTGCTGATATTTTATTGAATTTTTGCAATTTTTTTATCATGGATATTGGCCCATAATTTTTTTCATAGTGTCCTTTTCTGGTTTGGTACCAGGGTAATATTGGTCTCATAAAATTATTCTTTGATTTTTTTTGGAAGAATTTAAGAAGGATTGGCATTAATTCTTTTTTAAATGTTTGGTAAAATTCACCAGTGAAATCATCTGTTCCTGAGCTTTTCTTCATTGGAAGTTTGTTTGTTTGTTTGTTTGTTTGTTTGTTTCGTTGTTTTTGTTTTTTCTAACTATTATTCATGTAATCTCCTTACTAGTAATTGGTCAGATTTTCTATTTCCTTCTGATTCAGTCTTGGTAAGTTGTATGCTTCTAAGATTTTTTCTATTTTTTCCAGGTTGTCTGATTTGTTGGCATATGGCTGTTCATAATACCTTCTTATGATCCTTTGTATTTCTGTGCTATCTGTTGTAATGTCTCCTCTTTCATCTATGATTTTATTGATTTGGTCCTCTTTTTTTATGTTATTCTTGCTAAAAGTTTATCACTTTTGTTAATTTGTTCAAATAATCAACTTTGTTAATCTTTTAGGTGGGGCTATGAATTAGTTTTCCTGTCTCAACAGGGCAGCAGAATAGGCCCCATGACCTCTATAGCTTGTTTGGGGACTTAAATCAAGAAAGACCATACTGAATTCCTTGGCCAAACAGAGCCACTGGTTTTGCTCTGTAGATAGGGAAGACCACAGTCTATCCTCTCTGTTCAAGGGCCACTGTACACAGGATCATTGAAGGGGCTACACAACTTCTCATTTTCTCTGGTTAGGTTCTCTGGTTAGATGGGCTGAAGGTTATATTTAACAATGGGAAGGACTATGAATTAGTTTCTCTGCTTGGGCAAAGCTGGAGAACTGGTTCTAAGTCCAAGAAGGCTCTTTTTGGGGATATGGACCAGTTTTCAGAGACAGCAAGGTTCTTTGAGGATCCAAATCAGGCAGATCTATCCCCCCACTGAATTCCCTGGTCAAGGAGTAGTGCTGTCTTGACTCTGCAGATGAACCAAGACACTAGTTCAGACTACTACCTGGGTGCTGCAGGTAGGAATTTGATCTGCCAGGATATGAACACTGGTTGTTACAAACACTCCCCCTCACCTCCATTACAATCAGATTCCCAGTGGTCAAGTCTCACACATTTCCTGTAATACCATGGGGTGATACCAGAGTTGGGGCTCCCAAGAAGTGACCCACAATGCCAGGAGAGCTGAGTGTCCACCCTGGGCTTTTTTTCCATTGGAGAAAGAACCATAGGCTCAGGGGAGACTGCTCAGTGTGCTGCTGTGCTGGCTTGGCGAGGAGCAGTGTAATCAGTATGGAGCTACTTTTCTGAGACTTCTAATGTAGTCTTTCTTAGTCTCTGTGGTACAGGGGGGTTTCAGTAACTCCTGTGTACTAGGACTTTCTTAGTGGTATCTTGTCTATGAATAGTTTTTTTCTTGTGAGAGAGAGTGAAGTCAGGAATGATCCATGTCACCGTCTTGGTAATGTCACTTCTGTCTTAGGATCTTTGGACAACAAGCTGATTAAGCTAACAGTAAGTCTCATTTACAAGCGTATGCCTCATAAGGAGGAGTGATTGTAGAAAAAGTACATGAATTAGAGGTCAGACAACCTGGAACTTATTTCTAAGTAAGTTGATACTGACTAGTCTTCTAGTAACTTCATGCTAGATAAAGTTTTAGACTCTTCCAATGCTAATATTCTTGGGTTCTTGGGTTGTTTTTGTTTGTTCGTTGTTTGTTTTGTTTTTGTTTTTGTTTTGTAAACTTCAAAATATCCACAATACAAGAGCAGTTGATACTTATAATCTACATCTTTTATAATTCAAGAAATGTACAAATTATCAAAGATTAAATTCTACTCAGAATGATCTTAATGTTAAGTATATATATTTTTTCATATTCATTTTTTTTAAATTGGTCATTTACTTCTACAATTTTTTAAACATATAATTTATTGTTAACTGAGTATCCCTTTGTTTAATCAGGTTAAATAGGTAAAACTTATATTTTGGATATTATAAATTTGACCCTAAGCGTGAGCTACTGCAAATAACTTCGTGAAAATTGCTGAGATTTAGATTTATTTCTAGATAAAAATAAAGTAGGTACATACCATCATCATAGATTGATCACTGTTATTGCAGTTGTTTTATATTCAAAGCAAGAATCTATACAGGTAGAAATAGGAATATTAGAATATATTCATTAAACATAAGAAAACACAAAAGGCTATTTCCAGAGCATTTAGCAAATTTAATCCCCAAGACTTGAAATTTACAGATATATCCCCATGTTCTCATCTCAGAATACATCAATAGCTAGTTTTTAATCCCTGAAAAACATTGAACACTTAAGCACCACTTAGTGAAGAAGAATCATTAAAATAAAATAGAAGTTCACAATGTTACTTGGAGAGGCTTGCATTGATTGTTTCCTATAAAAGTTCTAAGAAAACTGTAACAAAATTACAAATATTGGCACATAGCGTATCACTTCTTTGCCTGCTTTTAAAAGAGTTGTCTGGACAAAGTTTATTGACGTGGAAAAAAAGCATTAACAAATCAAATTTTCAAAGAGCATGGAACATAGATCTCTAGTGAGGTGACTTTATCAGTTCAAGCTTTTTCTCTCACCAATGACTGTTTTACAGAGAACAATATAACTGGCACATCACAGACTACACAATCCCCAAAATATGTCTTCATTCTAAACACAAGCAGTTATATTTGGAAAATATTAACAACATTAGTAAAAATCTCTTTATTTATTTATTTTTCTATTTTAATGTTTTTTTATTATGTTAGTCACCATACAGTACATCCCCGGTTTCCGATGTAAAGTTCAATGATTCATTAGTTGCGTATAACACCCAGTGCACCATGCAATACGTGCCCTCCTTACTACCCATCACCAGTCTATCCCATTCCCCCACCCCCCTCCCCTCTGAGGCCCTCAGTTTGTTTCTCAGAGTCCATAGTCTCTCATGCTTCACTCCCCCTTCTGATTACCCCCCTTTCTTTATCCCTTTCTTCCCCTACCGATCTTCCTAGTTCTTACGTTCCATAGATGAGAGAAATCATATGATAGTTGTCTTTCTCTGCTTGACTTATTTCACTTAGCATTATCTCCTCCAGTGCCGTCCATGTTGCAGCAAATCTTGAGAATTCGTTCTTTCTGATAGCTGAGTAATATTCCATTGTATACATGGACCACAACTTCTTAATCCAGTCATCTGTTGAAGGGCATCTCGGTTCCTTCCACACTTTGGCTATTGTGGACAATGCTGCTATGAACATTGGGGTGCATATGGCCCTTCTCTTCACTATGAAAATCTTTTTAAAAAGACACTACAAAATTATAGTTCAGTTCAACAACATAGGATGCTTAGAAAGATTATGCATGAATATTACATTTACAAAGAATTTAATAACCTGGAGAAACTGTCTTATTATGTCAGTGAAAAAGCACAATACAAAGCTATATATATAGTATAATATCCGTCATATATAGCATCTATAAGTATATAGTAAAAAAACTGAAGGGATTATTAAAAGGAAATATACTAAAATACCATTCATGATTACTTCTTAGTGTGACTTTGATTATGTTAATACTTTGCTATACTTTCCAAATTACCTTTAATATTCATAAAAAGGGAAGATGGCTGAGTATGTAATACAACATTTAAAAGTCCTTTATCGTGATGAAAATTGATACCCAGAAAAATTAAAACTAAAGGTGAAATCATTTATTTGGGGGGAAAAAAGAGTATCACCGTGCTCAGTTTACATAAATGACACAAAATCAATTCCATATTAGAAAAATTTGGATTTTTAAAAAATTCAACAATCAGCTAACCAGAGAAAAGTCTCTTTACTCAAAATGTTTTTCTTCCTCAATAAAAATCAATGGGAGAGAGGAGTCATTCTTTATGCTTACATGTAGAGTTTCAGTCGTTTCCTGTTCCTGTGTCTTCAGTCTCCTCCTCAGACTCCCATAACTCAGTGGTGGGTTATATTACTGAGCCTGTGCCATCTGCTCTCTGCTGAAGAACATGGGCTACGTTGTGACCAGGTCTATTATATGACATCATAACACAGTTGTTGGGAGGACAAGTCCTGGTCAGGTCCCTGTGTTCAGAACTTGGCTTCACTTTGAATGCTGCCCAGTTCCCTAACTTCTATTTCAGTTTCATCTTCTGTAGCATGGAGATGATAACCTCAAAGCATTTTTAAGATGGTTAAAAAGATAATTCTTGGAAGGCTGCTGATACCACTCCCACCTACCCAAAGCTTCACAGTCTTCTCCATTTCATGTCAATTTGGTCCTTCCATGTGCTCAGACCCAACTCCTTGATGTCATCCTATTCCCTCCTTTCTCTCACACCCCACACCCAATCTGCCAGCAAATTCTGTGGTCTCTGTTTTCAAAATAAACGCAGGCTCTGGCCACTTCTCTCCATCTCTGCTGTGACCAACATGGGGCCAGCTACCATCCTCTCTCTCCTGGATTATCTCAACAGCCTCCTTAACTGTCTCCTTTGTTCCCTACAATCTGTTCTCTGCAAATCACACAGTAAACACATCATGTCACTCCCCGCCAAAACCCTTCAGTGGCTGCCTATTGTGCTCAGAGGAAAAAGCAAATTCTCAACCAAGACTGAAAGACCAAAGCTGGTCCCTTATTACCTCTCAGACCTTCCCTGAGGGTCTGAAGCCTCGGGGTTCTCTTTGCTGTTCAGAACAAAAGGCATGTCTTGTTTTAGGGCCTTTGCACTAGCCTTTCCCTCTGCATGGGTCATTCCTCCCTTAGATATTCAAATGGTTTGCCTACTCACCCCCTTCAAACCTTCAGGCAAATATAATAATCTTCTCAACAAGGCCTTCCCCATTTAAAATTGCAAATCCTCCCTTAGGACTCCCCATCCTATTTCCTGGTTCTATTTTTAACTTGAACATGTATCATTTTTTCCACTTACTATGTAATTTTGTTAATCATGGTATTTAGAATATCACTCTAAGAAAGCAAAAATTGGAGCCTTTAACAATGCCTGGTACCTGTAGTTAGTTAATATTTTCTGAGTAAAAAAATAAATGAGTTCATACCCTCAGGATGGTGACTACAGATAGCGAGTATTTTATGTATTTTAATTAATATCATGCTCTGTGAGAATATCTAGAGTTATGAAATCATAGAGTTGGAAGGAACTGAAACCATCTAGTCTATATTTTTGAAAGGTGATCATCTGAACTTTAAGTACACTCTTTAATAGGCCATTTGTTACCAAAAAGAGAAGCCAGTTTTCATTTTTAGATCATTCTATTTGTTAGCTAGTTTAGACTGAAAGTGTCTCCTGGTTAAGTTCTATTCCTTGATGCTATGGTTATGCTCTGCAACCACACTAAGTCCATTCATCTTCTACATGAGGAAGCACTCTAAATATATGACGACAACTACAATGTCCCACTTAAGTTACTTAAGTTTTCTCCTCCTCACGTAAGCATTGTGCATTCTTACATGTTATACCCCAAAGTGAGTTCAGAGATAGTCATACCAGTATGTTTCCACTATTGCAGACCAAGACTACATTAATATTTTATCCAGTGACATCACACCATTAGCTCATACTAAATTTCTGGTGGTATAAGATAACCGGATTATGTTTATGATGTATGGGGTTTTTTTCACATTAGCTTCTTTTAAAGTAATTCTCTCCCATTCCGTTCTACGGATTTCTCACAGATACAAGATAATCTTCATAGAGACACTGTCCTTTGTAAGTTTTGAAATAAACGAATGAAGTATTACAGTGGTAATGCTATAAACTTTCAGGCACAGAAAGAATAATAATCAATTTTACCATCTTTAATTGGAAAAACTTGTTATATATTTAAAGCTTCACCCAGGTAATTTCCATAAATCCTCTTCTTCCACCATTGTATCCTCTGCTATAACTTTCAGAACTCACAGCTAAGGAGAATCCCATCTTCCATGAAACACCTACCCACAGTCGTCTCAGGCACTCTACATTCTAAACTTGCCTCCGAGATCTAACTGTGGAAAACCTCTGTTTCTCCCTCTGCCACCAAACCAGAATCTTGAGAACACATAAAACTTACAAAATGACTCCTTCTCCAAAGATTGTGCCATTAAATTAATTTCACGATGTGAACTGAAAATGTTGACTAGAAACCTTGATTTGGTAAATCGCTTTCTTACTCTGATTTTTGGAACCTCATTGCTCAACCCATTTGTTTATCATTAAAAGCAGAATCATACCACGATCTCTAATAATATCAACAGTGGAATCAGATAGCCTTAATAGGATACTTTTGTAATACACTTTGAACTCCTTACAAGACACGTTATAAATAACAAGCATTTATGAGTTGAAAAAGTTAACTGCAAGAAGTGTTTAATAGCAGAACAAACAGCTTATTCCCTGTACTACAATTCTTTTCACCACATTATAAGCCTTCCCAAAGTAGGCCTCAACGTGGCGAAGGGAAAACAATCTTTACCCTCAAGATTCATTACACATGTGTAGGTACAAGACAAATTAGTAGTCAGGAAGATGGCAAATCTTACACACCCAGAAACAACCATTCGTCATCAAAACAGATTTGCTGAACAATTATTTAGTGCCCCCAGCACAGGTTACATCTAATTACCGAAACTGGGCATGAGAGACATAAATACATACATACAGCTCTGTAGGTAATAAAATGGTAATCAAAATGTATTTCAGTTGCTTTAAAATGTTCTGAGAGAAGGTTGCCAGCCTTAGCAAATAAAATTCAGGATGCCCAGTTGAATTTGAATTTCAGGTAAACAATTTTTAGTTCACATGTCTCCAATAGTGCATTGACATACACATAGTAAAAAATTATACATTGTTGATCTGAAATTTAAATAAGTGTCCTCCATCTTTTCTGGCAATCTTAGGCTAAGATCTAACAGGACTGCCCTTGGAGTTCACATCAGTGTAACAATGGGTCAACCGGGGTTTTTTAGTCCAGGCAACAAAATACAAAAGGTGATGCATGCCAAAGCTAGGTGCTAGACAAGATGCAAGATTCAGAAACAGAATGTACAAAAACTGGTTCCACACTCCTTGGACTCTTGAGTCAAATCAAGAATATTTAAAAAGGGGAGGCAAAGCATTCAGAGAATGAAAAAGATATTTTGGAGAATGTTTCTATGGAAAAAGCTGGGCTTAAGCCCCACCTCCTCTCCCCAAGCAGAAAAAGAGAGGAGTTTGTCATTCCTCATCTCAATGACAGTAAGGGCTGCTGCCAGAGCCCCTGGAGGGACCTGATTCTCTCCATAATTGAGAGAGACCATGGACTGAGAAAGATCATGGCTTAGTTCAGGAAAACAAAGAGACGACATGGCTATGTTTGCAAAGCAACTGTACTTCCATTAGTAAAAGCCAAGAAATGTTTGATTCCCATAGACCAAATGTGGGCTCTGGGGGAAAGAGCTGGTTTGGAGCATAAAAGAACTTGGATGCAGCACTAAGAGGAGGCTATCTCCACACCAGGACTGAGGGCAGGAGAGATGTTATTTCATGCGATGAGAGCTGCCACTAAAAAGGGCCACTGGGGCGTCTTCAAAATATCCACAGAAGAAAGTATCACCTACAAACACCCACCAGGACCAGAGTGAGAAGCTAACTTACGAAGATATCAGCCACCAGCAGCAAAGAACTTTCCTCCCTTATTTCCTTTTCTTCCCTCCTCCTGCTTTAACCTTGGCATGGTCCAAAACTATAGCTCGACAAGTCCAAGCCCAGCCTACTATCCACAGGCCTGGGTCTCTTACTCTGGATTAAAAATCAAAATGCTAACTAATATCTTACACTGGATTCTTTTTAAATTTTGCACTGAAGCTGTCTTAAAGTAACTGTATTACTGTACAGTGAACATAAACATTTTGGGATCTGCTAAGTTTTAATCTGATAGAAAAAAGCTTTGCTCAACTAAAAGTTTAGAAAAAACGAGTTGTAGATAAAACTGTTTAGGTTATATCCAATACATAGTGGTTATATTGGGACAAGGATTAAAATAGAGGCTTTTCTATGGAAACCAGTTTGGCCGGAACAACTTTCAAGATAAATCCATCTATGTCCACCTGTCCATCATACTGATTAACCAAGAAAAATGTTGCCAGGTACTGCGCTATCCACTTTTGCCACTTTTGCTGTTCTTTTGTTGGCCAAATATAGAGCCAGTTTTGACTGAGAAGCCTATATACCGTTTTATACATTGAATAGTAATTTTTTCGTTGTTGTTTTATTTGGGTTTTGGTTTTTTTGTTTTTTTTTTTTTGTTTTACTCAGCAAGAATGTAAGGACACTATAGATAAAAAATACTTCTAAATCTGAGATTTTTCCAGACCTAAGAAAGGTTTTACTTTGAGTCAATTTGTTGTCTTTTTCCAAAGATTTCATTCAGGTTTTTTTTTCTTCCATATTTTGTGCCAGTTTTATCCAACTCTCAAGGATTCCCAGATTGCTTTCTGCAAGAAAAGGAACAATGCTAGACAGATTAACCTCCAGAAACTGAGAACAAGAAAGACATATAAACATATCTGGAATCAATAACAAAATCTATTGCAATAATGTATAACACAAGAAACTCCTGACCCAGCCACAGCCAAAACATAATGCTAGCCAAATATTGCACAATGCTGAAGGCAGCAGTCAAGTTTGAAAATAAAAATAGTAGATAGTGTCACTATAGACAGAATGTACAAATTCCTGTAACATAATTCTCACTGGGAATGCAGAAAAAAAGAGCAAAACTGTGGAGACCTGATCTATTACGCGATTCTATCTTCTAATATTTGCAAATGTCCAAAATGCTTAGGAGTTATCCTGTTATATTTTGTAATAAAGAAGAGCTAATGGAAAAGAAGTGTATAAGAGATACTTTTTAACAAAAGTAAAATTATATAGAGTATCTCGTTTGTCTATCAGTGTAATTCAGATTTATATATCCAAAAGTATTACTTACTTTGGTTGTTCTAATTCCTTACCTTTTTTTATTGAGATATAACTGGCATATAACATTGTATGAACATCAGGTGTACAACATAATGATTTGATATATGTACATATTGCACAATGATTATCACAGTAAGTTTAGTTAACATCCAGCACCACACATAGCTATAATTTTTTCCCCTTCGAGAACTTTTAAGATCTACTCTTAGCAACTTTGAAATATGCAATACAGTGTTGTTACTGTAGTTATTATGCTGTACATTATGTCCCCAGGACTTATTTTATAACTGAAAGCTTGTACCTTTGACCACTTATACCTATTTTGTGCCCCGCCCCCCTCACCTCTACCAACCATCAATCTCTTCTCTGTATATATGAGTTCTTTTGTTTTTTAAATAGATTTCACATATAAGTGATATTCTATAGCATTTGTCTTTCTCTGTCTGATTTCTTAGTACAATTCCCTCATGGTTGTTGCAGATGGCGGGATTTTTTTTTTCTCTAAAATGTACAAAAACCCTAGTTTTAAGGCAATAGCCCCAAGATGCTATTTATTGTGCTTTTAAATATTTCTGAAAAATTATGCACTAATAGCAACCAGTCCTTCAGAAGAAATTTAAAAAGAAAACAAATACCCCTCTATGTAGTGGGTCACAAACTAGGAGACTTGACTGCCATCTACCTCAACTCCCAGTTCAAGTGACAACATAGCAAAGCAAGAGAAGCTGAGAAGACCTGGCACACACACACCTTTGCTTCTGCACCAGAAATAGTTTCAAAAAGGCACATTTGTGCCAATTACTAATTCTACCTCGACACTGTAGTCTAGTGGGGTCTCTAATCTAAAACACATTTGACAAAAATTTTGTCCTCATTCCCCACCCCAACTCTTTGCGAATACAATATTACTGGTTGGTGTTTTGTTTTGTTTTGTTTTGTTTCCAGTAGAAAAAGCAAGATGGATGCAATATAATCAAATATTCAAGTTAAATTCCATCTTGCCCATGCAGGTTAATCAGAACAGTTTCTGAGCCAACTTATCCAAATAAACCAAGCTCTGTCACATATCCAGAACATTTCTTTCTTTTAGGTTCTATTATAAGCTTCTCTTTGAAAGCTATTCCTAGAACAGCTCCAATAGAACATTAAATCACATTTTTCAAGTATTGAAACTTCTCTTTGGCCTTAATGAGAATGGGCTTGAGGGGCTGGGGCTTGTGTATTACAGTGCCCTTTTCTTTCTGATGATTAAAGTGACACTGTTATTTATGTTGTTGCATTATGATTTTTTTTTCATTCAAAAGATTCATGAACAGACTTGAAATTCAGACAAGTACAAACAAAGGGGTAGAAATAATCTATTTTCCTACCAGCTTCCTTTGACTATTTTTCTCACAGTTTTGGTTTGTCTTCTAAGCCTTTGACAAAAATATGTACACTTAAGAATATATATATAATTATATAGTTTTATATCCTGCTCTTCTCACTTATTATTCCGTTAACATTTTCCATGTTCTCATATAATAAGTGAATGTACTATGGTTTATTGTTATGATTGGACATTCTGTTCTAGTTTTTCACAATTTTAATTCTATGACCTTTTTTGAGGGTAAAGCTCTCTTCAATATTTGGGATTACTTTATTATGGTAGATTCTCAGGGATGGAATTACTGTTTAGAGGATATCAGGTTTCTTAAGTCTCTTCATACATATTTGATACACTGCTGTCCAGAAAGGTCACACCAATTAACTCTGCCAGCAGCAATAATTGGATCATTCCATCAGATACTTACCAGTGTTTTCATCCCAGACTCATTAGCATTTTTGCTAATTTGATAGGTAAAGAATTGGATCTCATTGTGGTTTTTAGTGCATTTTTTAAAAATCAGAGACCTGTATGAACATAAAGATAAAAATCTTATGAGACCTTTTATGAAAATTAGTAATCCTCCAAATCCTTTCCTCCCACCCAAACACACAGCAACCATTTCCTGTTCCCCAGTGGTGGAGCGTGTTCTAGCCAATGTCGCTATCTTGTCTTTTGACTGTGAGGCCACATGTTTATGGTCCTGGAGCAATATGACTTCTCTCCCTATTGCTGATCTATCAGTTGAGGGGATCCACTTTGGCTTGACAATGAGTTGAAGGAGGGTTCTTATGTCTGTGTGCATTAAAATGCCCCACTCATAAAGTCCCGATATTAAACAACTTGATTCTTGATTCTTGGTCCATAACATGCGTCATGCAATAGTCTATCCCTGGGGCTACTATGTCAGCTTTATTTCAACAACCCAGCAACCCACAAGAATAATGACAGTCAATTGTTCTTACTTAGCTCTGTTAATGGAGCTGTTTTTCTCCATCTTTAATGGTCCAGATGCATTCAGTTAGTTACAAGATAAATTACTCCTGCCTTCCTTTCAAAAAACCTTGTAGGCATTGATCTACTCCACTGCCTGCTTTTCTCTTCCAGGGTGAAGTTCTCAAAGAGCAGACTTCACATCTCCATGAGAAAAGGCAAGGGGCTGGGATAGGATAGGAATTCTGACTTCTATTAATCTCTGGTATGAGTTCACTGTTACTTTCTGGTGTAACCCTGTTCAAGGTCCTTAATCTCTGTGCTTCAATTTTCTTGCCTGAAAAATAGGAAGAGTATCACACGTCATAGGGCTGTTGTCGTGATTAAATAAGCTGGGGGGAGGGGCAGCATGTAGGAATATGCGTGCAGCACTTAGAAAATGAGTGTCTCACACATAAAGCCCCATTTATGTACAAGCTATAACTATACTTTTATTCTACTTAATTCCTGCCATCTGAAATGAAAATCATTGTTCATAGTTTGATTTCTTGCCTTAGACATTTACACAACTTACCTATGGAATGTTCCAGGCATAGAGCAGAACCCAGCTGCTCTTTGTGCTCTGCACGTACTTACTGTTAAAGGATTCTTACTGACATTTGAAGTTCTATGACCTATATATCCAGCTGGATTTATACCAGGGCTGTTAAATTAATAAATGAATTTAGAGAATCAGCACGTATGCAATAATCTTCCCAGTTTATACATATGTTCCTCCATTTGCTTAACACTATTTTCATAATCTCTTCTATCAGAATTTCATCAAAGAAGCAGAACCACTGCATATAAGATAACACATTAGTTACCAGGATTGAGTCTTACACAATTATGAGAGCTGGCTACGCAGTGTCTATAGGCTGCTATCTTTTGTGCTAGAACTTGAAGTTTGCAGGGTAAAGGAGGGAAGAGAAGATGGATATAGCATGGGAAGGGTGAGAACAAGCTGGAACTCACAAGAAGGAGCCGGAACCCATGAGGAAAGAACAAAACCCATGCCAATTCTTAACACCCGTGATCTTGATGATGTGATCCCACATAGAAAGGGTGACCTTCATCAGACGGCTAAACACACACCTGCCAGGATTTGCAGAGTTAAAGAAGGATCCAGGGAAAGATGGTGAAACTGCAGACTCAGCTAGTGTCCCACACCAAGTTTGAGATAGCATCACTGTCTCTGTGTTGAGAAACACTGAAGTTTTTAACTTCCATCTCCCAAATAGTTTATAAAAATGTCTCTAGTGACCCATTATAACTGGAAATATACAGAAAATGCATTCTGAGAAAAGTAGTTCAGTCTAGCCAAAGTGACATGTTATAAATCCACCACATCTCTCAATAGAATTTATTTAGTGAATTGTATGTTTCACACTCCTAGTTATTCATAATTGCCACTTTTGATGTGATTTCTATACAATATGTTTACTGTATGGTTGTGAACACCATAATACCTTTATCTCCTTTCTCTCCACCATATATCACAGTAACTCAAATGGCCTAGTTACCCATCACTGCTCTCTCCACACTGAAGTTGAGAGAGCTAAACAGACCAACTTTAAATTTGAGTAAAAATCCTACCTTAGTCCTCACTTCTGCCTTCCAAACTACTGCACTTTCCTCATCAATTTGCTCTACTATTCCCCTGTAAGTAATATATAACTTCTCAAATCTCTAGCACCTCCTCCCCCAAATTACTGTACTCAGGCTACCATTACAAACACAGCAGCTTGAGGCTTAAGCAGAAATTTATTTTCTCATTAGTTCTCATAGTTCTAGAGGCTAGCAAATCCAAGGTAAGGTGCTAACCAGTTTGATTCCTTGATAAGAGCTCTATTCCTGGCTTGCAGATGGCTTCCTTCTCACTGTATGCTTGTATGGTGAGGAGAGAGAGAAGGAAGCAAGCTATCTGCCACCTCTTCTTATAAGGGCACTAACTGCATCATGAGGGCCCTGTACCATGCCCTCATCTAAATCTAATTTCCACTCAAAGGTCCCATCTCCAAATACCATTCATTGTATGAATTCGGGGCTAGGAGATTACAATCCACAACATCTCCCTTCATCATCCTCGGTAAATGGTTCTGCTTCTTATTTCATGTATAAATGGAAACAGTCAAAAGAGAAAATCTGTATCATCCCACCTTCATATCTACCAACCCTCTACATTTGAATTCCTATACTCTGTACCTTTCCTGTTATAGTGATTGAAATATATATCCTTATGGGACCAAATACTCCATTTGCTCACTAGATTTCATGCTTTCTTGTCCACTGAAGAACCTCATTCTGGCAAATGGCCCTCTTTCTCCTACATTACCAATTTTTCCTCTCTACTGATTCTTCTCTTAAACAGGAAAACATGTTATAATATCTCCAATATTGATAAAAATCCCTTCATCTTACATTATCCCACAAGCTATTGCCTTTAGAGTAAAATTCACTATACTTACTCTCTTCGTCTCTTCTCTTCTTAGTGCCTCCTGGACCCATCTCAAATGGCCTTTCATTGCCACCACTGGACCAAAACCATTCGCCAGTGACCTCCTCATCAATAAACCCAATCAGTCTCCATCCTATCTACTGGTAGCATTTAACAATATTGATGAATCCCCCCCCCCCAAAAAAAAAACTTTCTTCTTCACTTTTGGAACAAAAGGCACTTAGGTCTCTTCCTATTTCATTAGCCACTTTTTCCCAAGAGCCTTTGCTGGTCTTTCCTCATTGACCAACTTCAAGGCATTCAAGAATGCCTTATAACCCAATCCTCAGACCTCTTCTCAATCTATCTTCATCCTTAAGTGAGCTCATTCAGGCCCTCAGTCTTAAAATCATTCATAACTTGATGATTCTTAAATGTGTAGCTCTAGCCCCAGTCTTCAGACTCCTATATGCAGCTATCCACTCAGCGTCTCCACTTGGGTGTTTAATCAGCATCTAAAATTTAAAATGTTCAAAATAAACTTATTCTTCTTACCCTCAATGTGATTTCCCCTGATATTTCCCTTCTTATTAAACAGCAACTATTCATCCAATTACACAAGATAAAAACTATAGGATCATCCTGCCTCTTCATTTTCATACACCGAAAGAGGCAATCTATCGGTAAATCTTATTGGTTGTTCTTTCAAAATACACCAAAAAATTTACTCACTTCCTACTCCCTGGTCCAAGAACTATTATCCTCAACAACTGTAAAAGTTTCCTAAATAATCTCTCTGCCTCCAATCTTGTAAGTTCACAGTCTAATCTTTACAAAGTTTTTTAAAAATTTTAGATTATTTCATATCTATGCTCAAAATCTTCTAATGGTTTCCTGTCTCTAACTGAATAACCCAAGGTCCATTCATGGTCTAAAAATCCCATAGTATGGTGCATAGGTAACTATATGACCTCATTTTCATTCTCTCCCTTACTTGCTGTACTCTAGTTACGCTGAATTCCTTGCTATACTTAGAACATATCGAGCATGCTGCAACCACAGGATCTCTGCATCTATTGTTACTTTTTGGAATTCCTTTTTTCCCTAAGATAACATCATGGCTAAGTTATTTTTTATTTGAGAAATTATTTGAGAAAGAGAGAGCACACATGTGAGAGAGCACAAGCAGGGGAAGGAGGAGGAGCAGAGAGAGAAGCAGACTCCCCCCTGAGCAGGGCTCGATCCCAGCGTCCTGGGATCATGACCTGAGCCAAAGGCAGATGCTTAACGACTGAGCCATCCAGGCACCCCTGACATCACAGCTAAATTATTACTTCAGTCAGGTCCCTTTTAAATGCCATCTCATCCCAAAGCTTTTATTCAACACCCTAAACGAAACAGCAAACTTGCTACCCTCTATTCCCTTATTCTGCTTTACTTTTTCTTCATATCATTAATCAAACCTGAAACAGGAGCATGAACTGCCTAGATTTGAAACTTGTCTCACTTTCTCACAGCAACCACTCACTGTTACGACTCTGGGCAACTTCCTTACCTTTCTATGATGAATTTTTCACATCTTCAAAAAGAGAAAAAGGTAGAACCTACCTCAGGGCTATTAAGTCATGGAATTTAAACCTGTTTGTGTATGAGAGAGAGAGAGAAGATAGTGAGAAAGAGAGAAAAACATACTTAGAAAAATGAGTATCTGGCATATAAGCACTACATATAAATAAATGCTAGAATAAATATCATTATTTATCTCCTTCCTTAAGAATGTAAGCTCAGGGGTGCCTGGGTGGCTCAGTCGTTAAGTGTCTGCCTTCAGCTCAGGTCATGATCTCAGGGTCCTGGGATCGAGCCCCACATGGGGCTCCCTGCTCAGCGGAGAGTCCGCTTCTCCTTTTCCCACTTCCCCTGCTTGTGTTCCCTCTCTCGCTGGCTGTCTCTCTCTGTCAAATAAATAAAATCTTTCAAAAAAAAAATGTAAGCTCAGTGAAAGCAGTATTTTTCTGTCTCTCTTGTTCCCCCATTGTATCCCTAGTATTTAGAATACTAACTTAAATAAATAAATGCTAACTTCACATAATATTTATTGAATGAAATTTTTAGAAGGTCATTGTGATGTATGACGTGCATCTGGCTACTTACATTAATTCAATTAAATTTGAATAATTTTTAGTTGAGTCTTTTGACTCTTCTTAGATATCCAAACATATCAACTACAAAAAATATTTTCTTACCTCCTGTAGTTACTATTAATGTATATATTTTGTATCCCACTCCCCTTCTTTTTAAAATCATTCTTGAATGCTTATATTCAATTATTTGACAGGTATGTATATAAAACATACTAAATGTCACTCATTAATCCAGGCACTGAGATAGAAGTTCTCATAGTCTGATAGGAGATCATTAAACAACTAGTTTAAAATTACTAGCTAATACAAAATATGCCTGAAAGCAGATGTTCAATTAATGCTTAGTGAATAAATGAACAAATGGTTAAGTGAAAAGCATAACCTATAGTATATATCTCTTTCTGGAGATTTAAACTTAAAGTTATTGTTTTCCCTATATCAGCAAAGACTAAAAATTTAAGTTCGTGCATATATTAGCACAATATACCTCATGTATGTCTGTGGCTAGAATAGGGAAGGGGAAGATCCGGGAGAGAGAACATGGAGTTTGTAGACCCTCTAATAGTAAAATGACATCATGGTTTTGGTGCCTCAAAAAAGAAAGAAAAATGTGTTTCAAAACAGAAAAAAATTCAGTAATTTGTTTTTATAGAGAGCCAGTTCCATCATTGGCAGTATATTCTAACAGTTTCATAATTAAGTGCCATTAGCACAAAATAAAATGTCTCATAAGACTTCCAAATACCCTTTGACTATTTCCTCTTCCGAGTTTCCAATAAGAACTTAATTGTGAGGTAAGGTGCAAGTACAAAATACCATCCTGGTATGTTTCCAATTTCAGAAAAATAGACATCATTAAAGTTGAAACAAAAAATATATTCACCTATCATCATCCATCTTTACTTAGAAAGCAATAGTTGCCTATCCAAACAGAGTTTGATTGATCCTAGGTTTTCAAAACACACATGAATGGTTTTGGACAGATGTTTCATCAATGACAAATTGGCCTTGAGGGAAACATGACCACTTTGGACAAAAGCCACATATCCACGTATTAGTTTCAGCAGCACTCATTTCAAACTGTTTTCTCATCTTAAATTTCTAAGTTAACTTCTGTTAAAATAAATATTAAGAAACTTTTAAAATTAGATTTAAATAAATCCTCTAAAGACTAAAATTACAGTTTTAAGTAACCCACTAATCAACTTTCCAATTTTTATGGCAATAATGTTATTGGCAAGATTTTGCCAAGCGGTTGATGGCATCCACCACAAAGCCCTGTTTATAAGTACATATTATCACATTAAGGGAACGCTGTTTTGATTTTTAGAGCATTCACTTTAAATTCCAACCTTAAACTGATCTAATTCTTTTTCTTGTAGTGGTTGTATTCCCCTTTTTTAAATGAATTTTTAAAGATTTTTATATAAATTCCAGTTAGTTAACATACAGGGTAATATTAGTTTCAAGTATGCAAGATAGTGATTCAAAACTTCCATACAACACCCAGTGCTCATCACAGCAAGTGCTCTCCTTAATCCCCATCATCTATTTAACCCATCCCCCACCCACCCCCATTTTATTTTTGACAATACACAGGGAGAACTGTGGGGAATTATTCCATTTAAAGTTAAAGACTCTGAGTAGCTAAGATTAGCATTATTAGCACCAAAAGCTGTGACATTATCCCTTAGATATTCTCCAGAAAGTAAGGTGGAGGAAAGATATGCAATAGCTTTAGAAAATGTTTCTAAGAGGAAGCAAGAGGAGCCCAAGAAATTCATAGCTATGTAAGTCACTGATGATTGAGATGTTTCTGCTGAATTCATGTTAAATGTACTCTACCATAGAAATTGACACACACACCACAACACATAACAAGGGCTCATTATACCATGAACTGGTTCTCAATCTACTCACCCCAGTTTCTTGTTGTTATATTATTTCATTTAATTGTATATTTTGTAGCTTCTTTACTATTAATATCTGTTTTAATGTCATGTTTGGGAAATCAAATGACCAACTCTTAAATGCAAAGGGTAAATGCAGAGATAACAAAGTATGTCTAAGTTTCTCTTGACCTCATAAAAATGGATCTATGAATATGTTTACACATTGTTTTCTTGGTCGAATAGTTCATAGTTCGAGTGTTTAAGATGATCCAGTGACTCCTGGAGAGTTTGCCATTCTGTTTGGCTTTAAAATTTGTATGTTTACTACCTCTTAGAGAATATTCTCCTGAGGGAGAGGGGATGAGTTGTGATAACCTAATCAAGTTCTAGCCTCCTTACCTTATCACTGTTTCAGAAAACTCACAGCATTACAGAAAAGCATTTCCCTTGCTAAACTCTGGCCCAGGCCATCCAAGCTTCTCTTCTACCAGCTGAGAGAGATCATCAGAATACCCAAATCTTATATTCAAGAACATGATAAAGAATCTGACTCCAAACTAGCAAGCCTTGTAGACATAATCAAATCCAACACTTCTCATTGTTGTCCAAAACAAAAACCAGAGCTCCCCTCCTCTTCACCAGACCAACCCCTGCTCAACCTTTCAGCCTCTCTCTGGCTTCTACAGAAATTCTTCACTGACTGACAAGTGCTCTTCCTGGGAGTTCAAATTTTTGCACACCTCTATTCCATTCTCAGGGCATTTACCAAATAATATCGGGTAGTCTGGATGTCCCCTATTCCCTCATCCTTCTAGCTGAATCACACTTCATCCCCAGAAACCTCCCCTGTGTAAATTGGTTTACACTGTGCACTCTGCCGTTAACACCTTCAAAATCCTTCTTAGCTATCTATCTGCCTCAAAGTCACCTTCTTTACCATTCTCCTTCTGGCAGGACCCAGGCCTCCAGAATTCTCTAGTCTGTCTTCTGCAGAGCAGTTCCAGTTTCAAGCATACCAGGTGCTTTTCAGTGTTTGACAAAAAAAAAAAAAAAAAAAAAAGGGAAAAGAGAAAAGAAAAGAAAAAAGAAAAAATCACGCAAATAGCATTTACGCTCTCCAGATGGCAATTTGTCTGGTCTAGTGTTTCCTGATCATGCTCTTGGAAATCTTTCCTATCTGATGAAAGAAAAATAACATCAGGGCGCTGCAGTTCTTTGTTCTGGAGCTGTACCAATGTGATTATCTATGCTTTGTGTTTCTATTTTGTTTCCCATCCTACATTTCTCCAGCAAATGGTTTCTTCACCCCTACTGTCTATATGCTTATTTCTACCTCATGGTCACTGTTTACTTAGAGTTCCTAATTCCCTCATAATGTCAATCTATACATTAGATCATTATGACCTTTTTGACTTTTCAACTTCTCTCCATACTACTTACTTCAAATAGTCAAACTAAGAAAGCTGATCGCCTAGCTTATCTTTTAAATTTGGTCTTATCACAGCTTATCGGCCACCATATGGGTTGACTATCCTTTGTTCAGGGCCTGGCCCTGGTCCTGCAGTCATCCATAGTTTTGATTGTCCCACGGTACAAAGATGACCATCCAGCCTCACGCCGTCTGCAGCTATTGCCGATAGCTTAGTTCTCCTCAGACTGGGCCAGAGAGAAGCAGCTATTACAAATGTATACTAGGCCAACTGTGGTTTCTTCTTCACTATCGTACTAGATGTGTGGTGCCCAGTCCCCATCTCTAGGAGCCAGTGCATTCATACTCCAGCTCCTGTGAGTGAGGCTGTTCAACCCTTGTAGCTTCCGCCCTTGTCCAGGGAACTTTGTTCGGCGGACAGGAGCTGCCTCACCTCCTACCCCCGCCCTGGATTGCTGCCTTTCCCCTCTTTTTCACCTCCCTTATCTTGCTTTACATCTTCTCTTACAGATTTTTTTCTGAAGAGCTCTCCCTCAAAAAATCTGCATCCGAATTCTTGTGTCATGCTCTGCATCTAAGGAACATAACCTTAAAAACCTGTTAAATAAACTAAGCTCCCTTTGTAACTCCACTGGAAATAAGTAATTCTGCCAGCAACTTCTGACAGTAATAACTTTGTATTTATGTTTTCAAATCCAGAATTCAGATTCTATTTTGATTTAGACATGCTATCATTCTAAGGGAGATGTAAAACTACATAATTCACCTGTGAAATGATGTATATAAGTTTGTGGTGAAATTAAATGAAATGAACTATAACAGGTTTAGCAATTGTGTTTATATAGATCACATTTTTAATCAAATTTCCAGTACTCAATTCTTCTATATTAGTCAGATATAATTGACATAAAACATGTTTCAGTTGTAGAACATAATGATTCAGTGTTTGTACATATTGAAAAATGATCAAACATGTCTAGTCAACATCCATCACCACACAAAGCTCCAATTATTTTTTCTTAAAACACTTAAAATTTACTCTTTAGTGATTTTCAAATATACAATACAGTATTAACGGTAGTCACCATGTTGTACATTACATCCATGGCTTGCTTATTGTATAAGTGGAAGTTTGTACCTTTTGACCCCCTTCACGCATTTGCCCACACCCCACCTCCTGCCTCTGGCAACAACCAATCTGTTCTCTTTATGAGTTTGGCTTTTTATTCTATTGCATAAGTAAGTGTTCTCATACAGTATTTGTCCTTCTCTGCCTGATTTCACTTAGCATAATGTCCTCAAGGTCCATCCACATTGTTGCATATGGCAAGATTTCTTTCTTTTATCACATACTAATATTCCAGTGAATATATACGTCAGATTTTTTTTTTTATCCATTCATCCACCGTAGGACATTTACATCGCTCCCATGCCTTGGCTATTGTAAATACGCTTCAATGAATATGACAGTGTAGATAATTTTTGAGGTAGTGTATTTTATTCCTTTGGATAAATAAACAGAAGTGGAATTGCTGGATCATATGGCAGTTCTATTTTTAATTTTTTGAGGAACCTCCATAGCATTTTCTATAGTGACTGCACCAATTTACCTTCCTACCAATAGTTCACAGTGATTCACTTTTCTCCACACCGTTGTCAACACTTGTCATTTCTCATATCTTTCATAACCTTTCTAACAGTTGTGAGGTGATACCGAATTGTGGTTTTGATTTGCATTTCCCTGATTAGTGATGTGGAACACTTTTTCATGTGCCTATTAGGCATTTGTATGTCTTCTTTAGAAAAATATCTATTCAGATCTTCTGCCTATTTTTATTGGTTTGGGGGTTTTTTTGCTATTTACTTGTATGAGTTTTTTATACATTTTGGATATTAATCCATTATTAGATATATGGTTTGCAAATATTTTCTCCCATTCAGTAGGTTGCCTTTTGATTTTGCTGATGAAAGAGATGGTTTCCTTGGTTGTACAGAAGCTTTTAGTTTGATGTAGTCTCACCTGTTGTTGTTTTTTTTCTTTACTGCCTCTGCAATTGGTGTCAAAACCAAAACATCACCAAGACCTATATCAAAGAGTTTACCATCAATGTTTTTTTCCAGAAGTTTTGTGATTTTATGTCTTACATTCAAATCTTTAATCCATTCTGAATTAAATTTTGTGTATGGTATAAGATGGGGTCCCGTTTCATTCTTTTGCATGTGGCTGTCCCATTTCCCCAACACCATTTACTGAAGAGATTATTCTTTCCCAATTATACATTCTTTACTTTTTTAATTGATTTTTATGAGATGGAATTCACAGACAATATATTAGTTTCAGTTATACGGCACTATAATTATACTTGCATACACTTTGAAATGAACACCACTGTAGGTCTAGTTAACATCTGTCACCACAGTTACAGAATTTTTTATGATAAACTTTTTTCAGCTTTTTAAGTTTTTATTTTAACAGTAGATAACAGTGTTAACAGTTTCAGGGGTACAATATAGTGATTCGACAATTCTGTACATTACTCAGTGCTCATCATGAGAAGTGTACTCTTTAATCCCCTTCACCTATTTCACCTGTCCTCCCACCCACCTCCCTTCTGGTAACCATCAGTTTATTCTCTATAATTAAGAGTCTGGTTCTTGGTTTGTCTCCTCTCTTTTTCCCTTTGCTTGTTTGTTTTGTTTCTTAAATTCCACATGAGTGAAATGATATGGCATTTGCCTTCCTCTGACTTATTTCACTTAGTATTATACTCTCTAGCTCCATCCATGGCATTGCAAATGGAAAGATTTTGTTCTTTTTTTGGCTGAATAATATTTCATTGTGTACATATGCCACCTCTTCTTAATCCATTTATCAACCAATGGATACTTGGGCTACTTCCATATCTTGGCTATGGTAAATAAAGCTGCTAGAAATATAAAGACACATATATCCCTTTGAATTAGTGTTCTTGTATTCTTTGGGTAAACACCCATTGGTACAATTAGTGGATCATAGGGTAGTTCTATTTTTAACTTCTTGAGGAATCTCCATACTGTTTTCCAAAGTGGCTGCCCCAGTTTGCATTGCCACTAACAGTGCACAAGTGTCTCTTTTTCTCCATATCCTCACCAACACCTGTTGTTTCTTGTTGTTTCTGACAAGTGTGAGATGATATCTCATTATAGTTTCGATTTGTATTTCCCTGGTAAGTGATGATGAACATCTTTTTATGTGTCTGTTGGCCATCTGTGTGTTGTTTTTGGAGAAATATCTGTTCATGTGTTCTGCCCATTTTTTAATTAGATTATTTGGTGGTGATTGGATAATGAGTTTTTTAAGTTCTTTATATATTTTGGATACTAACCCCTTATCAAATATGCCTTTGCAAATATCTTCTCCCATTCTGTAGGTTGTCTTTTAGTTTTCTTGTTTTCCTTCACTGTGCAGAAGCTTTTTATTTTGATGCAGTCCCAACAGTTTATTTTTGTTTTTGTTTCCCTAGCCTCAGGAGGCATATATAGAAAAAACTTGCTTTGGCTATTGTCAAAGAAGTTACCATATGTGTTCTCTTCTAGTATATTTATGGTTTCAGGTCTAACATTTAGGTCTTTAAGATATTTTGAATTTATTTTTGTGTATGGTGTAAGAAAATGGTCCAGTTTATTTTGCACAGTGCTGTTCAGTATTCCCAACATTTGCTGAAGATTGTCTTTTTCCCATTTGATATTCTTTCCTGCTTTGTCAAAAATTAATTGACCATATAGTTGTGGGTTTGCTTCCATTGATCTATGTGTCTATTTTTATATTAGTACTATACTGTTTTGATTACTACAGCTTTGTAATATAATTTGAAGTTCAGAATAGTGATGCCTCCAGCTTTGCTTTTCTTTTTCAAGATTACTTTGGCTATTCAGGGGTTTTCTGTGTTCCCATAAAAATTTTAGAATTGCTTGTTCTAGTTCTGTGAAAAGTGCTGTTTGTATTTGATAGGAATTTTATTAAATGTGTAGACTGCATTGGGTAGAATAGACATTTTAACAGTATTTGTTCTTTGAATCCATGAGCATGGAATGTCTTTCCTTATCTTTGTGTCATCTTAAGTTTCTCTCGAGTGTTTTATAGGTTTCAAAGTATAGGTTTTTCACCACTTTGATTAGGTTTATTTCTAGGTAACTTATTATATTTGGTACAATTGTAAATGGGATTATTTTCTTAATTTCTCTTTCTGCTGCTTCATTATTGGTGTATAGAAATGCAACAGATTTTTGTAGATTGATTTTTATATCCTGTGACTTTACTGAATTTGTTTATCACTTCTAGCAGTTTTTGGTGGAGTATTTCAGGTTTTCTATATGCAGTATCATGTCTTCTACAAATAATGCATGTTTTACTTCTCCCTTACCAGTTTGGATACCTTTTATTTCTTTTTGTTGTCTGATTGCTGTGGCTAGGACTTCCAGTACTATGTCGAATAAAAGTGTGAGAGTGGACATCCTTGTCTTGTTCCTGACCTTTGGGGAAAAGCTCTGGTTTTTTCCCATTGCATATGATGTTAGCTGGGGGTTTTTCACATATGGCCTTTACTGTGTGGAGGTATGTACCTAATTTGTTGAGAGTTTTTTCATGAATGGATGTTTACTTTGTCAAATGTTTTTTCTGCATCTATTGAAAAGATCATCTAATTCTTAGCCTTTCTTCTATTAATGTGACGTATCATATTGATTTGCAAATATCAAACCATTCTTGCGACCCAGGAATAAATCTCACTTGATCACAGTAAATGATTTTTTTAATGTATCGTTGGATTCAGTTCGCTAGTATTTTGTAGAGGACTTTTATACATCTATGTTCATCAGAGATATCAGCCTGTAGTTCTCTTTTTTAGTGGTGTTTTTATCTGCTTTTGATAGCAGGATAATGGTGGTCTCAAAGAATGAATTTGGAAGTTTTTCTTCCTATTTTTAAATTTTGCAATAGTTTGAGAAGAATACGTATTAATTCTTCTTTAAATTCTTTAAATTCACAGGTAGAAGCCATCTGGTCTTAGACTTTTTTTGTTGGGAGTTTTTTGATTACTAATTCAAATTCTTGCTGGTTATCATTCTGTTCAGATTTTGTATTTCTTCCTGTTGGAATTTTGGTAAGTTTATATGTTTCTAGGAATTTATATATTTCTTCCACGTTGTCCACTTTGTTGGCATGTAGTTATTCATAATATTCTCTTATAATTTTATTTCTGTGGTGTTGTGTTATTTCTCCTCTCTCATTTGTGATTTTATTTGAATTCTTTCTCTTTTTGTCTTGGTAGTCTGGCTAGAGGTTTATCAATTTTATTTATTTTATTTTAAATATTTTACATATTTAATTATCTTATTAGGGCATTTCCGCTCTAATCCTCATTATTTCCTTCCTTCTGCTGGTTTTCCATTTTGATTGTTGTTCTTTGTCTAGCTCATTTAGGTATAAGGTTAGGTTGTTTGAGATTTTTCTTGTTTCTTGTAGTAGGCCTATATTGCTATAAATTTCCCTCTTAGAACTGTTTTTGCTGCATCCCAAAGCTGTCGTTTTCATTTTCATTTGTTTCCATGTACTTTTTTATTTCTCCTCTTATTTCCTAGTTGACCCATTTATTGTTTAGTAGTATGTTATTTAACCTCCATGTATCTGTTCTTTCCACATTTTTTCTTGCGGTTGACTTTTAGTTTCATAGCAATGTGGTCAGAAAAGAAGTATGGTATGACTGATCATCTTGAATTTGCTGAGGCTTATTTTGTGGCCTAATATGTGATCTATTCTGGAGAATGTTCCATGTGTACTTGATAAGAATGTGTATTCTGCTGTTATAGGATGGAATGTTCTTATATATCTGTTAAATCCATGTGTTCCAGTGTGTCATTCAAAGCCATTGTTTCCTTGTTGATTTTCTATTTAGATGATCTGTCCCATCGATGTAAATGGAGTGCTGAAGTCCCTTACTGTAATATTATTGATTAGTTCCTTCATGTTTGTTATTAACTGTTTGATGTATTTGGATGCTCCCATGTTGGGTACATGAATATTTATAGTTGTTATATCTTCTTATTGGATTGTCCCTTTTCTGCTTATGTAGGGTCCTTATTTGTCTCATTACAGTCTTTGTTTAAAAGCCTATTTTGTCCAATATGAGTTTTGCTGCTCATTTTGCATGATAGATGTTTCTCCTTTCTCTCACTTTCAATCAGCAGGTGTCTTTCAGTCTGAGTCTCTTGTAGACAGCATATAGGTTTTTTTTAATGTATTCTGTCTCCACATGTCTTTTGATAGGAGTGCTAGTCCATTGACATTCAAAGTAATTAATGATAGATATGTATTTGTCATTTTATTATTTTGTTGTTGTTTCTGAAGACTTTCTGATCTTTTCTTTCGTGGTTTGATTTTTAATGATATATTTGGATATTTCTTTATTCTTTGCATATGTATTAGTGGGTTTTGATGTATGGTTTCCATTAGGTTTGTGTATAACCTCTTCTGCATATTGCAGTCTATATTAAGTTGATGGTCATTTAAGTTTGAACCCATTCTTTACTCCTCTCCTTCCCACATTTTAGGTATATGTTGTCATATTTTACATCCTTTTATTTTGTGGTTCCTTGACTGATTTTTTACAGAAATATTCGTTTTTGCTCCTTTCGTGTTTCTTATGCTTACACTGTCCCTTTTGGTCTCTCCTTTCCACTCAAAGTGTCCTCTTTAGTATATCTTGCAAGGCTAGTTTAGTGATCATGAAATCTTCTTGTTTTTGTTTGAGAAATGCTTTATCTCTCCCTCTATTCTGAATGATAGCCTTGCTGGTAGAGTATTCTTGGTGGCAGATTTTTCCCATTCAGCACTGTGAATATATCATGCCACTCTCTTCTGGCTTGGAAAGTTTCTGCTGTAAATTCTCCTCACTTTATGGGGGTTCCTTTGTATTTTACTATTTTCTTTTGTCTTGCTACTTTAAAAATTTTTTCTTCATCACTATATTTTTCCAATTTAATTACAATATGTCTTGGTGTGGATCTGCTTTTGTTGATTTTGATGGGGGTCTCTGGCCTCCTGGATCTGGGTATCATTTGATTAGATTAGATTAGATTAGATTAGATTAGATTAGATTAATTTTCAGCTATTAGTTCTTCAAATAAATTTTCTGTCCCCTTTTCTTTCTCTTCTTCTTCTGGGACTTTTATGAATGTTATTATGTTGGAGTTACTGGGTTCTCCACGTCTATGTTCCTTTTGCATAATTCTTTTTTGTCTCTTCTGTTCCCCTTGATTACCTTCTATTACTCTCTTCTAGGTCATTAATTTGTTCCTCTGCTTCTTCCAGCCTGTTATTCATTCTATTAACCGTGTTTCTCATTTTACTTATTGAGCCCTTTATCTCTGCTATGTTATTCCTTATCTCTGTGTTAAGGGTCTCACTTGTGTCTTCCACTCTTAAGTCCAGTGAGTATCCTTATGATCATTGTTTAAATGCCCCATGAAGCATGTTACTTATATCTGTTTTGCTAGATCTCTGGCCATGGCCTTGTCCTGTTCTTTCATTTGGGATAAATTTCTCTTATTTTGTCTAAGTCTATGTGCATGTTTCTGTGTGTTATGTTAGGAAAGTCAGCTACATCTCCTGTTCTTGAGGGTAATGGCCTTATGAAAAAGAGGTCCTGTAGTGCCCTGCTGTGTAGTGACCCTGTTCCCCAGGATTGGTCCTTTTAAGAGCATCCCCAGTGTTAGCTGCATCTACTCTGCTGTTTGGTTCTAGCCACTTTATCCTTCAGGCCAGTCTTCTGCAGAGGCTCTCTTTGTCTGTTGTGGGCAGTGTTTGATCCCTGGCCTGAATGTGGTGTGTTTTAACTAGGTGCTCTCTTGCCTGCTTGTGAAAGGAGTCCTGTTGCTACTGCCACCAGAACTGAAGCCTCACAAAACTCCTGGGTTGGGAAATGCTTTGTGAGCAGGGGTTGGGGCTAGTCTTTTTAGGGAGGGGGCCCTCCAAACTGGGACTGAGACAAGTGAGACTGGGAAGGGCACTTCCACCAGAACACAGGGAGGGGGATGGGCCTTTGTGTAAGCATGCTATGTAGTGAGTATGGGTGCTGCACTGGTTCCCACAGGTGGCCTTGTGTTTATGCTGAGGGGCAGGGGAGCGAAATGGTGCCTGCCAGTTCCTTTGCTCCCAGAGGGGTCTCTCTATGAATGTTGCCTCTTTGCAACACATACTAAGATGAAAAAATAGCCTCCCCACTGTGTGCCCCAGGTGCTCTTTAAGTCATTGTTTTCATGCTATATATCTGCAATTTGTTCACCTGTCTTCACTCCAAAAGCAGTGCAATGCTCTCCATGTTCTATCCCAGTCACGTCCTCTGACCTTAAAGGTCTGTATGCCCTACTGGTTGCCAGAAGTCATGAAATTCATCCCTTCTCACTTTCCAAGCCAGTTGTTATGGGGATTCATTTCCCCTGTGTGCTCACCTGTATGATAGTCTCTCTCTTGCCCTTCTCCGTGACCATGTCTCCCTCCCCACCTCAGCAGCCATAATCCATTTCTCTCCACACTTCCCACCTTCTTCTGTGTGGCCTCTTCTCTACCTTTAGTTGTGGCATTTTCACTGCCAGTCTTCAGGTAAATTTCTGGGATGTTTAGGATGATTTGGGACAAGATGAGCTTAGGGTTCTCCTACTCTGCTACCATCTTCCAACCAACTCTTTAATCTTTCCTGTAAATTAATTGCCTATATATGTGGGGATTTATTTCTAGGTTCTCTATTCTTTCTATTGATCTATATATCTGTTTTTATGCCAATACCAAACTGTTTTGATTACTACAGCTTTGTAATGTAATTTGAAATCAAGGAGTTTCTTGATTTCAAAACAAAGCCTCCAGCCTTGTTCTTTTACTCAAGATTGTTTTGGCTATTCCAAGTCTTTTGTGGTTTTGTACAAGTTTTAGGATAGGTTGTTCTACTACTTTTAAAAACTCCATTGAAAATTTGATAAACATTGCACTGAATGGTAGATTGCTTTGGATAGTATGGACATTTAACAATATTAAGTCTTCCAATCCATGAGCATGGAGTATCTTTCCATTTATTTATTGTATTAATTTCTTTCATCAACATCTTACAGTTTCCAGTGTATAGGATTTTTCACCTCCTTGGTTAAATTTCTTTCTAAATATTTTATTCTTTTTTTTTTTTTTTAAGATTTTTGTTTATTTATTTATTTGACAGAGAGAGCCAATGAGAGAGGGAATACAAGCAGGGGGAGTGGGAGAGGAAGAAGCAGGTTCCCAGTAGGGAGCCTGATACAGGGCTCGATCCCAGGACCCTGGGATCACACCCTGAGCCAAAAGCAGATGCTTAATGACTGAGCCACCCAGGCACCCCTAAATATTTTATTCCTTTTGATGTTTTTGTAATGGGATTTTCTTAATTTCTATTTCTGATAGTTTATTATTGGTATATAGAAATGCAACAGATTTTTGTATATCAATTTTGTAACCTACAACTTTATTGAACACATTTATTAGTTTTAACAGTTCCTGATAGAATCTTCATGGTTTGCTATATATGGTATCATGTCACCTACAAATTGTAACAGTTTTACTTCTTTCTTTCCAATTTGGATGCCTTTTATTTCTTTTTCTTGCCTAATTGCTCTGGCCAGGGTTTCCAATACTATGCTGAATAAAAGTGATGAAAATGTTTCCACCATTGCGTATGATGATGATGATCTATGAGTTTGTTATATGTTGCCTTTATCATGTTGAGGAATTCCCCTATACCCACTCTAAGAGTTTTTATCAAAAATGGATGTTGAATTTCATCAAATATTTTTTCTGCATCTATTCAGATAATCATATCAATTTTAGCATTCATTTTGTTTATGTGGTATATCAAATTTTTCACTATGAACTCCCTTCTTAGAACTGCTTTTGCTGTGTCCCATAAGTTTTAGTAGGTTTAGTTCTATTTTCCTTAGTCTCAAGATAGTTTCTGATTTTTCTTTGGATTTCTTTATTGACCCATTGGTTGTACAGTGGCATGTTGCTTAATCTTCACATATTTGTGAATTTGACAATGTTCTTTAAGTAATTGATCTCTTACCTCATGATCCAAATGATTCTTATTTTTATTTCAAACTTCTTACGCCTGTTTAGTGGCCTAATATGGTATGTCTTGGATAATGTTCTGTGTGCACTTGAGAAGAATGTTGTCTCTATGCATCATCCTACAGGTGGTATGTAGTTAAGAACTCTTTTTCCATTGGTTACAGTCCTGTGAGACATGTGAGTGTAAGTTCCATTGGTCACCAGAGCCAGGTGATATAGAGGTGTCCCCTGGGTGGCAGATGCCAGATCAGGGTGTCAGACAAGTGTACAAACTGCTGTCCAGTAGATACCAGTGATCTTAGGTGAGGCAGGGGGAGAATGCAAAGATGGGACCAGTTGGCTTCTATCTGTGGAGAGTATTTCAGTAAGCACCTAGAAGTGTGTTAAATTAGGTGCCTAAGCCTCAGGCTGATGGTTTAAGATAGGCAAATAAGCATCTTTTACAGAATATCTGGGTCCTTTTCAGTCACCTACCCCTCTGCTGGACCTTAGATTCAGATTCAGGTCTGTGCATGGGAGCCCTTTAAGAATTATTTCTCAATTCACTATAGTGTGTGGGCCTCTTCAACCTAAGCCCTATTGGCTTTCAAAGTTAGATGTTTTGGGGGCTTATTATCTGAGGTGTAGATCTTTAAATCTGGGTGTATGATGGGGGGTTCAAACCACTTCTTTCTCAGGGAGAAGCTCAGGGCTTTGTATTCCCTCCCCCATTGTGGACCCCTGTGCTGGGGGTAGAGTTTATGGCAAGATTGTGTCTCACCCTTTCCTGTCCACTTTGATAAGGGTTTTGTTCTCATGTGCTCAATTTATAGGAGTCACCAACAGATTTTGTTGTTTTGTCCTAGAGGAAATTCTTCTATATGTAGATGTAGATTTGGTGTCAACAGAAGGAGATGAGTTTAGGATCCTCCTACTCCTAGGACTCAAATTCTTAAAAAAAAAAAAAAAAATTCCAGTGTAGTTAACACACAATATCATGTTTGTTTCAGGTGTACAAAAGAGTGATTCAGCAATTCCATGTGCTACTTAGGGCTCATCATAAGTGTACTCTTAATCCCCTTCACCTATTTCACTCATCTCCCCCGTGGTAACCATCAGTTTGTCCTCTCTAGTGAAGAGTCTGTTTTTTCATTTCCTTTTTTCTTTCTTTTGCTTCTTAAATTCCACATATGAGTGAAATCATATGGTATTTGTCTTTCTCTAACTTATTTCACTTGGCATCATACTCTCTAGATCCATCTGTGTTGTTGCAAATGGCAAGATTTCATTCTTTTTCATGGCTAAGTAATAGCCCATTGAGTGTGTGTGCATGTATCACATCCTCTCTATCCATTCATCGTATCAGTGGACACTTGTATTGCTTCCATAATTTGGTGATTGTAAATAATGCTACAGTGAACATGGGGGTGCATATATCTTTTCAAATTACTGTTTTCATATTCTTTGGGTAAATATCCAGTAACAGAATTAGCAGATCGTATAGTAATTCTATTCTTAATTTTTTGAGGAACCTCTGCAGTGGCTACACCAGTCTGCATTCCCACCAGCAGTGCATGAGGTTTCCTTTTTCTCCACTATTCATCAATACTTGTTGCCTCTTGTGTTTGATTTTAGCCATTCCAACAGGTGTGAGATGTTGATTTGTATAAGTTTTTTGTATGTTTTGGATACTAACCCTTTATCAGATATGTCATTTGCAAGTATCTTTTCCCATTGAGTAGGTTTCCTTTTAGTTTTGTTGACTGTTTTCCTTTGCTGTGTATAAGGTTTTTATTTTGATGTAGCCCCAATAGTTTATTTTTGCTTTTGTTTCCCTTGGCTCAGGAGACATATTGAGAAAAATGTTGCTATGGTTAATGCCAAGACTCAAATTCTCTCTCTCTCTCTTTTTTTTTTTTAAGATTGGATTAATTCATTTGACAGAGAAAGAGAGAGAAAGCAAGCACAAATAGGCAGAGCCAAAGTGTGAGGGAATAGTAGGCTCCCTGCTGAGCAGAGAGCCCAATTTGGGGCTTGATCCCAGGACCCTAGGATTATGATCTGAGCCAACGGCAGATGCTTAATGGACTGAGCCACCTAGGCACCCCACCAGGACTCAAATTCTTAAACTGACTAGACTAGTAGCTAAACAATGAAAACATTTGTAGTTATTTAAGAAGAACTAAAAAATGGAAACCTATTTACAAGTGCTTTTATAAAAAATGGAACAGAACAGCTAGCTTTCAGAACCTTTCCCACCACCCCTGTCAGAGACCATAGACAAAGAAGATGGATTTAAAGGAACCAAAATAGAATTTTGCATTATCCAGATTTTAAAAGTTGGTAATATATAGACTTGACTTCTTAAGGATTAACCCTTTCTTCAAAGAAGATTGGTGATTTGTGTCTTTCAGTGTTTTAAATGTAAATGTATTTTTTGATAAACATTAGTCCGCTTCATAACTCAAGCAATTCTCATTTAGAATATAAATGTTTCTTGTTATTTCTATAATTTATTTCCAGCAATAAATTGGTTAAGGACACTTAGTTTCAAATTTAATTTAAAGGTTATGAAAAATTTATACCTTAATTTTTATTTTATGTCAATTTGAATTAGGTCATTACTATTCTTTCTGAAATCTCTAGAAAACTTTTTCTCTTTTAGACAAATAATGAACCTTAGGCTTTTGGTGTTGTTTGGTGATCCCACTATCCATTGCTTTCTCTACAATTGATTAGGTTGCTTGGAATTGGTTTTAGGTTCCCTGCAATACTGTTTGTGTGTGTGTGTGTGTGTGCGTGTTTTAAGTTTATTCTGAAATATAACACAGGTCAAACATATGCCACGACGATATTCTTCCATTCTCTCTACACTGTAAAGATTGTAGAGTTTATGTTCTACACTTTGAGTTCCTCTACCTGGAATCAGAGTGTTTAAGACAGATTCCCTCCAGTTAACAAGTCATTTTTGCATTTGAGAAAGGAAAACTTTTGTCAAATACTATCATCAATGAAGCATAAACACTTGTACGCATCCAGTAAGGCAGGATGCTAATCATAAGAAAAATCTGTATTTTGTTGTTTGTATTATTATAACTATTTGCCAAAAAATGCTCTCTCTCACTTTAATACACAACCAACCTTACCAAATATCTCTCTGTTGGTTTACTGGTCCTCTGTTCCATGTGCTTTCTAAAATGTTTGTGTGGCAGAAACTAGAAAATTGTACTTCAAACTCCCTTGTAGCTAGGGTTTTAGATACAGTCTACCAATGAGATCCACTGATGCAAGGTGCACAAGATGGAAGTGGGTAAAAGCCAACGATTTACCATACTGCTATTTTCTGCGGACAGTCAGAGATGCTGGGTCTTTCTGAAATGGTGCTCCAGTGCCCACTCGCTGACAAGTCGACGCCCGGCCGCAGCTGCATCGGTGCTATAGGGGCCTTGCGATTGCTACCCCTTGACTGCGGCACAAGCAGCAGCTTCCCTGATCGGTGGGTTCCTCATTACTGCTCTGAGGGTCATTCCTAGAGCCCTACCTAGAAGCTGCTTCTTTGTTTTGAATCCTCTCTACTTCAAACAGCTAGATTTTTGTTCCTTATAACTGTATTCTGACTGGTACTGCCTTCGGAGAAATGGCTTCGAAAAGATCAGTAGAGGTCTATCTGAGGTAAGTCAGAAAGTTTCAATTAGAAGATTGAAGGCGTTTCAAAAAACCTTGGCCACTGAAATTCAAACTGTACTCTGGCTTCCAGCGGTTGGTGAGTGGTGATAACTGATCAATCGTGCTGATAGGAAGTATGGCAAGATGCAAGGAGCAGAACCTTTGAAGTCCAACAACAGTGCACAGTCTAGGGGTTCACAGTTAGAGCTATAGTTTCCAAAAATGCTGGCAAAATCAAAGTAGCAAAATTAAAGAAGAAACTTAATCCCTGCATAAAGACAAAAGTCCCGTAGTCATCACTAGAAGTTTAGCGTCCCATGCCTGGAAAGGTAACCCACGCTAAGCTAGGCCAGGTGGATAGACTTAGAGCCTAGTAGAGAGAGAACGGCCTTTAGAAGGCAACAGTCCTGAGGCCTTCCGTCAACTTTGCTGCTTACTGACTGCTTGACTTTTAGCATTTCTTTAGTTTCCAAGCTTCACTTTCCACAACTGCAAAATGCGGATAGCAACACTATACCCACAGGGTTGTATCATTAGAAGTATAAAAAAGGGGTGCAGAGCGCCTACACGGTCTGGCACATAACAGGTGTTCAGAAGCGGCGACGAAGTATTATCCCTTCAGCTTTTAATTTAAAAGTGAATCCAGTCTTGTTCACACAGAAGCAGAAATTTAAAAATAAGAGAGTTGAAACTGAAGAAAGAGAAAAGATAAGTAACAAGATATAGAGCCAGAAGGGCTAATGTTGTCTCATAGGCCCCGAGACACAGGGAAAAAGGAAACATTCTCCTATGGTGAGAAGAAAGGAAATAAAGTAGTCTGGAGCCACAAAGAATCTAGGGCAGGGCCCTCCTGCTGCATTAGCACTGGGTGACTGTAAAAACATGAGGTCTGCTCTCAGCGGTAGAGGTATGCATAGCGGTTTCTATTATAATTCTGTTTTTACTCAAAACTTGCCAAAAATTTTCTTTTGAGGTGAAACTCTCCAGTATTTTCTACAGCTCAAATTGATTATTTGAAGTAGCATTGGAAGAAAGTAAAGGCATACTTGTTATTAAAATGCATGGAGGTGGGAGAAAAGACCAATTTTAAGTTGCCCCTGGTATAAGGGGTAACACCATGTCGGATTGTCCATATGAATTATTAAAAAGAAGTTGCATTTTTCTATTGAAATTCAGCATGTGAGAGAGCTTCACAGTGAGAAGCTTCACACTCTTTTTAAAGTTGTGAATATAGACACTGACTAAATACAGACTAAAATATCTAATATGAACTCCATGAGGAGAGCAGCCATGTTCTGTTTGTGCCAGCATGTCTTAACGTACATCATGTCCACAGCCTGCACACGTGGCTTCTACAGCCAAAACATCACAAAAATAACTGTTCATTGAGTTTAATCAATTAAACTATTGGTCAGTGAAACAAAATCATGCAAGTCAAGTTTGCTTGTGTATAGACAAATCTAGTCTTCTAGTTAAATTTACATCACTTTTAAAAACTATTAAAATAGCATAATGTATGCTTACTTATTATAAACTCTTTATATATGGATTTAACTATACTTGTAGGAATGACTATGTTCCATAAAGTTCAGTCTTCATCTGGCGCCACTTCTAAGAGTTTCCTTGGTCAGGCAGAGGTACATCTGAAAAGTACAACCTGGCTCAGAATATGATGCTATCTGGGGAAGCCATGAGCTCCAGACACACAAGTGATACGGATACAACTTTGAGGTCCAGCTTAATTAAGAATGTTGTTCCATGTAGGCTTTTTTTTTTTTTTTTAACAGATTAGGAATTTGGGAAAGAGGCACAGATATTGAACCATGATGGTATTAAGTATCTGGTTACTGGCACTCTTCAGCAATCTCACTGAGACAAGGAAGTACTGTAAAATCTCTACTCTGATCTGCTCTCACCTCACAATGACCACTACCAGTCACTGGAACTCCATAATCCAGTCTATCTTTCTTCTCTCCTTTCCCACTACTTCCACTCCAGATTAGACTCTCATTAACTCCCTTCCTGGAAAATTTTAAGTTTCCAACAATGCTCACAAACCCATCATCTCTACACACATACCATAGCCCCACTTAAAATTATTTTTCCTGACTAAATTTGAGTCTCCTTAGTTTGTTAATCAAGGGTGTCTACGACTTTCCAGTTCTCTTCCCCAGTCACGTCCCATGCTTTTTCCCAGCTCTGCCTTTGCCTGGATTATTACTTTTACTCGGAGTTCTCTGTCACCTTTCCAATGTTCAAGTTTTGTCTTGCTCTCAATTCCAAGGCCATTTTCTCCATAGTCATACTCATTCCTGCAAGCAAATGTCATTTCCCTAACCCAGGAGCTTATGTCATGTTATTTATACATATTTACCGATTTGTTAAATGGGAGGGAAAAAATTTCCTCTATCCATCATAGATTTTCCAGTTTGGGGAATTAGACTAGCCAAAGATAAGTTAGCAAGAGAAAATAGACAGAAGTTTATTAGCTTTCACATCACAAATACACACCTGGGAGCACGCAACAGTGAGTAAACCAGAGCTTTTCCTGCTTCCTAGGTTTCCGATGGCCTTTACCTCAAACTAAGCCTTATGTCAAAGGGACATATTTGGGGTGGCATATTCTGGTACCCTCATTACCTTAGCAATTCATTCATTAAGAAAACATCTAGTTTTGCGTAACATAACTATATTTGGGGACGTGGGCCCCGAGCCTGGGAGTTGGCAGATGCTCATCTCAACCCTGCCCCACTCTCCGCAGCTGTGAAAGGGGAGCAGGGTGTGCCATCCCACAATTTGTCTTTTTGGCATAAGGATTATTTTGAGCTGGTTATTTTTGAGAGACAGTAGAATCTCTGAACACAGAGTGGAAGTTGCCCTTTCATAAAGGATACTGACATTTCTAAAGGAATCTCCATTTGTGAGGGGGTCTTCCCCTCCATGTGAGAAAGAGAAGGTGACTTTACATCTCCAGGAACTCTGATCTGTGGAGAAAGGCAACAACTTAAATCTGCATTACAAACCTGACCCTTACTACTGCACTTTTCCTGGTCATCTCCCAGAAGTGGCCTTCCCTCCAGAACATCTTTCTTTTGTCATTAACTGGGGATGGTACTTAAGGTGGTGGCTTGGACCATTTCAGGTAGTTTTACTTGGTTTTCCTGGGTATCTTCCATGTATGCAGAAAGTATACATGTTATCAAACTTATTTTTTCTCCTGTTAATCTTTTATTACAAAGCCGGTAGGGGGATCTCAGCCAAGAACCTAGAAGGATAGAAAGAAAATTATTTTTCCTTCTCCCTGTCCTGTGGCCTGAAATAACTGCCAGTGAGGAGAAAGAAGGTTTTAAAGAGGCATTATCCCAAAGCGCCTGGCAGTGATTTTAACAGAGGACCCAGCTTAGCCCCTGGCCTCACAAGTCCCTGGTGACCCTGCCCAGACGCTTTGGGAGAGGATAGCTTTAGCATCCCTGAAGACCTCAGGCTGTACACATCAGAATTTCCCATCTGAGGTACCTATTCATTCCCGGTGGCGGCATTGGGAGTCTGGCCCTGAGTGTTTAGCCCTAGGGGACCTCTGGAGAAGGGATTACTTTGGATTTGCTGCTGTTCCTAATAAATGAAGAGAGAGGTTCAACTCCAACATGGGATAAAATGACTAATGCAATAGTAGCACCCCAGTTACAACAACGAGACTGCTTGAGTAGGTGGTCTCTGTCTTAGAGAGGGCAAAAGCACCTTGTACACTATTATTTTTACTAAATAGAAGTTATATAGTTGTGTTTTGGTAATTGACATTTTACTGTCTTACACATGCAAATCACCTCCTTTGGTCTTTTTTCTAAATGGTGTAAATGACAGACTAAGACAATACAAAGTTTCTTTTTGATGATTCTAAAACATTTTTACAGTCATCTAATAAAAAAGAATTAACACAATATACATTAAGTAGCATTCTAGATACTAGAATAACAGTGAAGAAGAAATGCCACAGCCCTTGTGGCTAAGAAACATGCAATATATTTAGAGAAATGTTCACCACTCACACATGCAACTTCCATTTATTTAATGAAGAAAAAAAAAATTAGCACCTGCCTGTCCATCCAACACCCAGCTAAGCATGGGGTGAGAAAATCCTGCCCTCAAGTTAGCAACTGAATAAGTTTTTTAAAAAATCAATATATAATTATAAATTGTGATGAACACCATGAAGGAAACAAATAGAAAATAACCCCCTCCTTTGGATTGGTGAGGGAGGTTCTCCACAAAGATGTGAAGTTGCAGCTGAGACCTGAAGGTGAAGAAGTAATCATTCTCGAGAAGTTGGCCCAGACAGAACAGTGTGTTGAAGGCACCAAGTATAAGACATACCTTCTAGATAAATCTATCAAGATATATAAGGGCATAAGCTAGTACAGTGATAAAAATATCAAATGTATTCTTTTCAACGAGTATATCCTGTGTGAATATGATGAGCTGGAGATAAAATGATTGACACAGATATAAAAAAGCTCCTGTTCTCCTGGAACTTACAGTCAGGTGAGGAAGACCCTGAGTGTGCATTTACAAGTGTGATGAGGACCATGCGACGGGGGTAATATGGACATGTGTGACAAGTGGATTTTACCAAACCCAGAAGACTGAGGGAGTCCTTTCTAAGCAACTGACGTTTAAACACGGTTTTGGGAAATTAGTATCAACCTGAAAATAAAAAGCCACAATGAGTGGCAATTGAGTGATATTAGAGGAGAGCACAAATTCAGGAAGAAATCCAAATATCGTCCAGCTTATTGGGTGAAAGCCATGAATTTCTGTGAGGGAAAGGAAGGGGGCAATTACATTAGCTGAAGAAAATATTTTTCTATGGGGTTAACAAGCTAAGCTACTCTGCGTTATGTATTGAGTACTGGTTTTAACTATTAGTTTTATCTTTAGAAGGTCCATAGGTATCAGTCTTATGATCAGAATGTTCTTTCTCCTGCTGACTCTCTAGCAATGGCCATTTTGCCTAGTCCAAAGGTTTTGGCCCCGTTTAAACAAAAGCCGTGTAAACCACTCTGGCTCTATTTTAGAAATGGCTCCAGTCAGGTCATTTTTAAAAGCCCGGGTCTGTTGGTTAAGGTTCTCTGGAAGTAGAGATAGGTAGATTTGTTCAGAGAAAACAATTTACAAAACTAAATGGGCAGTTTAGATTTGATGGGTGATAGAGAAGGAGGTATTGAGACATCGAATATGATACAAAAGTGATCAATGGCTAGTCATGGCTGGAAAAGGAAGGAGTTAGAGCACATTTGAGCCAATGGCATTAGTTTTCCCTGAAAACTTTTGCATAAGAATTAGCCTATCTATTCTTGTCATCAAGTTACTATTTTATACTTAATCCCCCTCTTCTACCTCTGAAACTGTGCTAGTAACGCATTTTAGTTTTTTGTTTTTCAAAATTGCTGTCAATAGTGCATTTGGGTTCTCTCCATTGTTTCCTTTCACTCAGTTGATCTTTCCTGGGGGGGCGGGGGATGGAGAATTTATGAAAACTAAAGTATGTCACAAAACAGGACACAGCTTTCCTCCCTAAGGCTTCTAAAGTAATTTTGGACTCTGAACAGTTACGATTTTACTTTTGTGTCCACAACATTGGTCAAGCATGAGAGCAAGAAAAAAACTGCAGAAGGAAAAGGCATTCCTTCACTTAAAAGCACAATTTGTGGGAAAGAAAGACTAAAATATGTTTTTCTAGAACCTTTACCAAATGATGTGAAGTCCATATGATTGCTAATCTTGTTTTTACCATTATGTTCGTGGAGTGCTTTGTCAAAGTACTTTGGTTTTATGATTTCAAAAATTGCTGTTTTATGACATAAGAGTCCCATGATCTAATGGACATATAATTATATAGAAGTTACATTAGCAAAGCTAAATGCAACTTGTAGCAATAATGTACAGGAACCCTGAGCCCCACATCTCATTCTCTTTGAAACTGTCCTACCTTCCCTGGCAGTCTTGGTTACTTTCTGTACTCAGCCCTTTAATATGGCAGTTATAATTACTGTTCACATACCCATTTCCTCCACTAAACTGAGCAACTCAAAGGCAGAGAATGTTTATTATTTATCTGTCTGACCACAGAACTTTATAGTAGATACACAAAAATAGACTTGTGCAGGAACAAATATGAGTAAAGTTATTAAGACATACTACTGAGGTTATCAAAGATTGGGGCTTTTTAAAAATAACATGTATAAAACTTTAAAGAGGGAAATTCATTTAGAACCCCCTCCCCTTCAACTCACAACTAAGCCAACACCCAAATACCCCCTTGGCCACTTTGACACCTAGTTCTTGTAAATGTTTCCCTTCCTTCCATGTATTCACACTCATAATCCAGTGAGTCTAAGAAACACAGCCATGTTTAAACATCTGGGATTCATCACGCTGATTCTGTTAATCAAAGTTCTGAAGATCAGTTCCAGATGTTGCCTAACTAAAGTTACATAAACATTGTTCACATTTTTAACTACAATCAGACCTAACTTCCCATATCTTGAAAGTAACTTAATTTGTATAGGTAGGAGTTATACTCTGCACTATTTTTTTAAATTAACTCTCAACTTAATACAAAGATAAGGCTGATAGATCTTCCCTAGAAGTGAATATTAATAAAAATTCAAGATATATTTTTGAAAATCATACATTTTTGAAAATCATACATTTAATCACATTAGCTCAAAGATTCCCTAAGATAGGAAGACAAATTAATATTGCCTGAGTGTCCACTATGTAGGGGAGGAAAGATAATTTTCCCTCTCCCTTCTAGGTTCTTGATGGGACCCAACCCCTGTAATAAAGTACAGACTAACAAGAGAAAAACAGTTTAATAACATAAATCCCTCCTGTATGTATGGGAAATACCCAGGAAACATGAGTAACTCCTTGGAATGACTCAAACCACCACCTAAATACCATCTACAGCTAAAGACAAAGATATAAGGAGAAGTTATCAGGCAAAGCAGAGTAAACAAGGGTATGGCTGATAGGAGTTTCTAGAGATTTAGTCAGCCTTCTCTTCCTGGTTCAGAAAGGGAGACACCCTTATAAATGGAGATTTCACTTATAAATGTCAATCAATGTCTCTTACAAAATGGTAACTTCTACTGGTTTTTTCCTGTGTCTGCTGTGTTTTAAAAATAATTAGCTCAAAATAATCTTTCTGCGAAAGATGCTTATTTTGGGTCAGCACACTCTGTTCTGCTTTGGTCCTATCTTGAAACTTCCCCAATAACTTTGATAGTCCAGAAACTGAACTGATGAGTGTTCCATATCTCACTGAACCAGTCTTTTAATCTTGAGAATAGGTGAGTTCAGTTAAAGAGTTGCTTTTCATTTCAGGAGGTAGTGTGGCAGGTGGGCTTCCAAAGTTAGGTCTATAAGGTACAAGTGATCAGGTATGTAATAAGATGCATTTCTATGGGGGAAAAAAAGATTAATGGTTAGAGCAAACTATAAACCCAGTCTGAGTCATGAGAGCAGATAGTTTAGAAGATTTTGTTGGGAAGGAAAAAATTTATCTGCTGTTCAAGGTCCTTCTGGCTGGACTAAGAACCAAACTGACAGGAGAAAATCAAATTTACTTTCAGTCATGAAATTCTAAAGATAGGCACCATGAGGCTTATACGAGATCCTCAGCTAAGGAGGGGGCGGGGGTCTGAGAATACAAAGGGGAAGATGGCCATTAACAGGAAGGTAAGAAGAGATGCTTGGAAAACAAAGGTTACTTGCATAATAGGGTAATTTTCTTAAAGAGGAATCTCTAGTAATCTCTCTCTTCCTGATATAGGCAGGCAGTTGAGGAGGAGGTAAAGAGCTTTCCCTGAATCTACTAGGTTTTGATTACTTTTAACTCAAAATACCATTCATGCCAAAGTGGCCCATCTTGAGGCAACCTGCCCTGGGCCCCTAAGTTCCCTCCTCTGAAATTTAGCTCAAGTTTCACACCTTAAAAGTGAGTTGGTAGATTGTTTCATCTTGTTGAACAAGTCTTAGTCCTGATAATAGGTCAGTTCAATTAAACTCTTTGAGGAGGTGGTGATGCAGTTATGTTTTCAAAGTTAGGCCTATGGTTCAAGTAATCAGGTATTAAATAAGAGGCATTTATATGGAAACAAAACAGTAGCTAATGATTGGATCAAATTAGAAACCAGTTTCTGAGTTCGGAGAATAGCCAATCCAGAAGATTTCTAGATGTCAAGCTTGAAGCATCCTTAGATAGAGTGAGAGCAGGCAGTTTGCTAATCTGACAGATTTTCCTGGTTTGTAGTTCAAATGTCTCTTGTCATCTTTTGTGTGGCCCACAGGCAGGCATGAAGACTGCCTATATGTGAACTGGTGTGGTGCTTTCTCTGAAGTTTACATCAAGCTATTCCTATTTAGTTTCAGAGCTTCAGGAAGAAAAGAAGTGTCAGTTCTCAAATATAACCAACTCAGAAAGGTGGGGAAAGAAATTGAAAATATTCATTTGGAGAGTTGTAACTAGGCATTGGAGGAAACTAGAAAAAATCAGGATCCAGGCTAGTTTATAATGAACATTTACTTAGTTATGTTATTGAAACATTTTCTTTCGATAATCACACTCATTTCTACTAAAGATAGCCAAATTCATATTAATTTGTGTGCAAAATTAGTTTCAAAAAAATGGGTCTGATCATTTACTTAAGTATTATAAGAAGAGCAGTTGACTGGGGTGCCTGAGTGGTTCAGTCAGTTAAGCATCTGACTTCTGCTCAGGTCATGATCTTGGGGTCCCGGGATTGAGCCCTACATCAGGCTCCCCACTCAGCAAGGAATCTCTCTCTCTGAAATAAAATCTTTAAAAAAAAAAAAAAGGCAGTTGACCATATAGGCTCTTTAAAACCTGCTTTCCTGGAACTTTTTATAAGTAATCTCTAGATTGAACTTTTAACAGCCTCTAAAGGCCAGAAGTCAAGCCAAATACTTGTCCTCAGACTTCACCTGCAATACCTATAGATTTGGGTGAATTCTTCTTTTCTTGAGTTCCCCAAAATATCCTGATGTTTTTATACCTTCTTTACTCACCTGGTAATACTGCTGGGAATTCCATAAGCTAGTATCAGGCTTCTATTTACAAGGGCTTTATTAGCTCAATAAAGTCCACCTCAGTTCTTCAAAGCTGTCTGGTCATACGTAAGTCTATGCATCTTTCTCCCAAATATCCCATTCCATTCAAAGCCTTAGTAATACAGCCACTATTTCCAAATAGTTTCCTGTTAGAAAAGGAATGGATTCTTATTGAACATATGTAAATTAATTGCCGTAAAAATATAAGAATACTGACAGTTTCAAAATTTTGGATTCTGAAATCAGGTAGGGATAAAAGATAAATTTTTCAATTAGAATGTACCTATGTAAACAGTCAAATTGCTGTAAGTCAGCTTAAGAAAAGTTTTTTTTAAAAGGTTATGGTTTTCCAGATTAAAACACTGCCGACTTTTTTAAAAACAAAAGTCATAAAAATTGCAATTATTCTCTTGTTTATGTAGTCCCACGTTATCCTTGTTCTGTTTGAACCCAGTATTTCCACTAGCTCTGGAAACTCTTATCCAGTTCGGTTTTATGAGCTTAAGGTTGTCAGAAGCCTATTCTCAGAGTTCATTTAATACATTTGCAATAGCATCAGGAAAACAGTAACTGTAAATGGCAAGACTTAAAAATGGCCCCGGTTAAAGATCTGATTAGAGTTCATTATAATGCAACCGACAAGGAAATTTGGTTACTTCTGTAACATACAACACTTCAAGATAATAACATTGTAGGACATCAGATTTCTAGGAGTTTTATACTATTTTTAGGACACTTATTTTAATAATATACCTATAATCTAAGAGGATTTAGTATCATTTATTTGACTAATGCTTTCCATATAATTTAAGCTAATTAGGCTTATTTGGTATGTTAATTGCTCACAAATTTTTTTGAATTTTTGAAATATTCCAGGAGCTCTCAGGAACACTGCAGAATATGGCCAAACATCAAAAGATTCGGACATTTGATTAAGTAGGATCATGTCATTATGAAACCAGATTGAATGATCCATTCAACCCAAGTGACAATAAAAGATATCAAAGTCAAACACAGGTTACAGTTTTGAGCAAAATTTAGCTCTTAGACATAGGAAAATATGTTGCCAAAACACAGAATCCTTGTTTTCTGGTCAGGTACCTTTAAAGGTAAAAAAAAAAAACATGTTTACAATTTCTTAAGAAGAGATCGGTAGTTATAACTTTTTTAAAAAAAAAAAACTTTTAATTTTGCACCAGTGTATTTTTTTTAAAGAATTTATTTGAGAAAGAGCACTAGGTGATAGGGAGAGGGAGAAGCAGGCTCTCCACTGAGTGGGGAGCACGATGTGGGGCTTGATCCCAGGACCCCGGGATCATGACCTGAGCTGAAGGCAGATGCTTAACTGATGGAGCCACCCAGGTGCCCCTACCTCAGTGTATTTTTAATATTAAAACTCATTTATCTTAAATTCGTCTTGATCTTAGCCAGTACTGACTACATATAAAATTCCTTTCTAAAGATTCCTTTGCCATAAATCTGCAACTTTCTATCTTACATTCAGATTTTGTACTAAATTTTTCCTCAACAAAAGCCTATTCCCACCCCCACTCCACCCCACACATTTTTTGTTTTTTGTTTTTTTTCCCATAAAGACATCATATTTTCCTTGCACACAGAGTTGTTTCTCTTATTAACTGTAGGGGCCAAGGGCTGACTACCCGAAGATGGGCCAGTTTGGCATGAACATTATTTTGAGTTAAAAGCAATCAAAACCCAGCAGTTGCAGGAAAAGCTCTCTCCCCGGTCCTCAGCTGTCTACATTTACATTGGAAAGGAGGGCTCAGACCATGAAGAGCCTATTAAGAGATACCCCTTTACCTAACAAATTTATCTGCATAATATGGCAAGCTTTGTTTCTCAAAGCATCTCCTTTCACCTTCTTTATAATGGCCTTTCCTTTGTATTCTCAGACCCTGCCCCTCTTCTTAGTCATGCTGCCTCATTGTCTTTGGAATTTCATGTCTGTGTGGATTTTTCATATGTACACCATTAAATTTAATTTTCTCCTATCAACCTGTTATCATGTCAATTTGATTCTAAGTCCACCTAGAAGGACCTTCAAGGGCAGAGGAAAGTTGTCTTCTTTGATGTTAAATAATTGTGAACTGTTTGTTATACCAATATTCTTTAGATTAAATACATTTCCTAGGGGCACCTGGGTGGCATGGTTTGTTAAGTGTCCAACTCTTGGTTTAGGCTCAGGTCATGATCTCATGGGCATTCAGTGGGGAGTCTGCTTGAAAGATTTTCTCCCTCTGCCCCTCCCTGCTGCTCACTCTCAAATCTTTTTATGAAAAGTACCAGACAGTTTTGTTCAAATATCCTAGTTTTGTTTTTATAATATTTACAAATATTTTAAGAGGAATAGGCAAAGTTTGGAGATTAATATTGGTGGGCTTTGACTGGGTTCTGGAGTTTCATTTCTGATTTTGTAGAGATTTCTAAGACAAAGACAGTTTTTAATTCCCCCAAAGAATTAGATTATAGCCTTAATATCAAGGCACTAGCCCATCTTTTTAACACAATTTGCTTATTTGTACCAGGGAGATTTTTAGCTAAAATGGGGATTAAAAAGATTTATATCTTTAAATCTGTATAAAGCATTTTAACACAAGCGTGCTTTCTGGGTATATAATTCAACTTGGCTTTTATCAGCTCCTGAATATTGGCCTTTCACAGATCATTTGTAGGAAGGCCTAAGAGAAATTTTGGTCCTCTTTCCTCTGTGAAGGGGGGTTGTAGATAGTCATTAATCTTTTTAATTTCTTTAAATTTGGTAGAACCTTTTAAAAATAGAGGCAAAAGAGCTTTATAATTTAAAATACCTACTGATGTTCAGGGGACATGAACTCTTTTGCAGTGGGGGGATCTAAAATACACCTGCACAGGACATCACGTAGGGAAGTCTAAAGCTGGCAGAACCTGATTATTGAGCTCTGGAAGGTAGGAGCAAAGCAATCCTTAGTGCTAATCTTGGGTGATTTTATTAAACTCATTTCTTGGCTTTCAGTTTTACATGAGCAACCTGTATACTTGAACCTAGAAATGAGGCTGGCATGTTCCCTGTAAATCTTGTAGGGAAAGGAAATTTAAAACAGGCAGATGAGCCTGAATTTTAAGAGAAACTTATGTTGGAAGTGGACACTTAAGTCTAATTTCTGTTCTTTGATCTTGTCATGGGTGTCCTTAAGGCTAGCCATTATACTAATAAGACAATTGTGAGCTCTCTATAAAGAATATTTTTCTTGTAAATATAACCAGTTTAAAGGATCCAGCATCTGGCCATTGGCAAGTAGGATCTATTATTAGCAAGTTAAACCAATAAGCCTTTAAATGATTTAACCAAAGATGTAATAGATATCCAACCAGGGCATAGCTGAGGGAATCTCTATGATCCAAAAATTTATTCCTCAAATTAGTCTTAGGAGGCAAAGGCTTTTGTTGCACAGATGGTAAGAATGGTGTAATGGTGGGGCGCCTGGGTAGCACAGCGGTTAAGCGTCTGCCTTCAGCTCAGGGCGTGATCCCGGTGTTATGGGATCGAGCCCCACATCAGGCTCCTCCGCTATGAGCCTGTTTCTTCCTCTCCCACTCCCCCTGCTTGTGTTCCCTCTCTCGCTGGCTGTCTCTATCTCTGTCGAATAAATAAACAAAAAATCTTTTAAAAAAAAAAATGGTGTAATGAAAATGGTGTGTCTGATCTCCCACAAATCATGTGATGCCTTCAGTCACACACCGGCTAATCTGTGACACTGGGCAGGTGCTAATAGACTGGGACCTTCCAGAACTAACGAGCAACAAAGGCTCCTATGAGCTGGAACCTCTCATGACAAACACCCTGAGAGCTAGCACCCCTGGACAGATAGACTCAGATCCCCAGTCTATTTGACCACCAGGATGCATTCTGTTAAATGCGCCTTCCTGATGGTGGAGGCAGATATCCTCAGTGGTCAAAAAGCAAAGTTCTTAGAACACAGAACAAAATGAAAGAAAAAAACGTCATCTAGTTTTTCTCTTGGCTAAGCCTTGGGTCTCTTGGAGCCACATTAATACCTAGGAGGGATGTGTTACAAGGAACTGTGCATTGTTTTTACAGTAAACCTTATTGCATGGAAGTTTTCTTGAGGTCAGTGGGTGACCTAGTATCAATCTAACCTGTTCCATGACCGACTTATCCTAACACAGTAGTCTTTGAGTTGGGTGGTACACAGTCTACTAGTTTGTAAGTGCTTGACCAGTGCCCGCCAATTTTGCAGCTTTGGCTGCTGGTCTGGTGAGAACTGTGAACGCTGACTTTTTTATGACAAAAAAGACACAAAGAAAAACAAAGACCATCCCTGGGAGGAAATAGATGAGTAACCAAGGACTACTATACAAAATTTAACCAAAGAGTCACTAAGTCCAAAAAACTAGTTCCAAAAAGTATTTTCTCCTGCTAATCTAAATTTAGGAAAGAAAAAGGACTCTTACCACTCTTGCTCCATCAGACTCCAGAGATAAGATTTCTTGCCATGTCAGCCTCTTGAAATCTCTGCCTTTTGCCTCTGCTTGTCAGATTTCTCAAGGATTTCTCACCTGTAGCAGTGTGTGGGGTGAGCTGTGTCCAGCAAGTTGAGGTATCCTGCTGGCTGTGCCAGCTGTTGGAGAGGAAGAATTTTCTCTGCTATTGAAGGTCCTTCTAGCTGGCTAACAGCCAAACTGACAGGAAACAGGTTAACAGGAGAAAATACCATTTAGTGTCATATGGACAGGGAATCCACACACACAGGAAATTCCAAAGACAGGCAATATGAGATTTATATGATATCCTGAGCTAAGGAGAGGTGTAAGGATCTGAGGGTACAAAGGAGAGAATGATCACTAACAGGAAAGTGAGAGATGTTTGGAAAACAAAGGTTGCTCTATTCTGCATGTAAGTTTCTAAAGAGGAATTCTGTTAATAGCTCTTTTTCTGGTATAGGCAGGCAGTTGAGTAGGAGAGGTAAAGAACTTTTCCAGAATCTGTTGGGTTTTGATAGGTTTTAACTCAAAATAACACTCATGCCAAAGTGGCCCATCTTGGGGTAGCCTGCCCTTGACCCCTACAATTTTTGTCAGGCTTGAAGCATCTTCAGATGGAATGAGAATAGGCAGTGGCAATCTGACGGATTTTTTTGGTTTGGAGCTTGAATGTCTCTGGTGATGTTTCTGAATGGCCCACACAGCACCAGGCATAAAGATTGTCCTCAAATGAGCTACTGTGGTTTCTCTAAAGTTTATAACAAGTCATTTAGTTTCAGTGTGCAGTGCTTTGGGGAAAAGGCAGGTGTTGTTCTTAGAGATTCCAGGTCAAAAAAAGTGGGAGTAAATTAGAAACATTAGTTTGAAAGTTGTGGCCAAATATTTGTACACTAGAGAAATTCAAGATCCAGTCCAGTTTACAGGTAGAAAACAAAGCCTCAAAGATCATTAATAGCATTAGAATCTGATATCTACAAAGGGATATTGTAGTTTCTACTGAAACATAAGTTTTCATTCTACAATTACCCTCATTTCTACCAAAGATAACCACAGGTACTAATTTGTTTGCAAAATGGGACTAGTCTTATTAAACCTGGCATGATTATTTACATTAGTGCAATAAGAACAGTTATTGATCTTATAAGTTCTTTTTGTCTGCTTCGCTGGACCTTTTCAAAAGGCATCTTAGATTGGGCATCTAAAAGCCTCTTCAGGTTGGGACTCCCCATTAGACTTTGCCTGCAATACTTATAGATTTGGGTAAATTCCTCTCTTCTCAAGGTTCCCAAGATATTCTGAGATTCCTGACTTTCTTTACTCACTTGATAGGGCTGACAGGAACATTATAAGCAAGGTAGGAAAAAAATGTTTTCAAGGGGCTTTAAAGTCCACCTACATCCTTAAAAATCTCTGATCATGTCTGATCTATGCACATCACTCTCAAATATATTTCAATTGTTTCTAACTGTGACCTATTACAAAGAGAACACACTCTTCCTGAACTTAACAAGTTTCTAAATTCTGAAGGGATCCAGTATGGAGAAATGAAATTGTTTCCAAAGGTAAAATTTACCAAATTGTTGTAAGTCATAGATGAGAGAAAAATCTCATTAAATTTGGAAATACAAAATATTAGTGAACCGGCAACATTTCACACCAAAAGGCATCCTATGGATTCATTCAGTCCCATGTAATTAATTGTTGTTGACTTTGATCTTTGTCAGCAGTTTTCTGAGTCCATCAGTTTCTCCACTAGAGTTCTGTAAATTTTGACCCACTTCAGTTTATGCTATGAAAATTATCAGAAAAGGAAATTTGGTTGTTTCTGACACACATGTTAAGATAATAATAGAATTATGACTGATATAAAACCAGGTCATATCAGATTTTTAGGAGTTTCATAGAATTCTAGAATACTTAAATTAACATATACCCCTCCAAATGTAATTCAAGAAGGTTTAGTATTATTTGACAATGCTTTCTACATAATTTAACATATCAAATAAACCTAATTAGTGTAGCAGCCCTCTTTTCAAAAGTAGAATAAATCTTTTGAAATGTTCCAAAGTTAGTCAAAAAGACTTCATTTAGAATTTGATTTTGGGATTTTTGTCAAAAATAAAGGGTTTTGGACATTTTAGCAAATTGAATCACAGATCATTTTGAAATAGTATTTAATTATCTATTTAATCAAAGTGAGAATAAAAGATTTTTAAAGGTAAGTACAGAATGCTACATACATATGTGTAAGCAAAGCCTAGCTCTTTTAATAATGAGAAGATTCAGTTTTCTTAAGTAATCAAAGACTTGATTAAGCAGCATAAAGCACAGGAAATTATTCTGATAAAATATAAAACCTTAGCTTTTGAGTCATATTACTTAAGAGACTGAAAGATTTTTCTTTACCTTTTATCAAGAACAGACCAATAGTCCAAGCAAAGTTTCTTTCTTTAAAAGGACAAAGTTAAATTTTAGTTTTACATAAGTACACTACTGATTTTAAAGCTTATTTTAAAAAGCTTTATAATGACAATTCAGTTTTAGCCAGCTTGGCCCCACAAGGTGAGATTCTCTTTCCAACTTATCTATATAGATTGTTCTTTATTCTCTTCTTTCCCATGCTGAAATGCCAGTTGTTCTTTAGGACAAAATTACTTTCATTTCCCTTAACAAAAATTTATCTCCATATCTTATACCTTGGGAACAAGGACATATCCTACTTTTCCTGTACACCAACATAAAATAGTTTCTCTTACTATTGCTAGTAGGTCTAATTACATATATTAAACAGAATTCCTAACCTTTAGGAACCTTAATTTCTAGTGAAAACTCAGAAGTAAGCCATCGTGAACTGTTACACTACAATTCTTTAAATTGGCAAATTTATGAATTCATTTCATAATTTTGAAAAGCATATGCCTCTTTTTCTAATGTGGCAGAAGACATGTTAACAGCCCCAAATACCTTTATTTTTTTGTAAAAAGAAACCAAAAGTAGATAGAAGAGTGCTCTGTATTGATAGAGATATTCAATGACTTTCTATCTCTTAGCAAAATTTTAAGACTTGAAGTTACCAAAAGGATTTTGGAAGCTATTTCAAAGGAGACACAGTCAATAATTCATTTATAAACTTTCATTCCACCTGTATCTATTTAATTCACTGTTTTTAACATTGCTCTTGAGAATTTTGAGACATGAGATGAAGTTAAGCCATCTTATTTTTCTCTTGCTGACAAATTTGGTTACAGAAACACTCTGACCTTATTTGACTAGTAAACCCAGGTGGAAAAAAAGTTGCATATCTGCATTAGAGTTAATGCTAATAACTCTGTAGATGTGTCTCTTTTAATTAAACCAACAAACTTCAACCAGTTTTTATTTACAGAGGATTATTCCAGATCATGTGAACTTAAAAAACATCAGGGTTAGTTTTTATATTTCTGAAATTTTGGGGATACCCAATCCATTCAAATTAATTGAGGCAGAAAAATACCACATGTATAACAGACAGACAGACACCCATATCACAGACAAACACAGAGATCTTACAGCTTTTGTTTAAAAATTTTAGCCATGTGTCAGGTACAATACAAAACTCACTAGTTTATAAAACAGTTGGATCCAAAATGTGTTTCTGGCAGATGAAATAAGTTTACCTGCTCAGATGACTAAAGCTATTTTATTAATATTTGTGGAAAAAAACACTTAAGGTTTTTTATTTGCCAAATTTCTAAATAGGTCCCTTTTCCCCTTCCGATGAGAACCATTTCCCTAAAGTTTGCGTTACAAAGAAATGGCTGTCAGCATACAGAGAAGACAGGGTATACTCAAACACACAGAAAAAAGGATATATAAGTTTTCTCCAAGGTGGAATTTTTGGTATATCTATTACCAGAGGTCTAGCATAATTACTATTTAAATTTTCCCTTCTTTTTCTTAAGTGCAGGACAATTCTTGTTTCCAATGTTCTGTTTTTTGGGGGTTTGTTTGTTTTTCAATATCTGCAAGCATTTGAGATGAATAGGAAAGGTTTGGCAATTGGTAATGAGAGGTGGACTCTGAATTGCCTCTAGCGGTGCATTTCTGGTTTTGTAAATATTTTTACAACAGTTTCTAATTCCTCAAAGATCTGGACTGTGGCCTAAAATGGATGGGTGAGTTAGCCCCTTGGTATCACCTCTGTATCGAGAGATTTCCAACTAAGATGGAAATCAAAAAATTGCTTACCTTTTTTTCTGAATGCACAATTCAACCTTAGACCAATTCACCTTAGGAGGAAAAACCTCTTCTATTAGCCCATGCACACTGGCCTCCAACTGAGACATTTCCTGATCTTCTGTTAAGAGGGCTTGGGAGAAATGCATTTGTTTTCTCTGTGAAGGCATTTTCCCAGGGAACAATCTGGCTTGTCTGTTAACTACAGTATAAGGGGTGGGAAGAACACCCTCTTATCAGCCAATCAAGGTCCCTGTGAGTAGAGTTGTGAATCTCCACCGATGTAACTCTTCTCTACATTTGGTAGGATCTTCTGAAATTGGAGGTTACAAAAACAAACAAACAAAAAACAAAACAACCCCCCCCAAAACTTTGCATAATGTCATCATCTTTCCATAGGTACAAATAAAACAGTTGTTTAGGATGAGAGGTCTCTAAAGTTTTCTAGTAGTTCAAAAGATGTATTGTCTGGCCATTGACAAGGATTTTCAATGGTATATTCATTTCAATAGTAACTCAAAACAATAAGCCTTTTCATGGCTTCACTACGGATGCAAAAGCATCCCAAAAGAGGGCACAGAAGATGTTGCCCCCATGATACAAAAAGTTTACCTCCCCAGGTAGCCTAAAAAAGCAATTTATGGTTACAGGCCATAAGCATGGTTTTAGTAAAAACATCATCTTTGGTCTCCCACAAAAACATGAGATGCCTGCAGTCACAGACTGCTAATCTGTGACACTGGGCAGGTGCTACTGGAATGGAACTTCGTCAGTGTTAACAACAAAGGTTCAGATCACAAAGGCTTCTTATGGACCAGAGCCCCTTAAGGTAAACTCCCCTGACAGCCAGCTTGGGCAGAAAAAGAGAATGCTGCTTGTCACTGAGTCTTGGATACCCTGCCTATTTCAGCTGGCTAAGCCAAGAGAGAATATCCTCACCAGCCACGAAGCCCTGCTCTTAAAACAGAACGACAAAAGGAAACCTCATCTTGCCTATGGTTCTCCTCCTTATAAGAAAAGAGGCAAAATCATACAATGACCACTTCTGGGAGGAAAGGGAACAGTAGAAAAAAAGAGTACTCATAATAAAAATCATTAGCAGTCACTATACCCAAGAAACTAATTCACACAATTTTTTCTCCTGCTAATCTAGATTCGAAAATGAAAGAATAAAGTTTGTTTTTTGTGTATTTAACCTTCTCCTCTAAACCAGGAGTACAGCTATAGATTCAGGAGAGCTGATTTTAGTAAGAAGGCTTACTTTCTGCCAGTTTTCCAGGGTATCTCAATGGGTCCCCTCATGGGTCATCAAACTGTAGGGGAAGAAAAATAATTTGCCCTCTACTCTTCTAGTTTCCTTAGATACCCCTGTAATAAAATACAGATTAATAGGAGAAAAACAGATTTTTAATTAGACATGTCTATCTCCTGTATATATGGGAGATACCCAGGAAAACTGAGTAATTCCCCTAAAATGGTCCAAGCCACCAGCTAAAGACAAAAAATGTTGGAATGGGAAAGGAAGAACATTATGGGAAGTTGTCAGGCAAAACAAACAAGGGTATGATAACATGTGGATTTAAGTTGTTGCCTTTTCCACTGCTAAAAATTTCTAGAGGTTTAGTCATCTTTCTCTTCCTGATACAGAGAGGGAGATACCCATATAAACAATGTCTCTTACAAAAGGGATAACTTCTACTTGCTTTTCAGACCTTCTCCCACGTCCGCTGTTTCTTAAGAATATGCAACTCAAGATAATCTTTATGCCTAATTCACACAATTTTTTCTCCTGCTAATCTAGATTCGAAAATAATAAATAAATAAAATCTTTAAAAAAAAAAGATAATCTTTATGCCAAAAAGGCATATTTTTGGGTGGCATATTCTGCTCTCCATTACTGGACATTGTCATGGGTAATTCCACATATACTATTTTCTTTAATTCTTATAATTGTGTGAAATAGAAATTACCTCCATTATACAAATGAGGAAATAGAGGCTCATACAAGTTAATTACATTGTTGAAAATCATATGCTTAGTATCTGAACTGAGATTATAGTCATTTTCCTGACCCCAAATTCAGTATTCTTTCCACATGCTGCCTCCTTCTATAATCTTAGACAATATAGGCCAGAATGATGAATTTTGGAAAAAATAAAAACATGTATCTACAACCTTTTAGGAAATTGTTTTCCTAAGGAAGACCATAAATGTACACCTTATCTCTCCTTTTCAGATGTAATTTTTTTTTAATTAAGTAAATTCTAACCCTAATGTGGGGCTTGAACTCATGACCCTGAGATCAGGAGTTGCGTGCCCTACTGACTGAGCCAGCCAGGTGTCCCTCCTTTGCAGATATAATTTAGTATTTTGTCCACATTTTATGGAAATAATTACCTGATTAAATTTTCATGAAGCTCAAAGTCTGGCATATGAGGAAAACAAGTGAATAAATCTAATTCCAGGGCTGAAGGCTATATAATAAGCACTTTATAATCCAGAAATGCCTCAAGGCTCTAGAAGCAGCATATGTGCTGTTGAATAAAAGTCACAGGCTAACTTCTGATGTTAGCAGAATCATGGCATAAATGTTCCAAATGGTGCTCTTACAGCAATGCAAGTTGATCCTGCATAACTACAATGTACTTGTTTTTTGTTGGCAAATATAATTTCCATTTATTTCATTTTTTTTTTTTCAGGGGTACAGGTCTGTGATTCATCAGTCTTACATAATACACAGCACTCACCACAACACATACCCTCCCCAGCAACCAACAGCCAGCTACTCCATGCCTCCCACACCCCTCCACTCCAGTAGCCCTCCGTTTGTTTCCTGAGATTGAGTCTTTTATTGTTTGTGTCCCTCTCTGGTTTCTTGTTTCATTTTTTTCCTCTCTTCCCCTATGATCCTCTGCCTTGTTTCTCAAATTGCACATATCAGTGAGATCTTATGATAATTGTCTCTCTGATGGACTTATTTCACCTAGCATAATACCCTCTAGTTCCATCCACGTCATTGCAAATGGCAAGATTTCATAATATTGCATAATATTCCATTGTGTATATGTGTGTATACACACATACACCCCACATCTTTATCCATTCATCCGTCGATGGACACCTGGGCTCTTTCCATAGTTTGGCTAATGTGGACATTGCTGCTATAAACATTGGGGTGCAGGTGCCCCTTCGGATCACTACATTTGTATCTCTGGGGTAAATACCCAGTAGTGCAATTGTTGGGTCATAGGGTATCTCTATTTTCAACTTTTTGAGGAACCCCCAGAGTGGCTGCACCAGCTTGCATTCCCACCAACAGTGTAGGAAGGTTCCCCTTTCTCTGCATCCTTGCCAACATCTGTCATTTCCTGACTTGCTAATTTTAGCCATTCTGACTGGTGTGAGGTGGTATCTCATTGTGGTTTTGATTTGTATTTCCCCGATGCCAAGTGATGTTGAGAACTTTTTCATGTGTCTGTTGGACATTTGGATGTCTTCCTTGTAGGAATGTCTGTTCATGTTGTCTGCCCTTTTTTTGATTGGATTATTTGTTTCTTGGGTGTTGAGTTTGATAAGTTCTTTATGGATTTTGGATACTAGCGCTTTGATATATCATTTGCAAGTATCTTCTCCCATTCTGTAGGTTGTCTTTCAGTTTTGTTGACTCTTTCCTTTGCTGTGCAAAAGGAAACTTATTAAGTCCCAGTAGTTCATTTTTGTCCTTGCTTCCCTTGCCTTTGGTGATTATGTCTAGGAAGAAGTTGCTGCAGGCGAGGTCGAAGAGGTTGCGGCCTATCTCCTCCAGGATTTTGATGGATTCCTGTCTCATATTTAGGACTTTCACCCATTGTGTATGGTGTAAGGAAATGGTCCAGTTTCATTCTTCTGCATGTGGCTGTCCAATTTTCCCAACACCATTTGTTGAAGAGACTTTTTTCCATTAGATATTCTTTCCTGCTTTGTCAAAGATTAGTCGACCACAGAGTTGAGAGTCCATTTCTGGGCTCTCTCTTCTGTTCCACTGATCTTTGTGTCTGTTTTTGTGCCAAATACCATACTGTCTTGATTATTACAGCTTTATAATCCACTGATCTTTGTGTCTGTTTTTGTGCCAATTACCATACTGTCTTGATTATTACAGCTTTATAATAGAGCTTGAAGTCCAGAATTGTGATGCCACCAGCTTTGGTTTTCTTTTTCAACATTCCTCTGGCTATTCAGGGTCTTTTCTGGTTCCATACAAATTTTAGGATTATATGTTCCAGCTCTGTGAAAAAAGGTGATGGTATTTTGATTGATAGGGATTGCATTGAGTGTGTTGATTGCTCTAGGTAACATAGACATTTTCGCAATATTTGTTCTCCCAATCTATGAGCATGGAATGTTTTTCCATTTCTTTGTGTCCTCAATTTCTTTCATGAGTATTCTATCGTTTTCTGAGTGCAAATCCTTTGGTTAGATTTATTCCTAGGTATCTTATGGTTTTTGGTGCAATTGTAAATGGGATTGACTCTTTAATTTCTCTTTCTTCTGTCTCGTTGTTGGTGTATAGAAGTGCAACTGATTTCTGTGCATTTATATCCTGCCACTTTACTGAATTACTGTATGAGTTTCAGCAGTTTTGCGGTGGAGTCTTTTGGGTTTTCAACATGTTTTTTTTAAAGCAGATTTGGGCTCAAAAAAGAAAAAAAACAAAAGCCATAGGAAATCTCCCAAGATGAGAAGAAAGAGAAGGAAAAAGAGGGAGAAGAAGCAAAAGAAAGAAGAACAGTAAGTTAAACCCTGAATAGTCCCAGTAAACAAATATAAAAGTCAAGTCTCCTCATTTCTAATAGCAGTTCTGTGCTTAGAAGACACATAGGCCATTCTGCAAGGGAAGGGTGTGGAACAGAATGCCGGTCCATAGGGAGTAAGGTAGGTGCAGTTATGAAGGGTGTGGGACAGAATGCCGGTCCGTAGGGAGTAAGGTAGGTGCGGTTATGAAGGGCGTGGGACAGAATGCCGGTCCGTAGGGAGTAAGGTGGGTGCGGTTATGAAGGGTGTGGGACAGAATGCCGGTCCTTAGGGAGGAAGGTGGGTGCGGTTATGAAGGGTGTGGGACAGAATGCCGGTCCGTAGGGAGTAAGGTGGGTGCGGTTATGAAGGGTGGGGGACAGAATGCCGGTCCGTGGGGAGGAAGGTGGGTGCGGTTATGAAGGGCGTGGGACAGAATGCCGGTCCGTGGGGAGTAAGGTGGGTGCGGTTATGAAGGGTGTGGGACAGAATGCCGGTCCGTAGGGAGTAAGGTGGGTGCGGTTATGAAGGGCGTGGGACAGAATGCCGGTCCGTAGGGAGTAAGGTAGGTGCGGTTATGAAGGGCGGGGGACAGAATGCCGGTCCGTAGGGAGTAAGGTGGGTGCGGTTATGAAGGGCGTGGGACAGAATGCCGGTCCGTAGGGAGTAAGGTAGGTGCGGTTATGAAGGGCGGGGGACAGAATGCCGGTCCGTAGGGAGTAAGGTAGGTGCGGTTATGAAGGGTGTGGGACAGAATGCCGGTCCGTAGGGAGTAAGGTGGGTGCGGTTATGAAGGGCGTGGGACAGAATGCCGGTCCGTGGGGAGTAAGGTGGGTGCGGTTATGAAGGGCGTGGGACAGAATGCCGGTCCGTGGGGAGGAAGGTAGGTGCGGTTATGAAGGGTGGGGGACAGAATGCCGGTCCGTAGGGAGTAAGGTGGGTGCGGTTATGAAGGGCGTGGGACAGAATGCCGGTCCGTAGGGAGTAAGGTAGGTGCGGTTATGAAGGGCGTGGGACAGAATGCCGGTCCGTAGGGAGTAAGGTAGGTGCGGTTATGAAGGGCGGGGGACAGAATGCCGGTCCGTAGGGAGTAAGGTAGGTGCGGTTATGAAGGGCGTGGGACAGAATACCGGTCCGTAGGGAGTAAGGTGGGTGCGGTTATGAAGGGCGTGGGACAGAATGCCGGTCCGTGGGGAGTAAGGTGGGTGCGGTTATGAAGGGCGTGGGACAGAATGCCGGTCCGTAGGGAGTAAGGTAGGTGCGGTTATGAAGGGTGGGGGACAGAATGCCGGTCCGTAGGGAGTAAGGTGGGTGCGGTTATGAAGGGCGTGGGACAGAATGCCGGTCCGTAGGGAGTAAGGTAGGTGCGGTTATGAAGGGCGTGGGACAGAATGCCGGTCCGTAGGGAGTAAGGTAGGTGCGGTTATGAAGGGCGGGGGACAGAATGCCGGTCCGTAGGGAGTAAGGTAGGTGCGGTTATGAAGGGCGTGGGACAGAATACCGGTCCGTAGGGAGTAAGGTGGGTGCGGTTATGAAGGGCGTGGGACAGAATGCCGGTCCGTGGGGAGTAAGGTGGGTGCGGTTATGAAGGGCGTGGGACAGAATGCCGGTCCGTAGGGAGTAAGGTGGGTGCGGTTATGAAGGGTGGGGGACAGAATGCCGGTCCGTAGGGAGGAAGGTGGGTGCGGTTATGAAGGGTGTGGGACAGAATGCCGGTCCGTAGGGAGTAAGGTGGGTGCGGTTATGAAGGGTGTGGGACAGAATGCCGGTCCGTAGGGAGGAAGGTGGGTGCGGTTATGAAGGGCGTGGGACAGAATGCCGGTCCGTAGGGAGTAAGGTGGGTGCGGTTATGAAGGGTGTGGGACAGAATGCCGGTCCGTAGGGAGTAAGGTAGGTGCGGTTATGAAGGGTGTGGGACAGAATGCCGGTCCGTGGGGAGGAAGGTAGGTGCGGTTATGAAGGGTGGGGGACAGAATGCCGGTCCGTAGGGAGTAAGGTGGGTGCGGTTATGAAGGGCGTGGGACAGAATGCCGGTCCGTAGGGAGTAAGGTGGGTGCGGTTATGAAGGGCGTGGGACAGAATGCCGGTCCGTAGGGAGTAAGGTAGGTGCGGTTATGAAGGGCGTGGGACAGAATGCCGGTCCGTGGGGAGGAAGGTAGGTGCGGTTATGAAGGGCGTGGGACAGAATGCCGGTCCGTAGGGAGTAAGGTGGGTGCGGTTATGAAGGGCGTGGGACAGAATGCCGGTCCGTAGGGAGTAAGGTAGGTGCGGTTATGAAGGGCGTGGGACAGAATGCCGGTCCGTGGGGAGGAAGGTAGGTGCGGTTATGAAGGGTGGGGGACAGAATGCCGGTCCGTAGGGAGTAAGGTGGGTGCGGTTATGAAGGGCGTGGGACAGAATGCCGGTCCGTAGGGAGTAAGGTGGGTGCGGTTATGAAGGGCGTGGGACAGAATGCCGGTCCGTAGGGAGTAAGGTAGGTGCGGTTATGAAGGGCGGGGGACAGAATGCCGGTCCGTAGGGAGTAAGGTAGGTGCGGTTATGAAGGGCGTGGGACAGAATACCGGTCCGTAGGGAGTAAGGTGGGTGCGGTTATGAAGGGCGTGGGACAGAATGCCGGTCCGTGGGGAGTAAGGTGGGTGCGGTTATGAAGGGCGTGGGACAGAATGCCGGTCCGTAGGGAGTAAGGTGGGTGCGGTTATGAAGGGTGGGGGACAGAATGCCGGTCCGTAGGGAGTAAGGTGGGTGCGGTTATGAAGGCTGTGGGACAGAATGCCGGTCCGTAGGGAGTAAGGTGGGTGCGGTTATGAAGGGTGGGGGACAGAATGCCGGTCCGTAGGGAGTAAGGTGGGTGCGGTTATGAAGGGTGTGGGACAGAATACCGGTCCGTAGGGAGTAAGGTAGGTGCGGTTATGAAGGGTGTGGGACAGAATGCCGGTCCGTAGGGAGTAAGGTAGGTGCGGTTATGAAGGGTGGGGGACAGAATGCCGGTCCGTGGGGAGGAAGGTGGGTGCGGTTATGAAGGGTGTGGGACAGAATGCCGGTCCGTGGGGAGTAAGGTAGGTGCGGTTATGAAGGGTGTGGGACAGAATGCCGGTCCGTAGGGAGGAAGGTAGGTGCGGTTATGAAGGGTGTGGGACAGAATGCCGGTCCGTAGGGAGTAAGGTAGGTGCGGTTATGAAGGGTGGGGGACAGAATGCCGGTCCGTGGGGAGTAAGGTAGGTGCGGTTATGAAGGGTGTGGGACAGAATGCCGGTCCGTAGGGAGTAAGGTGGGTGCGGTTATGAAGGGTGTGGGACAGAATGCCGGTCCGTAGGGAGTAAGGTGGGTGCGGTTATGAAGGGTGGGGGACAGAATGCCGGTCCGTAGGGAGTAAGGTGGGTGCGGTTATGAAGGGTGGGGGACAGAATGCCGGTCCGTAGGGAGTAAGGTGGGTGCGGTTATGAAGGGTGTGGGACAGAATGCCGGTCCGTAGGGAGTAAGGTGGGTGCGGTTATGAAGGGTGGGGGACAGAATGCCGGTCCGTAGGGAGTAAGGTGGGTGCGGTTATGAAGGGTGTGGGACAGAATGCCGGTCCGTAGGGAGTAAGGTAGGTGCGGTTATGAAGGGTGTGGGACAGAATGCCGGTCCGTGGGGAGTAAGGTAGGTGCGGTTATGAAGGGTGGGGGACAGAATGCCGGTCCGTGGGGAGGAAGGTGGGTGCGGTTATGAAGGGTGGGGGACAGAATGCCGGTCCGTAGGGAGTAAGGTGGGTGCGGTTATGAAGGGTGTGGGACAGAATGCCGGTCCGTAGGGAGTAAGGTGGGTGCGGTTATGAAGGGTGGGGGACAGAATGCCGGTCCGTAGGGAGTAAGGTGGGTGCGGTTATGAAGGGTGGGGGACAGAATGCCGGTCCGTAGGGAGTAAGGTGGGTGCGGTTATGAAGGGCGTGGGACAGAATGCCGGTCCGTAGGGAGTAAGGTGGGTGCGGTTATGAAGGGCGTGGGACAGAATGCCGGTCCGTAGGGAGTAAGGTAGGTGCGGTTATGAAGGGTGGGGGACAGAATGCCGGTCCGGTCCGTAGGGAGTAAGGTGGGTGCGGTTATGAAGGGCGGGGGACAGAATGCCGGTCCGTAGGGAGTAAGGTGGGTGCGGTTATGAAGGGTGGGGGACAGAATGCCGGTCCGTAGGGAGTAAGGTGGGTGCGGTTATGAAGGGTGGGGGACAGAATGCCGGTCCGTAGGGAGTAAGGTGGGTGCGGTTATGAAGGGTGGGGGACAGAATGCCGGTCCGTAGGGAGTAAGGTGGGTGCGGTTATGAAGGGTGTGGGACAGAATACCGGTCCGAGGGAGTAAGGTAGGTGCGGTTATGAAGGGTGGGGGACAGAATGCCGGTCCGTAGGGAGTAAGGTGGGTGCGGTTATGAAGGGTGTGGGACAGAATGCCGGTCCGTAGGGAGTAAGGTGGGTGCGGTTATGAAGGGTGTGGGACAGAATGCCGGTCCGTAGGGAGTAAGGTAGGTGCGGTTATGAAGGGCGTGGGACAGAATACCGGTCCGTAGGGAGTAAGGTGGGTGCGGTTATGAAGGGTGTGGGACAGAATGCCGGTCCGTAGGGAGTAAGGTGGGTGCGGTTATGAAGGGTGGGGGACAGAATGCCGGTCCGTAGGGAGTAAGGTGGGTGCGGTTATGAAGGGTGTGGGACAGAATACCGGTCCGTAGGGAGTAAGGTGGGTGCGGTTATGAAGGGTGTGGGACAGAATGCCGGTCCGTAGGGAGTAAGGTAGGTGCGGTTATGAAGGGTGGGGGACAGAATGCCGGTCCGTAGGGAGTAAGGTAGGTGCGGTTATGAAGGGTGTGGGACAGAATACCGGTCCGTAGGGAGTAAGGTGGGTGCGGTTATGAAGGGTGTGGGACAGAATGCCGGTCCGTAGGGAGTAAGGTGGGTGCGGTTATGAAGGGTGTGGGACAGAATGCCGGTCCGTAGGGAGTAAGGTGGGTGCGGTTATGAAGGGTGTGGGACAGAATGCCGGTCCGTAGGGAGTAAGGTAGGTGCGGTTATGAAGGGTGGGGGACAGAATGCCGGTCCGTGGGGAGTAAGGTGGGTGCGGTTATGAAGGGTGTGGGACAGAATACCGGTCCGTAGGGAGTAAGGTAGGTGCGGTTATGAAGGGTGTGGGACAGAATGCCGGTCCGTAGGGAGTAAGGTAGGTGCGGTTATGAAGGGTGGGGGACAGAATGCCGGTCCGTGGGGAGGAAGGTGGGTGCGGTTATGAAGGGTGTGGGACAGAATGCCGGTCCGTAGGGAGTAAGGTGGGTGCGGTTATGAAGGGTGTGGGACAGAATGCCGGTCCGTAGGGAGTAAGGTGGGTGCGGTTATGAAGGGTGGGGGACAGAATGCCGGTCCGTAGGGAGTAAGGTGGGTGCGGTTATGAAGGGTGTGGGACAGAATGCCGGTCCGTAGGGAGTAAGGTGGGTGCGGTTATGAAGGGTGGGGGACAGAATGCCGGTCCGTAGGGAGTAAGGTGGGTGCGGTTATGAAGGGCGTGGGACAGAATGCCGGTCCGTAGGGAGTAAGGTGGGTGCGGTTATGAAGGGCGTGGGACAGAATGCCGGTCCGTAGGGAGTAAGGTGGGTGCGGTTATGAAGGGTGGGGGACAGAATGCCGGTCCATAGGGAGTAAGGTGGGTGCGGTTATGAAGGGTGGGGGACAGAATGCCAGTCCGTAGGGAGTAAGGTGGGTGCGGTTATGAAGGGTGGGGGACAGAATGCCGGTCCGTAGGGAGGAAGGTGGGTGCGGTTATGAAGGGTGGGGGACAGAATGCCGGTCCGTAGGGAGTAAGGTGGGTGCGGTTATGAAGGGTGGGGGACAGAATGCCGGTCCGTAGGGAGTAAGGTGGGTGCGGTTATGAAGGGCTTGGGACAGAATGCCGGTCCGTAGGGAGTAAGGTGGGTGCGGTTATGAAGGGCGTGGGACAGAATGCCGGTCCGTAGGGAGTAAGGTGGGTGCGGTTATGAAGGGTGTGGGACAGAATGCCGGTCCGTAGGGAGTAAGGTAGGTGCGGTTATGAAGGGCTTGGGACAGAATGCCGGTCCGTAGGGAGTAAGGTGGGTGCGGTTATGAAGGGTGTGGGACAGAATGCCGGTCCGTAGGGAGTAAGGTGGGTGCGGTTATGAAGGGTGGGGGACAGAATGCCGGTCCGTAGGGAGTAAGGTGGGTGCGGTTATGAAGGGTGTGGGACAGAATGCCGGTCCGTAGGGAGTAAGGTGGGTGCGGTTATGAAGGGTGTGGGACAGAATGCCGGTCCGTAGGGAGTAAGGTAGGTGCGGTTATGAAGGGTGGGGGACAGAATGCCGGTCCGTGGGGAGGAAGGTGGGTGCGGTTATGAAGGGTGTGGGACAGAATGCCGGTCCGTAGGGAGTAAGGTGGGTGCGGTTATGAAGGGTGGGGGACAGAATGCCGGTCCGTGGGGAGGAAGGTGGGTGCGGTTATGAAGGGTGGGGGACAGAATGCCGGTCCGTAGGGAGTAAGGTGGGTGCGGTTATGAAGGGTGTGGGACAGAATGCCGGTCCGTAGGGAGTAAGGTGGGTGCGGTTATGAAGGGTGTGGGACAGAATGCCGGTCCGTAGGGAGTAAGGTAGGTGCGGTTATGAAGGGTGGGGGACAGAATGCCGGTCCGTAGGGAGTAAGGTGGGTGCGGTTATGAAGGGTGGGGGACAGAATGCCGGTCCGTGGGGAGGAAGGTGGGTGCGGTTATGAAGGGTGTGGGACAGAATGCCGGTCCGTAGGGAGTAAGGTGGGTGCGGTTATGAAGGGTGGGGGACAGAATGCCGGTCCGTAGGGAGTAAGGTGGGTGCGGTTATGAAGGGTGGGGGACAGAATGCCGGTCCGTAGGGAGTAAGGTGGGTGCGGTTATGAAGGGTGGGGGACAGAATGCCGGTCCGTAGGGAGTAAGGTGGGTGCGGTTATGAAGGGCGTGGGACAGAATGCCGGTCCGTAGGGAGTAAGGTGGGTGCGGTTATGAAGGGTGGGGGACAGAATGCCGGTCCATAGGGAGTAAGGTGGGTGCGGTTATGAAGGGTGGGGGACAGAATGCCGGTCCGTAGGGAGTAAGGTGGGTGCGGTTATGAAGGGTGGGGGACAGAATGCCGGTCCGTAGGGAGGAAGGTGGGTGCGGTTATGAAGGGTGGGGGACAGAATGCCGGTCCGTAGGGAGTAAGGTGGGTGCGGTTATGAAGGGTGGGGGACAGAATGCCGGTCCGTAGGGAGTAAGGTGGGTGCGGTTATGAAGGGCGTGGGACAGAATACCGGTCCGTAGGGAGTAAGGTGGGTGCGGTTATGAAGGGCGTGGGACAGAATGCCGGTCCGTGGGGAGGAAGGTGGGTGCGGTTATGAAGGGTGGGGGACAGAATGCCGGTCCGTAGGGAGTAAGGTGGGTGCGGTTATGAAGGGCTTGGGACAGAATGCCGGTCCGTAGGGAGTAAGGTGGGTGCGGTTATGAAGGGCGTGGGACAGAATGCCGGTCCGTAGGGAGGAAGGTGGGTGCGGTTATGAAGGGCGTGGGACAGAATACCGGTCCGTAGGGAGTAAGGTAGGTGCGGTTATGAAGGGTGGGGGACAGAATGCCGGTCCGTAGGGAGTAAGGTGGGTGCGGTTATGAAGGGCGTGGGACAGAATACCGGTCCGTAGGGAGTAAGGTGGGTGCGGTTATGAAGGGCGTGGGACAGAATGCCGGTCCGTGGGGAGGAAGGTGGGTGCGGTTATGAAGGGTGGGGGACAGAATGCCGGTCCGTAGGGAGTAAGGTGGGTGCGGTTATGAAGGGCTTGGGACAGAATGCCGGTCCGTAGGGAGTAAGGTGGGTGCGGTTATGAAGGGCTTGGGACAGAATGCCGGTCCGTAGGGAGTAAGGTGGGTGCGGTTATGAAGGGCGTGCGACAGAATGCCGGTCCGTAGGGAGTAAGGTGGGTGCGGTTATGAAGGGTGGGGGACAGAATGCCGGTCCGTAGGGAGTAAGGTGGGTGCGGTTATGAAGGGCTTGGGACAGAATGCCGGTCCGTAGGGAGTAAGGTGGGTGCGGTTATGAAGGGCGTGGGACAGAATGCCGGTCCGTAGGGAGTAAGGTGGGTGCGGTTATGAAGGGTGGGGGACAGAATGCCGGTCCGTAGGGAGTAAGGTGGGTGCGGTTATGAAGGGTGTGGGACAGAATGCCGGTCCGTGGGGAGTAAGGTAGGTGCGGTTATGAAGGGCGTGGGACAGAATGCCGGTCCGTGGGGAGGAAGGTGGGTGCGGTTATGAAGGGTGGGGGACAGAATGCCGGTCCGTGGGGAGTAAGGTGGGTGCGGTTATGAAGGGTGGGGGACAGAATGCCAGTCCGTAGGGAGTAAGGTGGGTGCGGTTATGAAGGGTGTGGGACAGAATGCCGGTCCGTAGGGAGTAAGGTGGGTGCGGTTATGAAGGGCGTGGGACAGAATGCCGGTCCGTGGGGAGGAAGGTGGGTGCGGTTATGAAGGGCGTGGGACAGAATGCCGGTCCGTGGGGAGTAAGGTGGGTGCGGTTATGAAGGGCGTGGGACAGAATGCCGGTCCGTAGGGAGGAAGGTAGGTGCGGTTATGAAGGGCGTGGGACAGAATGCCGGTCCGTAGGGAGGAAGGTAGGTGCGGTTATGAAGGGCGTGGGACAGAATGCCGGTCCGTAGGGAGTAAGGTGGGTGCGGTTATGAAGGGCGTGGGACAGAATGCCGGTCCGTAGGGAGTAAGGTGGGTGCGGTTATGAAGGGCGGGGGACAGAATGCCGGTCCGTGGGGAGTAAGGTGGGTGCGGTTATGAAGGGCGTGGGACAGAATGCCGGTCCGTGGGGAGTAAGGTGGGTGCGGTTATGAAGGGCGTGGGACAGAATGCCGGTCCGTAGGGAGTAAGGTGGGTGCGGTTATGAAGGGCGTGGGACAGAATGCCGGTCCGTAGGGAGTAAGGTGGGTGCGGTTATGAAGGGCGTGGGACAGAATGCCGGTCCGTAGGGAGTAAGGTAGGTGCGGTTATGAAGGGCGTGGGACAGAATGCCGGTCCGTAGGGAGTAAGGTGGGTGCGGTTATGAAGGGTGCGGACAGAATACCGGTCCGTAGGGAGTAAGGTGGGTGCGGTTATGAAGGGTGTGGGACAGAATGCCGGTCCGTAGGGAGTAAGGTGGGTGCGGTTATGAAGGGTGTGGGACAGAATGCCGGTCCGTAGGGAGTAAGGTGGGTGCGGTTATGAAGGGCGTGGGACAGAATGCCGGTCCGTAGGGAGTAAGGTGGGTGCGGTTATGAAGGGTGTGGGACAGAATGCTGGTCCGTAGGGAGTAAGGTAGGTGCGGTTATGAAGGGTGTGGGACAGAATGCCGGTCCGTAGGGAGTAAGGTGGGTGCGGTTATGAAGGGCGTGGGACAGAATGCCGGTCCGTAGGGAGTAAGGTAGGTGCAGTTATATGTGCCTTTGGCTCCAGTGAAGAAAATGCAATCTTATGCGACAGAAGCCACCATACACTAAACCTTCAGAATTCTCAAGTTATTTAATTAAACTCACAATTTTTACTTTTTGAAAAAATTTTAAAGGTTTTTATTTACTGATTTGACACAGACTGAGAGAAAGAACAAGCAGGGGGAGAGGCAGAAACATGCTTACACACTTCCCACTAAGCAAGCAGCCCCACGTGGGGCTTGATCCTAAACCCTGGGATCATGACCTGAGCCAAAGGCAGTCACTTAACCACCCGGCAGCCCTAAACTCACCATTTTTAAAAATCACCTAACAAACAATAATGAAATAGGCCACCATGCGTGAGAGTCAGCAGATACAACAACAAAAAAAATTTAAACTCCCAAAACCTGGAGATATTACGACCAAGCAGATTATAAGATTTCTACTTGATCTTTTTACAAATAAAAAAACAGATTTCTTGAAATGAGACAACTAGAAATAAGAACTAAAGAATCTGCAATACTTGGAGATAACATGAAAATACAAAAGCAAAATTAAGAATTATTGAAGACAAAATAAACACAAAGTAAAACATACATGCAATAGTTTCTTGAAAAATAATACAGAAAGAATGCAAAAGAGGCATAACGGAAGGGTTTAGAAGTAGGCTGAGAAATGCTGAGTACTTATGATAGAAACTACAGGTGTAAGATACACAATATTTACCAAATAGAATAACCAAGGAAATCTACATGCAAAATATAGCAAACCTTCAGAACACAAGAGATTAAGTATCTGAAAGGCAACCAGAGAAAAAATCCAGAACACCTACAAGTAAGAAAACAGACTAACAACAGATTTCTCAACAGCTTCAGTCAAAGCCACAAGTCCTTAATGCAGTATCTCCAAAATGTGGAGAGAAAGAACCATCAACTTAGAATTGTGTTGTAAAAAAATTCTTTTTCAAGGTCATTATCAAAATAATAACATTTACAAAAGAGAAAAACCCAGAGTTTACCAGTGACAGACCTTTACAAATGAACATTCTAAATGATATACTGAAGGAGGAAAGATTCTACAAGAGTTATGAAATGCAAGAAGAAATGTTTAACAATTTCCTTGATTAACATGTGGATTAATCTAAAAAGAAATAATGTAAATAATAAAATAAGACAGAACAAAAATATTAGATCTTACACTGTCCCATATAGTATCTGTTAGCCACAAATTGCTATTTAAACTTTTAAAAAATTGGGACACCTGGGTGGTTCAGTCCGTGAAGTGTCTGCCTTTGGCTCAGGTCATGATTCCAGGGTCCTGGGATCAAGTCCCACCTCGGTCTCCCTGCTTCTCCCTCTGTGTGTCACTCTCCCTGCTTGTGCTCTCTGACAAAGAAATAAAAATACAAATAAAAATGTTAAAAATTCAGTTGCTTAAACTAGTTACATTTCTGGTGCTCAATAGCATCAAGTACTGGGGGCCGATCTACTTTGTAAGAATAGAATTACTATAAATATGGAAAGAAACTAAGATGTCACTACTAACAGATTATATGATTGTTTACATAGAAACCCAAATCATCTACCAACAAGATTAGTGTTTATCAAGGTGCCTAAATATAATACTCAAACATTAATGTGTTAATATACACCAGCTACAAATTTAGAAAGCATAATTTAAAATACATTAATACTAAAAATACAACGAAATAGAGATTTTGAAAGACATACAAAAAGTTAAAGGTTTAAAATTTTATTGAAAGCTAAATCACAAATATAAAAAGGGAAACATAACATGTTTATGGATGGAATAGCTATCATAAAAATGTGAGTTCTCCTAAAATTTCACTACAGTCTTAATAGGATTTTTGAGAAATTTGACAAGCTAATTTTAAAAACTTATTTGAAAAAGCAAAGGCCCCAAAATGGGTAAAGCATAACTGAAGAAGGATAAGGTAGGAAACTTGTGTTACCAGATACGAAGCTTTATTATAATGCTAGGTCAATGACTATAGTGTGTTATTAACTCAAGGAGAGACCAGTTGGCCAGTGGAATAGACTAGAGACTGCAGAAACAGACCTATGCATAATAGAACTTCATAATCACAGAATATGACTGATCACTGGAGAAAGGACACAAGCTAATTATATGAAAAAACAATAAAATTATAGTTTATAACATATAATATAAAATTCCAGGTAAATTAAAATTTTAAATCCAAAGGGAAACTTTGGGAAGAAAATATAGAAAATAATTTTTATGATCTCAGAATATGGGAAATATTAACTAAGTGAAAAAAATTGCTAAATTCAACCACATTAATAGAACTTCTGTTTATCAAAAGACACCATAAAGAAAATGGAAATAAACCACAAACTATTTGCAACATACATAAATTCAACAAAGGATTAATATCCATTAAGTACATTCTTAAGAATTCTTATGAATCAACAGGAGAAAGACAAACACCTCACCCCACAAAACAAAAATAATAAAGGACCAAATAGGCATTTCAAATTAGAGAAAATACTAATGGCCCAGTCTCATTGGTAATCAGAGAAGGGTAAATTAAAATCACATCATTTTATTTATATTACATTAAATTACATTAAATAAAAATTCTGATAGCATCCACTGTTGGCAAGGAAATAATGAAAAATATATATGGCTCTAGGGTTATACATTTGGAAAACACTAATTCTGTAAATTGGAACATAAACTTACCTATAACCCAGGGATTTTACTCCTAGTAACAAAACCTAGAGAAACTTGCATATGAGTCCTAGAAGATATGTACAAGAAATGTATAATTGACAATGACTGAAATGATAGAAAAAAATCAGGTAATAAATATCTGACAAAAGTGGATGAATTGATTATGACATAGTCACAGAATATTATATAGTTGTGAAAATGAATTATAGCTACTGGCAACAAGACATATAAATCAAAAACAATGTTGAATGAAAATAGCAAGTTGGAGAAAATTAAATATTATGTAATTATGTAATGCATAATATGTACACATATATAATTAAATTGTGAATTTTACAAAAAGCTTTTTATTTAAGGATTGCGACATAGGTGAAAATTTTATTTTAGAAGATAAGGGAATATGTCTATTACTTCTGGAAGGGAGGTAGAGGAATGGAACTTTGAAGGACTATACCTATAACTCGAAGATGTTGATAACGTTGAGGAGGAAGAATTTACCCTTCAAGGTCCTTCTGGCTGAACTTAAATTGACATGAGATAGATTAACAGGAGAAAATCAAATTTGAATCCAGACAGACATGGAAATTCCAAAGACAGGCAACATGAAGTTTATATGAGCTAAGGAGAGGAGTGGGGGTCTGTGTGTACAGAGGAGAAAGACCTCAGGAACAAGGTGAAAGATGTTTGGAAAACAAAGGTCGCCCCATTATGTAGATAAAAGTGTCTCAGCCAATGAGGAATTCTGTTAATAGCTCTCTTCCTGGTACAAGGAATTTGAGGGTGAGGTAAAGAGCTTTTTCTGAATTTGCTGGGTTTAGATTGCTTTTACCTCAAAATAATGTTCATGCCAAAGTGTCCCATCTTGGAGTGGCCTGCAGTTGGCCCCTATAATCACATTCTAATTTTTAAACAGGGGGTTCACTAGTGTCGGTGGTGTTATGCTTCATGAAGTCACATCCATTATTTATATCGATAATAGAAAAACTCTCTAAAGGCCTGGTATACAAGGGAAACCATTATAAATTTATTCCTAAGTCAACCTGTTTATAAACTTCGTTCAAACCAAAATCGTGATTTATGGCTGACTGGACACGTATTGTGCATTCGCTTTGTGAATACGTAGCCCATTCCCTGCTTCCCTTTATGATACAGCTCATGATTCCTGCCTGTATGCTAATCTACAATATTTTGAGCTTTTACAAGGCATAAGAAGTAATATGTATGAATAACCCTGTAAAAACCTGTTTGTTCTCCAGAACACTTTCTTCCTTGTGAAGAGTGTGTTTTTCAGAAAGTTGTCCTAACGAACTCAAATAAAACTCTTGTTCAATCGGTGTTGGTGCCATTGGCAGGGTATCAGAGGAACTCAACTGAGAACACCGGAGGGTCATCTGAACTCGGCACTCAGTACTAGCGCTGGCCCTTTGTGTCCCTCTGACTTCTCAGCGCCTCACAAGTGTATCTGGTGAGTTCTCCTGATATCTGGATCTCCTCAAATCGGATTGAAGATCCTGTTCCTCAAGCTATTCTCTAGGTGGGAATAACCTTGAGAGATTGAAGTCTCAGATGACCCAAATGGGAGTCTTATGCCATGTCTAAGTTATTTCTCTTATGCACACAATTATAGAAAGCCGGCTACAAGGCTAAGCAACCAGAAAGTAGGAAGTTGTTTTGATGAAACCTCTAACTTTAGGGGAGGAACCAATGTTCACAGAGGAATTCTGGGATTTATTTGGTTCATTTGTTGCTGCAGCTTTGGGCATCTTTACAAAACTAGCCGTATTAGATTGGAAAATGGAAAATGATTAATGGGCCCAGAGATGATACTGCTACCTTGCACTTAGATTTGTTTTAATAAAGGGGAGATATTTAGAAATTGGGCCTTTAATGTCCTCTCCAGAAATATTGAGATTTTCTTTGCATCTTGTTTGTGTATATGTGTCCATATGTGTTATGTGAGATGTTTTTTCTACCTCTGGATGATATTGCTAAGATTAATTTGTAGGGGTGCCTGAGTGGTTCAGTTCATTAAGCATCTGCCTTCAGCTCAAGTCATGATCCCAGGGTCCTAGGATGGAGCCCTGCATTGGGCTCCCTGCTCTGTGGGGAGCCTGCTTTTGCCACTCCCCCTGCTTGTGCTCTGTCAAATTTTTAAAAAATCAAGTTAATTTGCAAAAATCCCTATTTAATGGGTTAAAAAGTTTGTTAAAAGTGCTTATAAAAACTGAGCATTCTAAAACTCAGACAGAGATTAACCCAAATGTTTGATCTAGAAAAATACTCAATATTAAAACTAGTTTAATTAAAATAGACCTGTCTTTTGGAGTTATCAACATCAAATACAATACAGATAACAGCCTTTTATTCTACCTAAATGTACTAGTTAAATTCATATTTTATCTGTTGTAATTTATCTACAAAAAAAGGATGGTTGATTTTGCTTGTCACATGAAGTCTTCATGGGTAATTGTTAAGAACAAGGAGGCTGCTAGATACATTTATAGGAAAACATAAATGGCTTTCAAAGTCTTCAGTGACCTGAAACTTTGAAGTTTTGCTAAGTTAAATGATTAATTGGGTTGAATTCATCAGCTATTCCTTTTCTAAATAACATAGAACTTTAAATTATTGATTACTAGGTTTGTCTGCTTTTGGCAGAAAGGATTCTTGAATCCGTTGGTAAACATGCTTTCTGCTTAACTGAAATTATATTATGAAAAAATTTCTAGAAATTATGAAATATATTCATAAATTTCTGATCTAAGGAATTCTGGTGTAACAGTTCATAATTGATTACTTCTTAATCCTCACAGGAGACTGAAGTTTCTAAAAGTAAAAAAAAAAAAAAAAAAAAAAAAATTAAGATTTTATTTGACAGAAAGAGCACAAACAGGGAAGCAGGAACGGAGAGGGAAAAGCAGGCTCCCCACTGAGAAAAGAGCAGGACCCTGGGATTATGACCTGAGCTGAAGGCAGATGCTTAACCACTGAGCTACCCAGGTGCCCTAAAAATAAAAATTCTGACAACGTATGAGGAATGGGAATACATTTTTCTGAGGGAAAAGAAAGTAATTTTGTCCTAAGAGGAGACTGTTTACAGAGAGAAGGCTCAGAACAAAATCTGAATGAAAAAGAAAATTATAGAAGGTTTGTGAAGGGGACTCTTTAAAAAAAAAAAAAGTTATGCATGGTCAGGAATGACTAAAATTAGAATGAGTTTGAGATTCAGTTTTTTTCTTAGATTATTGGTCTACTTTTTTTTAAACAAGATTTTATTTATTTGAAAGAGTGAGCACAAGTCGGGGGAGGGACTGGACCCTGGGATCATGAACTGAGCTGAAGGCAGACACTTAACTGACCGAGCCACCCAGGTGCCCAATTATTGGTCTACTCTTGATAAGAAATTAAAACCAAAGTTTGTCTTTAGATTATTGAAAGTTAAAACTTCTCTTTTGAAGGGGCTTAAGTTTTGTTTATAACTGTATATAACCTTCTGTAGACTCTTATTGCCACCTTGATTAAATATAAAGTTTATAATAATCTGTAATCCTATCTAGGCAGGCACTTTAGAAGCTTCTGAGGTTTTTTTAACAAAAGTTCCTAAGTATTCGAATTCTAAATGAAGTCTTTTGGACTAACTAATTAGGTTCGTTTATTTGGTATGTTTAAGTTTCGAGGGAGGCTTTGTCAAACCAATGATGAAAAACTTTGGTTACATTGCATAGGTAAAGGCTCTGTGTTAGAAATTATATGACATTCCTAAAGTTTTCATATGTTTTGGTATAAGGTCATGTCAAATGATGTTATGTCACAGAAATAACCAGATTTCCTTGTCACCTCCATTATAATGAATTCTCATCAGATCTTTGTGGCTGTTTTTCAGTCTTTTCACTTTAGCTATTGTTCTGATGCTCTTGTAAAAATGTGTTTCTTCTTCAACGAGACTCATGAAAAGGAATTTTTTACAAACACCGGTTTCTAATATATTTAAATCCTAAAACTAAGCTGAGTAAGAATTTCCAAAACTAATGGGAAAGCTGCATTCAAATAGAACAGGAATTAATAACAGGAGACTAAATGAATTAAGAAAGATGATTATAGTTTAGTGACTTTTGTTTGAAATTTTGCTGGTCCTCTAATGTGTGATCTTACAGAAATAAATGTTTCGACTTGTTTATGAAGGAATATTTTATCTTTTCTCCCTCTAGAATTCAAACTCTGTCAGTGAATATTCTTTCATTCATGGCAATTATTTGCATAAATTCAATAAGAATCTGTTTCCAATGGTGTTCTGTTCCAGAGAACATTGGTTATATTGCCATGTATTTGACTGGAATGTCATATTTGAGACATGTATAGCCTCAGATATGACCAGACAACTTTAAGGAATAAAGGTTGACTGTGCAAAGCAAGAGAGCACCTTGGAAATGTTGACCTGAGACCTTGCTTTCCAAAATTCCCTGTAGCCTTACCAGGTGAGTAAAGAATGTCGCTTCCTGACAGATACAGGGACCTCAGGATATTTTGGGTACATCAAGAAGAAAAATTCACCCAAAACTATAGGTATTGTAGGTAAATCTTGATGTTAAGTATTTGGTTTCTTTTTTTTTTAATTATGCATTCACTTTTATTATATTAGTAACCATACAGTACATCATTAGTTTTTGATGTAGTGTTCCTTCTGACCTTGAGAGGTCATGATCCCAGGGTCCTGGGATTGAGCCCCACATTGGGCTCCCTGCTTGGCAGGAAGCCTGCCTCTCCTTCTCCCACTCCTCTTGCTTGTGTTCCCTTTCTCTCTGTCAAATAAATAAAATCTTTAAATCTGCTTTGCTGGGACCTTTTTTTTTTTTTTTTTTAAAGAACTTGTATGGTAAATCACTATTCTTGCTATGCCTCTTTTTTTTTTTTTTTTAAGATTTTATTTATTTATTTATTTGACAGAGAGAGAGACAGCCAGCGAGAGAGGGAACACAAGCAGGGGGAGTGGGAGAGGAAGAAGCAGGCTCATAGTGGAGGAGCCTGATGTGGGGCTCGATCCCGTAACGCCAGGATCACGCCCTGAGCCGAAGGCAGACGCTTAACCGCTGTGCCACCCAGGCGCCCCTCTTGCTATGCCTCTTAAAGAATTAGGACAAATTTATTAAAAAAGAAAATGTTTCAACAACACATTTTTGTAGATATTTTAATACTATTCATTATATACGGACTAGATCCTGATTTCATCTGGTGTTCTCTAAATGCCTGATACAACACTCCAAACTTTATTTTTCTTCCACCTGACTTGGATCATTTGAGAACTAAAACTGCCCTTTTTCTTGAAGCTCTGCGAACTGACAATGTAAATAGCTTGATGTAAAGAAATCACTGGAGTAGCTCATGTGTAGATAATCTCTGTGCCTATTGCTCAGAGAGCCGCCCAGAGATCATCACAGACATTTAAAGTGCGAACTGGGATAGGAAGTAGATGACATCAGGGTAGATTTCTTTCCCAAGATTTGGGACTAGGTCTGTATTTCTACTCTTCTTTCCTTTAAAATTATAACATTAGGTTTACTATCTTCTATTTGTTTGCTTTTACCTCCCCCTGTATTGCATCATCAGGTAACCATGAGATTGTAACTAATATAACTTTGAATACCACCCTCATACTTTATTATGATGAGAACTTATGCAAAATGTGTAATGACCTCTTGGACATACTCTAGTGTTCCTTTAACTACACTGGTGCTTAGATATTATAAGGAACTGCTATTAGAAAAAACCTTTCAGGAAGGCTTAATTTAACCTAAATTATATAGAACACTCAACATGTTGATTCTATAAACTTACAGGATAATTTATTAAGAAAGGTTCCTGCATACAATGGGAGAAATAGGGGCAGCTTGTCCAATATGCCAAAACATCCATGTACTCACAAACCCTGTTTTTTGTGAATAGAATAGCCTAAGACAAAATAAGAAAAGACAACGGGTATCTAACAAAGCTACTACTTTAAGAGTGCCCTGGTGGATTCAGCTACCTCCTAACTCTAACCACAACCAAGAAGATTCTGAGGTAACTATGGGTCAAAGCCCTTCTTTATTAACTACAGACACCGAAAATGTACAGCTCCCTTCATCTCTGGAAAATCATTTAAAGACTCCTGTAACTTATATAAATGTTCAATTACTGCCTTGGTACCCAAACTTACAGACAACCTAAATTATGTTTTTTAACATCTTAAAAAATACAATATAAGGGGCACCTCAATCAGTTAAGCATCTGCCTTCAGCTAAGGTCATGATCCCAGAGTCCTGGGATCGAGCCCCACATCAGGCTCCCTGCTCAATGGAAAGCCTGCTTCTCCCTCACCCTCTCCCTCAAATAAATAAAACATTAAATTTTTAAAGTTTTATTTTTTTATTAAAGTAATCTTCACACCCAATGTGGGGCTTGAACTCACAACCCTGAGATCAAGAGTATGTGGTCTACTGACTGTGCAAGCCAGGCACCCTAGGAACTATTTTTAATACCACCAGAGTTCTTCCCATTGGAGGAAGATGGGCGTATTATCCAAAAATTCTTGTTGGATTCCAATATCCACTGACCTCTGTAAATTTAGGCAAAATATGTGGTTATGCCCTAAACAACAATGCAGCCCTGAATTCGTTCCCATCTGGCCTGTAACAGCCAGGCCTCTGCAAACTAACATGGTATATGCAAAAAAGATTTTGTGGAATGTTTATAAAACACCTCTGTAATCCTCTGATTTATTTGGAAACCAGAGTACTTTTTATCATAACACTACTGTTACGTGGTACAATACTGGCTTTGCAACTCAACAGAATTGCATGATGCTAACAAAACCTACACTGATGTTGATGACCAAATGTTTGGAGAGAGAGCTATTATAGCTTGTGGCTGTTGTAATTCTATGGAAACCAATTAGCCAGAGAAATCCTTACATATAGTAACAGAAAATACACCATTTTAAACCAATCAGCTCAAATGTATCACAAGGCACAAATAAGAAGGTAAAGAGATACTCTAAGATTATCAAAATACTTGTAATGGATTTTCTTTGTAATTTTGTACCTATTCCTCATTGGTTACTTCAATTGTTAGTAATTGGATTTTTATTACTAATTCTGCATGTCTACTATAAATGTTACCAAAAAAGGTAAAGGCAAACTTACCCCAAAGCACATGTACAATGTTTCCATAACAATTTGATCCCAAATTGATCTAAAAAAAAAAAAAAAGTCTATTTAAGGCCATACTCTTGACCTCCCCACGTAGACACCTAGCATCGAGGGACAAAATAATGACCATCGATGCTGTCAAAAGATTATTGATCAAAAGAGAAATGATGAGAGAAAAACTGTTAAGGCCTGATTTATAAGGGAAGCCATTTTAGATTTCTTCCCAAGTCAACCTGACTGTTCAAACCAAAAGCCTGATTTATGGCCCACCAAGCATATATCATACATCTGCTTTGGGAATGAGTAGCCTAAAGGAAAACCATCTTGTTCCTGAGATACCAAACAACACCCCTATTCCGTGCATTCCTTTATGATAAAACTTATGATTCCTGCCTATTTGCTAATCTATAACCTCTTGAGTTTTTGAGAGATGTAAAAAAGCCTAAACCCTGTAAAAACCGTTCATGCATCAGAACACTTTCTTCTTGGCGAAGAACATGTTTCCCTAACTTGGGCTCAAATGAAACACTTTTAGAGATTCTAAAAGCTTTGTTCGATTTGCATCAACAATATGTATTAAAATTACCTAACACTTAAATCAGATCTTTTGTGTATTGTTTGTTTATAACCCTGAATTTGCTAAAAATGGTAAGAAGGGTGCATTAAATGCATGAGTGAACATAAGAAAAGCATAAATTGGAGCCAGACTGACCTGGATTCAAATTTTTGTTTTGATGCGAGCTGTATAATCAGGAATTAGATACTTAAGATCTCTGAATGTCAGTTTCCTTTAATAATACTTAGTGTGGGCCTACTATGTGCTAAGTACTGTTCAGGGCACTAGAGATAGAATGGTGAACGAAATGCATACAATGTGTTGCAGAAGCATATGTAGAAAGGTTACATATGCTACAGGAGCTGCAAATGGCTGGCCGGCAATGAGCCGTAGTCTTGATGTCAGACCCGAGTCAGTGCCCTTTTAGATGAATTTCTGTGGACATTATGCCATAGGCTGTTCTTTCACCACTTCTGGGAATCTATGAAATGCAGTCAGGGACATTTTACATCAAACTAATATTAATGGTAGATATTAATATCTATTAGTAATAGATATTAATGATAATATTGGTAATCTGCCCTTTCAGCCAATCTACCAAATTCTTCATGGTGTGAGATTGGGTTGACTAGTGTACAAGGGGCTGACTCTGTAGAGAAGTCTTTAATATAACTTTATCAGGGACTAGTAATCCCTGACACACTTAATTGTGCCTTTCCCCATTTATACTCACTCTCTCGAACCACCCCTAGTGTCACTGGAAAGAGGATTTCTCTTTGCAGACATCAGGATCGTAGTTCTCCCCCTTCCTATCTGCTCATCTCACTTTATGGGTCTCATTCTTTCTCACTGGCACGTGCCCACTGAGCTCTTGGACATTCAAGCAGTCCTGAGGCTACGGTTATTGACGCTGGGTGCGTAACCATGAATCCTGAGCTAACATTTGCTCCAAAGGGACATGAGAGAAGAAAAAATTCTATCCTCACATAACAAACACCTAAGAGAAAAATACAATGAAAATCTTATAATAGTATGGTTAGTATAAAAATGAAATTTGTGTATGTGATATTTATAGGAATGTAATAAAAATCCCTCACATTCAGCAAAAAGGCAGCTCATATGTCACACAAAGAACTTACTGAAACCAGGAATAAATTCCTCTAGAAGAATATGCATCTGAAATATGGGCATAAAAAAATCATTAAATTCTTAGCATCTAAAAGAAGAAAAGAGGAATAAAAACAAAGTCAAAGACATTTGCACAAGTCGTATTTGGGAAATTACCAACTGCGAGAGCAAAGCAACAAAATGAGACCTGAATATGTATTCAGAGAGTTACTGGTGGGAAAGTGTGAGCAAAAACCAAGACAGAAGATCAGAAGCATTTAATTTCCTAGGGAAAGGGGTAAGGAGGGGGGTAGTGCTCTGTCAACCCAAAACTCAGAGGCTGACACTGACCTTCCTGAAAGGGCATTCATTTTCAAGCACCTCAAAGCTTAAAAGAACTACATCAGACCACAGGGGAGATTTTAAATATTAAATGTGTTTTTCCATTGTTTTTACCTCTGGCAGTATCTATATCTGAAACAAGAAGTCTTGGCCCATTTACAAACAAAACACATATTTAAAAAAAAAAAATGCCACTCTGACTAGCCCATCATACCATTTTTCTAAACAGTTAACGATTTCCAGCCCATGGGATTAGGAGATCCTAGAACGGTTGGCCTACTAGCTGGACCTTTTTTGAGCTAATTCTTTACAGACCAGTGGATGTTCACCTACCACAATTGGTGACTGGGAGTTCTTTGTCCTACTAGAATAAATGGGATTCTGAGCACAAGCAAGAGTCAAAATTCTGGAAAGCATAGGATCCAGACACTGTAGACAGCTTCATTAAGAAACTGAGATGGATGTTAGCCTGTATGAAATTTATTTATGTGATCTACTTATCAATAAGTATCCTCATGCAAATCACGCTTTGCTCCAAACTGTTTTCTACTCTTTTTACACGTTTTAATTAAATAAATCCCCATTTAATTGGGGTAGTACTCATTCCTTTTGCTTGCTTTGCAAGTCCCCATGGTGTTTTGCAGACAGAGTTTTAGTCCCTCTAAACAAAGTATGATTTTTCCATTAGGATGAACAAAAGAGGCTACTTACATCTGGGTAGTGTGCGGTTGCAGATTTCTACAAAACGGCCCTGGGAAACAAAAGTCAGGTCACAAATCCTTTTCTCAAAGGCAAATACAGTTCCTACTTTTGAGCCAGGCAGAAAGCCAAACCTAGAATAAGAGAAGCCATATGTATGTGTTTGAGAGAAAGTTGCCTACAAAAGTAGGGATTTTCCCCAAATAATGAAGTTAACTTTTTGATCGCTTTAGGAGAATGATGACAATGTAAAGGTCACACTACAAACTCTAAAAATGTTTTACAAATACTTTGAGGTAATTTTTTAAAAAGAAGAAACAGCAAGATAAAAGGGCCACAGCCTTCATCAAGACTGATTAATGCAGAGAGGGCAAGTATGACATTTAAAGGTTCACCAGTTTCCCTACACTCGAGTACAGCTGAAACTTGTTCCCAGATATTTTTATCCATGTCCAAAAGCAGAAAGATCTCTGACTTATTAGGGGAGAGCCCATAAAACTGCCCACCCTCAACCCCTTTCTGATCTTCATTTGTGCTTAATAAGATATGAGAAAAACAAATGAGCATTCTAGGGTTACCATCAGAAAATTTTCTACACATCAGCACAGTTCAAGAAGATTGATCCTCAGGTCGCCAAGCTCAGAAGCATCTACAGATCTTCTGAACAAGTCGTTCTCCACTGGGAGCAATTTGCCCCTAGGGAACACTTGGCATGTCCAGAGACATTTTTATTCTTACAACTGGAGAGTAGGAGACGCTACTGGCATCTAATGAGTAAAGGCCAGGAATCCTGAAAATATCCCACAGTACACAGGACAGCCCTTGACGAGAAAGCATTATAGCCCCAAATATCAAATGCAGAAATTGAGAAACACTGTTGTAGATCAGTGTCTCCTGGATCAGCCCACTCTGTGAGGAAGCATGGTCTTCTTACTGGTTTTTGACCTTTGGCTCTTCATTGTAAGCAGGCATTTGGAGCCAGAACTCCCCTGCTGTGTATGTATCAGTTGGGGGTGAGGGACATGGTTTCTCTCCTTTTTTCCAAGTTGGGAGGCCCTCCTTGTAAGCAATTATTTGGAGTCCATAGCTCTGTTCTCTCTTCTAACAGATCTGGCTCTCAGATCCTGACCTGCTCTGGCCTAAAAAGAAAGACACAAAAGGGAGGCTGGAGCCAAATAAAATGTTATTCTTTCATTTTTCTCAGCTCACCTGGAATATTCTAAGTTAAGCAGAGTGACATTTGGAGTTTGCTTCTACCTTTAGGCCAAACAGTATGTTTGACAAGGACTATAAACGAAAGTAGATTTCGGGGCGCCTGGGTGGCTCAGTTGGTTAAGCCTCTGACTCTTGGTTTTCACTCAGGTCATGATCTCAGGGTTGTAAGATCAAGCCCTACATCAGGCTCCATACTCAGTACAGAATCTGCTTAAGAGTCTCTCTCTCCCTCTCCCCTTTTTCCTGCTTGTACTCTCTCTCTCTCTCTCTCTCATAGCTTGGATATTTGAATTCCACTTCATGGTATACAATTGTATTATGAATTCCCATATTGATATATTTAATCAAGAAAAAAATTCCCATACAATTGTATGTATGAATTCCCATACTGATATATTTAATCAAGAAAAAAAGCCCCAAATGTTTAAATTTTCCTCTATTTAAAAACATTTAAATATATACTTACAGTACAAAGTGGCCAATGTTGTTTTCTTGGAAGAAAAAAAATATTCTGGGATGATATACTTCATTGATTTTGGTGTTAGTAATGGTAGAAACCGACAAGAAAAATACAGACGTTGTAAAAATTTTCCTTAGCAAAGTAATAGGTTTGGAAACTTTGCTGGTTCTCCATTTACTCATTTGAAATTTTACTGATCCGTGAAACCCAAAATTCTGGAATCACTGTTCTAGTCTGGTCAACAACTAAATAGTCAGGGTCTTTGCTTAAGCGACTCTGCTGGCGAGGAATTTTCTGCTTTCTGAGTGAGGAAGACCATGTCATATTTGGCCAGTCCTATTGGGCAGTTCTTTATGTTGCAGTAAAACATAACATTTGCAAACATCCTCCCGCAATTTCTTGGTTCTTGGCTCTTGTTCTACCCTGCAGGTCACAGCAAATGAGCCGAATTCCACTTCTATAGGACAGCAATAAGTAATGACGGTTACCATATCCATCTTGGAGTTCATCTTCTCCAAGCCAAGCATTTATTAGTGCTGCACCGACACAACCCGATAGCTCCTCTCTACGTCGTGGTCATTGTCCTCCAAATAGCTTCCAGTTTCTATAAAATTGAACACCATAAGTTTTAGCTGAAACAAAGTCTATTCTATCATTTTTCTGTTTTAGACATTTCACTTATACCGTTTGAAGGAAAAACTGGATTTGTTGTCAGGCCTTAGTAATATTGACCCATGAGATTATAGTTAAATCAAACCATAGATATTTAAATGAATTCTTCCTCCAACTCCTATGCCCTCGACTGTGTACACAGTCAATTGGTGGTGTTTCTATTTGATTCAAGGTTAGGATTTTTTTTTAATTCATATCCCAAATTTCATCTTGTTATTGTCAGCACATTGTTCCACACTGCTGAGATTTTAAGAAAATATTTTTCTTATAAGATATTTCAAACATTTGGAAAAAGAGATGAATATAACGAAAACTCATGTGGCCAAACCCAAATGCAATACATATTAACATTAGACCGTATTTTCTCTAGGTTATGTTTTTAAGCAAACCAAACATTAACTATAGTTGCAGCCCAACTGAGAACTCTGAAATCCCATCCCCTACCCTCTTCTCCCTAGTTAAACCACTATCCTGAAGGTGCTATGTATACTTCTCATCCCAGATTTATATACCTAATTCTACATATACAAATAGCTATAGACTATACATACTTTTAAATATACCATAGAGGGGCACCTGGGTGGCTTAGTCATTAAGCATCTGCCTTTGGCTCAGGTCCTGATCCCACGGTCCTGGGATCGAGTCCCACATTGGGCTCCCTGCTCAGCGGGAAGCCTGCTTCTCCCTCTTACAACCCCCCCTTGTGTTCCCTCTCTCACTCTCTGTCAAATAAATAAAAAATTTTAAGTCAATCAATCATAGAATATGAATCACTCTATAGCTTGTCTTTTTTTTTAACTCTTGTTTCTGACCCTTATCCTTGTTAAAACATGAGGTACCAGTTTTTTCATTTTCAATTGCCCATTTATCCAGTCTATTTTCTCCATTTCAAACAATACTATTATGCACATTTTTAAACACATCATCTTATATCCATGTATAATAGTGGCCATAGGACAGACATCTAGAAATAAAATGTCTGCATTATGATTATTTATCATTACTTTTAATAGATATTGTCAAATTGCTTTTTAAATTGATAGTACTAATTTATGTTTCCATTAATAGTGATTGAGAGTTTGCATTATTCCACATCCTTGGCAATACTTGGTGTCTTATGGGTTAAATTGTGTCCTCCTCCAAAATTCATAAAGTCATGTTAAAAATTCTATATTGAAGTCCTTATCAATATCTCAAATGTGACCTTATTTAGAAATGGGTCACTGCAGATAAAATTAATAAAATTAGGTCATATTCAAGTAGGGCGGGTCCTAATCCCATGACCGGTGTCCCTAGCAAAAGGGGAAATTTGGACACAGGGAGAATGCCATGTAAAGATAAAGGCAGACAGATACTGCAGTCACGTAGCAGAAGTCAAGGAACACCAAAGATTGCCAACAAACCCCCAGAAGGTAGGGATTGTCCTTCACGGCTTCCAGAGGGGGCCGACACTTTGATCTTATTCTTCTAGGCTGCAGAACCACGAAACAATAATTTGTTGTGCAAACCACCCTTTTGTGATACTTTGTTACACCAGCTTTAACAATCTAGTATACTTGGTATTACCTGACTTTTCAAATGTTTGCCAATATAATAGATATAAGAATCTTATTTTTATTTTCCTCCACTAATGACAGCGAACATATGCATTGCTAATTTGGGTTCCCTCTTCAAAGAATTATCTTTTTAATCTCTGCCTACTTTTAACTGATTTACCTTCAAGTCTGATGACTATTTTTTACATAAATACTTTACTTATTCAACAATACTTTTCTTTATGAAACAGGTTCTTGTATCATGATTAAAGTTATTCCTACCCTGAGGTCTTAATATCTTCTACAGTTTTCTAATAATTTAAAGTTTTGCTTCTCACAATTTGTTCTTTAATCTGACTGGATTTGAATTTTGTGTATAAAACGAGGCAAGAATTTATCATTTTTTATATTTGGATAATCAATTTTCCAAGAACCATTTATTTATTTATTTAACCAAAAAGTGAACAGCAGCATTGTTTTTAATGAATTTTAGTCCAGACCACAAAGCAGGGCACTAGCTGTTGCCCCAACTTGTTAGTATACACATAAACAGCGGCTTTTTGTTCCCCCATAAAAGCAAGTGACAGAAGTATATCGGATGGATAGGATAAGACATTTGAATCTTGTATTGAAAAATCAGTCTGGAAGCTACTACTACTGTTGCAGTGTAAAACGCTTTCATGTACTTTTTGCCCCACACCCACCCCATTTATCAGTTCAAATTCTGGGACTTTCTTGATCAAGAGATTTTGTGGGAGAATTAGTGTACAAGGGTCATTTTTCTTGGTTTTGCTGCTGCTGTCCTTTCCCTCTGCTGCTGGATGAGTGAGGGAGCTGGCACAGTTCTTCAGGAGCTCTTCTGAAGCACTTTGACCATGATGATTTTCACTTAAGTAGGTGCCTGCAGCCCATACTCTCCCAGCTTCTGGCTACGCGGGACATCTTCTGGCCACGGAATGGTGATTGGGCCCCAAACACATCAGAGCAGTTGATCCACACAGTGCCAGCCTGGAGGGCTTGGGACAGATAATTGGCCTTGCCCAGTCCTTGGTGAAGACAGCTGCAGCCAGCCGATAGTTGGACTTGTTGGCTCTCCCAGTGACTTCCTCTGTGGTCTTGAACTTCAGGATCTCCATCATTGGCCCAAAAATCTCCTTGACAGTAGTCATGCTGACTTGTACATCTCTGAACAAGTGGGCTGGATGAAGTAGCCACAGTCAGAAATCCCCCCTCCATCATACAGCAGACCAGCCCCCTCCTCCTTCCCAGATTTGATATAACCAAGGACCTTCTTAAACTAAGTTTCATCTACCTGAGTTCCCTGGCTGTCAAAGGGTTCCCAACTACAAAAGACCTGGCCCGGGTGATGCTCTGCTTCACAGACTCAGGGTAAATATCTTCTTGCACAAAGGTCTGGGAGCCTGCACAGCAGCACTGGCCCTGGTTGAGGGACAGGGCAAAGTGGGCCTGCTCCATGGCCCAGTTCATGTCTGCATCTGACATGATGATATTGAGGCTTCTTCCCCCCCCCCCCTCCCCACCCTGACTCCAGGGTCACTCTCTTGAAATTATTGCTCCCTGCAGCAACCTAGACCAGGTGGCCAACCTCAGTGGAGCCTATGAAGGCCACTTTGTCCACATCCTCACAGGAGGTGATGGTGGCCCCCTCTGTGGGGCCAAATCTAAGAATATTAACCATACCAGGGGGAAAGCCAGCTTCCTTAATGAGGTTGGTCACATAGAAGGTGGTGAGTGGAGTCTGCTCATCTTCCTTCATCACAACCTTTCCTGTTGCCAGGGCTGGGCCCAGTTTCCAGGCTTGCATCAGGAATGGCAAGTTCCACACAATGATCTGCCCTCACACTCTGATAGATTCATGGTGGGTGTAGCTGAAAAAGTTCCCCTCCATGGGAATGGTTTTCTTATCAGCCCAACTTATCAGCCCAACTTATCAGCCCAACTACAGTAATAACGGAGGCATCTGAGGACCATGTCCAGATCCACCAGGTAGATGACATAGGATTTGCTGTTATCCAGGGTCTCCAAGGCTGCCAGGTAGGTCCAGTCTTGCTCAATCAGATCAGCCAGGCTGTTCAGCAGGTGGCCTGTGTCAGACACGTCCATGTGGTGCCAGGGTGAGCCCAGCTGGAAGGTGGCCTGGGCCACCTTTACTGCCCTGTCCACAACTTCCTTGTCTCCTTTAGCTACCTGACAGATGACTTCTCCTGTGGAAGGATTGATGGTGGGGAATCTTTTCTTGCTGACAGCATTGTGTCACTCATTGTTTATGAAGATCTGGTTATAGAAGACTTCGGGCTGCTGGCTGGGGGTTGGCATGGCCTGGGTGGCAGCAGCAGACACAAGGTGATGGCCTAGGCTGGGCCCAAGGCAAGCAGTGTGCAACATGCTGTGGTGGGAGCAGGCATGCAGGACCTCCGAGCACCATTTATAATTCTCAGTATTTTGTTAATTTGTACGGGCATTTTGGTCACAGTTCATGCTCCCATATATGTGCAGCCATACTTCTGGGCTCTCTTCTATTGGTCTTTTTTTGTCTAATTCTGTGGTACTACAACACTGACTTAACTATTAGAGCTGTGAAGTTTTCAGTGACATGAAAAAAAAAACTTTTTAGTATCATTTTCCCCTCAATTCCTAATTACAGTGCATTGTCATTAGAGAACATAATTGGTATCATCTTGAGTCTATAATAGATTAATTATTAAAAGGAGTCTTTTTCCATCTGTTTTAGAGTAGTTGCTAAGTAGTTTGCAACACTCAGCCCAAGAACCACATTCAGGGAAAATATGTGCAGGAGGTGAGAAGAAAGAACTTCTTTCCCCCCTCCACAGGTAAAAGAAAGAGATGTCTTCTTATACCTATTAAGGAGCTTTAAGAAAAATAGCTTGATTCCAGTCTTCTGGAGCTTGAATAGCAATGTTACTAGTAGAAAAAAGGGGACATTTATCATTAGAGGCAGAAGTTAAGCGTAGAGGGAATAAGCAACCAGCTAAAGAGGCACAGCCTGCATCAGGGAGCCACAGACAAATGTTTCCAGCTGGGCAATCTTTGAGGAACCCCTTGCGACTACCCTCAAGAGAAACATTCAACTTTGAACATCCCCTGAACATCAACATAGATGTGCATAATAGCAGGCAAATAAAAGTTTTCTCTCTCCTCTTCCTCTCCCACTTTTGTCTACTATCAAATTCAAGACGAGAGGATATAGAGAAAGAATTGATGAGACTGGATGAAGGAACCAAACAAGGAAATCATGCAACTAAGTAAGCGTGCCTCTTTCCCCTGTGTTAAGCTTTCAGTGAGAAAGGGAAAAATATTTCACTTGAATGAAATTGGAAATTTTTGTTATTCACTGTAATATATATTCCTCTTATACACATGGAACATTTACAAAAATACAAAAAAAATACCCTCAATACATTTTAAATAAAGATGATAATCTTTCCTCTGATGATTATATAATAAATTAGAAATTGGTAAGAAAATTAATGCTTTAAAATCTTGTATTTTTGGCAAACATGACGTATTTCCAAGCACTTGTGTTAAAGATTATGATTCCTAGAAGGACATCATATTAGTACTTCTTCCAAAAATATACAACCTGAATCTAATCATAAATAAACATTAGACTGAATAAAACTGAGAACAGCCTACAAAATAAATGACCTGAATTCTTCAATATACCAATGTCATGAATGACAAAGAAATTGCTAAAGAATTATTCCAGATTGAAGGAGGCTAAAGAAATATAAAAGCTAAATATAATGAGTGATTCTGGATTTGACTGTAGACTAGGAGGTGGAAAGGCTATGAAGGTGATGACTGAGGCAAAAGTAAAAACAAGAAGAGTATTATGAACAACTTCATAATATCTTTTAAAACCTAAATATATGAATTTATGTAAAAGTATAAGGTATCCAAAATTGAATCAAAAGTGAATAGAAATATTGAATAAGAAGCATTAAAGAAACAAAGTACAGTCAACAGCTTTCTCCCACCTCACCCCCCAGTGGTCCTAGATTTTACAGATGAGTTCCACCAACCGTTCAGAAGCAGATAACACTGAAAGAAGCTGCCCAAGGAAATAGCAAATGCTGCCCAGCCTAATTAACAGGCAGAGATAATATTCAACCAATTCTTACTTATACACTTGTATTAGTTGCTTACATTCTGATTAGCTATGCCCCATAACGATTAAACAGTGAACATTGTCATTTTGAATGGTAGTTTGAATATTACTCAGGAAAAGTATAATTAGAATTCCAAAATCAGATGACAAAACAAGTAATACAATTTCATTTATGCATCTGGAAGCAAAAATCCCCAATAAAATTTGGTTTTAAAAAATTCAACATTTTTAAATCATGCATTATAATCACTTAATATTATCCAAGGAAAATTCCACATGAAGAAATCATTCAATGAATGAATGAATGATGTCAATGGAACTTGTGAACCAAAGGTCATCTAAAATCTTCTCCATAAAAGCAATACGAACACTGGCAAAAATTGTCCAACTTTTTCAGAACCTGAAAATTAACTAAAGACTAAAACAATCTGGGGAGCATTTATTCAAGAACAGCTGAATCTCAGTAACAACACTACCTTTGTGGCATTTGAACTTGGCCTGTTTCCATACCTGACTCCCCAGCTCCATGGTAGCTTTGAAAACCAATAATTCCACAATCACAGGGAAAGCAAGAGCATAGCAGTCACTGGAGGGAGGAAAGGATTGGAGCTCTCCAAAGCCCCAGATAGCTGTCATTATTTGACTTGTCTGGCAGTTCCCATGAAATCTTCACTAAAATGACTTGTCTTTATTTGAATTGACCCAAGTTTGCCTAATGCAAACACCTTTTTTTTTTTTCCCCTTAAGGGGTTTGTCAAAGACATTAAGCAGCAACTGTTTAATATCTTAGCTGCCTGAGATACCAATAATGGCTGGGGCAAACAACAAGCTGGTCAAACAACTTAAAGGGAAGGAAAAAAAAAAAAAACTTTTAAAAAATGGGGGGGGGTTAAAATTAAAAAAATATAATATCTACAATGAAAATTTTACCAGAGAGACTCAAAAGCAGATTTGAGCTGGAAGAATGAATCTGTGAACTTGAAGGTAGTTCAAGGAACAGATCTGAGGAACAGAGAGAAAAAATGAATAGTGAATACAGGCTCAGAGACCTGGGGAATACCATCAAATGTTCCAGCACACATATAACAGAAGGAAAGAGAAAGGGAAAAGAATATTTGAAAAAATAATGGCTGAACACTCCCTGATTTTGTGGAAAATATTAATTTACACACCCAAAAAAACTCAACAAAATTCAAGTAGGATAAGCTCAAAGACATTCCCACTTACACATATCATAATCAGGCTGTTGAAAAAAAGAGATAAAGCGTTCTTAAAATGGAACAACTATTGGGGAAAGTAACATTTTTGCTTTATGTTTTTACTAAATGTTCTAAAACACTGAAAATTCCAATATTCTATGAAAGGCAGTATATTCAAATGTCAAAGTATTATGGATTTCTTAATAGGAAATATTCTGTGCCTCCCTAAGTCTGGCTTTGGATACCCTACAAATATTGATTGAATCTGCCCCATTTGACCTACCTAATAAATAGAATCAGCTGGAATAGAAATGTTGATTGCAAAATCTTTTCATTCTCTGTGATAAATGATTCCTCCCCAGACCAGTCTTAGTCACTGTGCCAGTGCTCGGTCATATTATGTCTTTAGAGGATGCACGTCCTAGAGAGCAAACAAATCTCAATCTTCTCAATATCCTTCCGCCCATTACTGACAGTGATACAAGGGTCCCATTGGAAAGACGATACTGAGGAAATAGCCGGATAGAGGGGGAAAAAACCACATAATTTTATAGTTGGTTCTACCCACTTGAAACAGCTACTATAAAAGTGATAAATTGAGGAACTCAGCCCATCTTGAGCCAAAAAATCTCCCCAAAAACCTTGTCATCTGTTTTGTCAAAAAATGAACAAAATGATTTTTTAAAAGATTTTATTTATTTATTTGGCAGAGAGAGGAAGAGTGAGCACAAGCAGGGGGAGAGGCAGAGGGAGCAGAGAAGCAGACTCCTTGCTGAGCAGGGAGCCCACCGTCATGACCTGAGCCAAAGGCAGACACTTAACTGACTAAGCCACCCAGGCGCCCCTGAACAAAATGATTATTAGTGTATTACTTCCTTGAACAAATGTCACAATCCCTTTATAGGCCTTCAATGTCATACTTCCCTTTATTTTTGGAGACAAATACTATGATTCCCTTTCTTTTCAAATATGTATATTTACCTCTTTTCAAATGTATTTTCTTAGAACCCTCTTTTGAAGTAGCCTCTTTGAATTTTCCTAACTTCAGATAAGGACCACCTTCCCCACCCCTGATGAGAATCAGAACACTTTATCTCCCCTGAGTTCAAGAGACCCTCCACCCTTGCTCACAAGGCATATCTTGAAAGGAGCTTGGGGTATACTCGGATAAGGAAGCAAGACTGTATTTTTATATTTTAAGAAGTGGGTTTTAGTGATTATTATCTGTCATGATTCTATGGATTGTTTAGATAAGCTGCGTGATTTTTCTATTCCACTTGGCATTGTCTGGGATCTCATTTGGAGTTCACCAAATCATTCTATGAGGCCAATGTTACCCTGATTCCCAAATCATTACACAGACATTAAAAGAAATTAAACTACAGACCAATATGCTTTATGAATATAGACAAAAAATTCATAATAAATTCTAGCAAACCAAATCCAGCAACATATGAAATGTATTATACACCATGACCAAGTGGGATTCATTCCAGGAATACAAGGTTGGTTCAATATATGAAAATCAATCAATGCAATGGACCATTTAATCGAGAATAAAAACCACATGATCATCTCAATGGATGCAGAAAAGGCATTTGACAAAATCCAACACCCTTATTATAAAAACACTAAACAAACTAGGAATAGAAAGAAATTTTCTCAACCAGATAAAGGCATCTGGGAAAAATTCACAACTATTATATTATGGATGAAAGACTGAATGCTTTCCCCCTAAAATTAGGAACAAGACAAGGATGTCTGCTCTTGCCACTCTTATTCAACATTATACGGAGACTATAGCCAGAGCAATTAGGGAAGAAGAAAAAAGATATCCAGATTGGCAAGAATTCTTACAATTCAATAACAAAGATATAATCTGATTAAACTATGTGGAAAGAAATTGACCAGCTATTTCTCCAAAGAATATATTCAAATGGTTAATAATTATTAGCAACAAGCAAGTCAAAAACCACAATGAGATAGAACTTCCCACCTAATAGAATGACTATAATAAAAAAAGGTCCCCATAAAAAAAAAAAAAGTATAGGTGAAGATATGGAAAACGCTAATGTGTTGCTGACGGGAATGGAGACGATGCAGCTGCTTTCAAAAACAGTTTGGCAATTCTTCAGAAAGTTCAACATAGAGTTACCTTCTATTTCTGAAATTCCATTACTAGGTATGTACATAAGATAAATGAAAGTGTGTGGGGGGGTATGTGTATCCATATTAAAACTTGTATCCAAATGTTCATAGCAACATTATTCATTATAGCCAAAAAGTAGAAACATCCCAAATATTCAAGTGATGAATAAAGATGCTATATCTATACAATGGAATATTATTGAACTAAAAAATAATGAAGTATTGATATATGCTACAATATGGATGAACTTTGGAGGCATTATGCTAACTGAAAGAAGCCAGACATGAAAGTAAACATTGTATGAGTCCATTTGTATGAACTGCGCAGAACAGGCAAATGCATATAGACAGAAATCAGTGTGGTGATTGACAGGGACTGGGGACGCAGAGCAATGAGGAATAACTGCTAATAGGTACAGGATTTCCTTTGGGGGGTAATTAAAATGTTTTAGAACTAGATACCTTTATGGATAAACTGTATACTTTAAAAGTGCTGAATTTAATGGTGTGTGAATTATATCAAGAAAAATTGAAAATTTCCCACATATAAAGAGGGAAAATAATGTGATTGTCTCAATAGAGAAAAAAAAATCTTTGAAAAATTTCCAGATTCATTTATTAGAAAAAAAAGTCACATACCAGAATGGAAGGAAATCTCCATAATTGTTAAAGTTTATATCTACACATACACAAATATAATAAATAGTATACTTAATGGAAAACTTAAGAGTTGTTTCATTTTAAAGAACAAGATTCCCACCAACAATGTCATTTAACATTGTATCAGACCTCCTGGCCAACACTATAAAGTATAATAACAATAATAGTGATGCTGATGGTGAAGTAAAGGTATTAGGCTTCTAAGGGAAGATGCAAAAATGTTATTTAGAAATACTATCACATACCTAGATAAATCCGCTTAATTACCAAATAACAGTTAAGCAAGGTTGCCAGAGACAATCAATACACAAAAACCAATGGCATTCTCTATACCAGCAAAAATCAACTAGAAAATACAATTTAAAAAAGACATCCTTCCAATACAATAAAAATTTAAGGTACCTGAGAATTATCTTTATGAGGAATACATAAAACTCAAATTTCAAAAATATTAAATTCTACTAATGTATGTAGATAATTATATGAATAAATGGAATATATTCTGTGCTGTGGATCAGTCCATTTAATATTATAAAGATATCAGAACTTCCGGGGAAGATGGCCAAGTAGAAGGACCCTAACCTCATCTCATCCCACAGATACAACTAGGTAGCACCCACATCACTGTAAATAAGCCAGAAAATGAACCGAAGACTGGCAGAGTAGAATCTCCACAGCTAACCGTAGAGAAGAGGCCACAACTGGAGAGGGTAGGAAGGGAGGATATGCAGGACTGTCTACTAGCGGGAGGCATGCTGTGGGTGCGGGGAGGGGAAAGAAATAGAACTTCACCCAAGATACCCCAGGCAAAAGAAACCTGCATGAGAAAGACAAATCCCCACAACATCTGGCTTTGAAACCAGAGGGGCATAATTTCACAAGATCTTAAAATCAGTGGTACTTAACATCTGAAACTTTCAAAATCAGCGGCTCAGCTCTAGGAGAACCAAGAGAGCAAGAAGAAATTGAGTCACCACCTTTAAAGAGACAGCAAAAAGAACAGCCCCAGGGAGATACAGCAGGAAGCAGCAGTTTGAAAAAATGCCCGGGGTATATGGGAGGGAGATTTGTTTACTAATCTTAGACTATGTGCTGAAGGGGCAGGGATCACTGGAAGACTCCCCACTAACAAAAGAGCTGGCAGGCACAATTTCCCTCACTAGCCCCCCCTCCCCCATCCACATGCTTGAACACCAGTGGAAACCAGTGCAGTACCCACACTCACTACCTAACTTCCTCACACCAAGCCCTGCGCCCCCACCTGCTCCTGCGGAACCACCTTTCCCAATCTTGCTTGCCTCAGTCCCAGCTTGGTGGCCTGGTCCCCAAAGACCAGCCTAGACCCCTGCTCACACAGCATCTCCCAGTCTGGGAGTTTTGCAGAGCCCCCGCTCAGGCAGCAGTGGTGGCAGGTCTTATTTCACAAGCAGACAGGAGCACACCTAGTTAAAGCACCGTATTCAGGTCAGGCACCAAACGCTGCCCACGATAGGCAAAGAGAGCCTCTGCAAAACACTGATGGAAGAAATTGAAGATGACACAAACAACTGGAAAGATATTCCATGCTTATGGGATGGAAGAATATTGTTAAAATGTCCATACTACCCAAAGCATTCTACAGATTTAATGCAATCCCTATCAAAATACAGATAGCATTTTTCACAGAACTAAAACAACTAATCCTAAAATTTGTTTGGAACCACAGAAAGACTCCAAATATCCAAAGCAATATTTAAAAAGAAGAACAAAACTGGAGTTATTACAATCCCAGATTCCAAGATATACTACAAAGCCACAGTAATCAAAATAGTACAGTACTGGCATAAAAACAGACATGCTGATCAACAGAACAAAATAGCCCAGAAAAAAACCCACAGTTATATGATCAATCAATCTTCAAGAAAGGAGTCAATGATATGCAATGGGAAAAATACCATCTTTTCAACAAATGAAATTGGGTAAACTGTACAGCTACATGTGAAAGAATGGAACTGGACCACTTTCTTTCACCATTCACAAAAATAAACTCAAAATGGATTAAAGTCCTAAATGTGAAACCTGAGATCATATAAATCCTAGAAGAAAGCACAGGCAGTAATTTCTATGACATTGGCCATAGAAACATTTTTCTAGATATGTCTCCTGAGGCAAGGGAAACAAAAACAAAAACAAAAAACCTATTGGGACTACATCAAAATAAAAACTTTCTGCAAAATGAAGGAAACAATTAATAAAACTAAAAGGCAACCTAAGTAATGGAAGAAGATATTTGCAAATGACATATCTGATAAAGGAATAGTATCCAAAGTATATAGAGTATTTATACAACTCAACACCAAAAACCCCAAATAATCCAATTAAAAATGGGAAGAAGACATGAACAGATATTTCTCCAGAGACACACAGATGGCCAAGAGGCATATGAAAAGATCCTCAACATCACTAATCATCAGGGAAATCAAAATCAAAATCACAATGAGGTATCATCTCACACTAGTCAAAATGACTAAAATCAAATACACAAGAAATAACAAGTGTCGGTGAGGATGTGGAGAAAAAGGAATCCCCTGCACGGTTGGTGGGAATACAAACTGGTAGAGCCACTGGAGAAAACAGGATGGAATTTCCTGCACAAATTAAAAATAGAATACTATATGATCCACTAACTCCACTACTGGGTATAACCCCAAGAATAAGAAAACACTAATTGGAAAATATTTATGCACGCATATTTTTATCACAGCATTATGGACAATAGTTGAATTATGGAATCAGCCAAAGTGTCCATCAATAGATGAATGGATAAAGAAGAGGTAACCCACACACACACACACACACACACACACACACACACACACACAGGAATATTACACAGCCATAAAAAGCAGGAAATCTAAAAAAAAACTTTGTAATCTTGACATTACTGACAACATGACTGGATCTAGAATATAATGCTAAGTGAAATAAGTCAGTGAAAGACAAATACCATGATTTCACTCATATGTGGAATTTAAGAAACAAAAGAATCAAACAAGTTAAAAAAGAGACAAGCCAAAAAATAAACTCTTAACTATAGAGAACTGATGGTTACCATAGTGCAGGTGAGTGGGGGGGGGGAATATGAAATAGGTGAAGGAGAGTCAAGAGTGCACTTATCATGATAAGCTCAGAGTAGTATAGAGTTATAGAATTACTATATTGTACACCTGAAACTAATATAACTGCATTAACTAAACTGGAATTTGAAAAAAAATTATAAAGATATCAGTTTTTCCCAATTTAATCTATTGCCTTAACTGAATAAAAAAATACCCATCTGGAGTATTAAAAAAACCTATTTGAAATTTACATAGACAAAATAGAAGTGTGCAAATAACTAAATATACATATACTAGAAAAGCAAAGATCAACACTTGCTCTTTCAATTATTACAATAACTACTAAATAAATAAAAGGGCTGATGAATCAAAAGAGAAAATTTGGAGACAGACCCATGAACATATAAAAACTTAATATACAAGAAAGATGGCACTACACATTTATTTACTAAATGGAAAGAACAAGTTGTTTATTGGATGGTTTTGGGAAAATTGGTTCACTATGGAGAAAAATTAAAATTTAGCTCATTCGTTAATTAGCAAAGATGGAATCATGTTTTATAAAACACATATCTGTAAAAGTAAAACTATGATAATGTGAGAAAATATCTGTGAATAGAAGAGGAAATGAACTTTTTAAACATAACCTTAAGAGCACAGAGTAGCAGGCAAAAAAACATTTTTAAAACCAATTTGATATATCAAAATAGTGGCTATTGATTGGAGAACATAAAGTCTAAATTAATAAATATAGATTGAAAGATGGAATTTATGATGTCTGAAATCAATCAGAAACTTTCTTTCAGATTAGAGATCAGAAAACTTTTTCTGTAAAGGAACAGCTAGTAAATATTTTAGGCTTTGTGTGTCACATGTTGTTTGAACTACCGAACTCTGCCTTTGTAGCATAAAGCCAGCAATACCAAGCCAGCAATACATAATACATAAATAAATGAGGCTATGTTCAATATAACTTTATTTATGGACACTAAAATTCAATTTGATATCATATTCATGTGTCACCGAATATTATTCTTCTCTTCAGTTTCCCCACATCATTTAAAAAATATACACCATTTTTAGCCTTTTAGCTGTAATGAGAACAGGCAGCATATCAGATTTGGCCTGCATACCAAACTTTGCTGACCTCTGGCCCAGACTGTAAAGGAAACTTTTCAAACAAACAAGACAATGGAGGAATAGCAATACTAAATAGGCAAAGACTAAAAGCAAGCAAAATATAGAAAATGAAATTTAAAAGGCCTCAACATTTGACTACATGCTCAAACTAACAACAATAAATGCAGATTTAAATGAGGTATCATTTTTTACCTTTCAGACTGTCAAAAATTAGAAAGCTGAATAATGCCAAGTGCTGGCTGGATGAGAGGGATAGGGATCTTCACACCTTGCTGGCAGAAATGCAGATTGCAACGTTTGTAAGAAATCTGATACTATCTAGTTAAATTACCATCTGATTACCATCTAGATTGATACCTTTCCTTCTGAAACTCTTATCATCTTTATATATGAAAGAAGTATATAAGAAAGTTTGTTCAGATTTGCTGTATGGAGTTGAATGTAATCTGGGTGCCATTATTGAGAGAATAAATGGATAAATGTGATGAATACATACATACTTGCTTGGAGTACGAAGCAGATTTGAAAAGCAACATGCACAGCAAAATTGATAGTCATATCGGCATAGTACTTTGTGAAAAAAAAAAAGTGAAAAGCAGTTGACGATATAGTGAACAGTACCACTTAGGAAAATTAAATAACATCCGCACATTATACAATATATATCACATAAGCATATATACAAACAGACATCTGTTAAACCAATTACAAAGGTTTCTAACCTGAATGTGTGTTGGGGAATGGGAGGTAGGTGGAATAGAGAATGAGCATGAAAAGGAATAAACGTATAGCAAAAGAAAAGAGGGGCATTGCAGGACCATCAATAATTCTGCACTGGGTGTTGAGGTATGAGATCACTCAAACTTTTTTCTCTGGGGTTCAGACAGACATGCATACAAATATGGAAACACAAACAGAAAGGACAAATTAAAATTGCTGAAAATGTGATAGTGGGAGATTTTAACAGATACTTTCCATTTTTGACAGATCAAGTACACAAACATAAGAGAGGAAGAAATAAGAGGTTTTTACTTAAATAAAGTTAAATGAAGATGTAGTTTCCCATACGGCAAAGGAAAGAAACATTTTCATATTGTCCAGGGGCATTTAACTGAAACTGATCACCTCCTTAACTTTACTTATTAAATTTTTTTAGCTGGAGAAATACTATTTTATCACTTAAGATAATCATGAAGATTGAAACAGAACTTTGGTCAGATTCATAAATCAAAGTGACTGGCATTTCAAACTTCTCATGTCCTCACAACTGAAGAGTGGTAAATCTACTCAGTAATTCCTACATAGTCGTTGGGCTAAAATCAGAGTCCTGTAGTTATATATTAGAGGATGCCACCTCCTTAACTTTAAACAATAAACTTAAAATCTATAATTCTCCATAATGTAAAAAGTATAAACTTTAAAACACACAATCTAAAACAAAACATATCCCAACCACAGAAACTAAAAATCAATTATCTACCCATAATAAAAAAGAGAACATCTAAAACAGCTGTGAACAATTCATAGAGTAATAAAAATACTAAATATAAAAACATATAGAATGATAAATGTATAGTAATAGGTAATTTTCTATCCCAGATTTTATTAACTATTTAAAAGAAATGGAACTAGAAAAGACTTACATCTAAGTATTCATAAAAAGAAAGAATAAGACTTGTCATTAAGAATTGAAGGAGAGATACTTTTCCAGGAAAGCAAAAGCTAAAAGACTTTATCATCATAAACTAGCCTTACAAAAAAATGTTAAAGGGATCTCTTTAAGCTGAAGTTAAAGAGCACTACTTAGTAACTGGAAAACTTATGAAAGTATAAATCTCATTGACAAAGGTAAAATATGTAGTAAAATTCAGAATACATGACAGTTGTAAAAGGTGGTCAGTTAATCATTTATAAATCTAGTATGAGGGTTAAAAGAAAAAAAGTAGTAAAAACAACTATAACCACAATACTTTGTTAATGGATACACCAAATAAACACCTGTAAATTGTGACATCAAAAACATAATATGTGGAGGTGGATAATTATGTAGTGCTTAGAATGCATTCAAACTTAAGCTGCTAAAATCTTAAAATTGACTGTTATATATATAAGGTGTTTTATGTAAGCTTCATGATAACCACAAGGCAAAAATTTACTATAAATACACAAAAGACAAAGAGGGAAGAATCTAATCCTACCACTAGAGTACATCATCAAATCATAAGGAAAAGACCAAGAGAAGAAACAGGAACTACAAAACAGCCAGAAATCAATGAACAAAATGGCAATAAGTACATGCCTATCAATAATTACTAAATGTAAATGAGCTAAATTCTGTTATCAAAGTGTGTAGGAAATGTTGGGGTTCAGAGCCAGATGGCCAAGTAAGAATTCTTGAGATGTCTTCAGTGAACAATGGTGGTTTTATTAAAGCATGGGGACAGGATCCATGGGTACAAAGAGCTGCACTGGGGTTTTGAGGAGTTGGGATTATATACTTTCAATTTGCAAGGGGGTTAGGGACCGCACAAGCCTCCAAGGTATTTTGGAAACAAGGTTTCCAGGATCTTGAAGGGGCTATTTTTAGGAAAAGGTCATTTGTTGCTGTCTAGTAAAACCTTAGTCATGAGACCCTTTAGAAGTATATCAGTGGGCCATATTCTTGGGGGATGATTGCCAACATATATCTCGGGGGATAGAGATAAAGGAAGTTTCCAAAGGAATTTTTATATGTTAAAATAGACTTACAGGATCCTGGGGGGTTGGGATAAAGTTAAACTAGATTGCTTTTTGCCCTTAGAAAAGTTTAACATCCAGGCAGCTGACTTCCTAGAGGAATGTCACTCTGCCTGTTTCAAGGACTTGTCAATGGGCTGTAGGCAGTAAAGAAATTTAATATTTTCTTTTGCCTTTGTTTCCCATATCAAAAGGACTTAGAGTGGCTGAATGGATAAAAACAAGACCCATGTATGTGCTACCTAAGAGACAGCCTTCAGATATAAGATACCCACAGACTGAAAGTGAAGGGATAGGAAATTATATTCCATGTACAAGGAAAACCAAAAGAAAGCTGGGGCAGCTATACTTATATGAGATGAAATAGTGTTTAAGATAGACTCTAATAAGACACAAAGAAGGTCATTACATACTGCTCAAGAGGTCAATCCAATGAGAGGATATAACATTTTAAAGTATTTATGTACCCAACATAGGAATGCCTCAATATAAAAAGCAAATATTAACAGACCAAAGGAAGAAATAGGCAGCAATACAGTAATACTAGAGAACTTTAATACCTCACTTGCACCAATGGATAGATCATCCAGACAGAACATCAATAAAGAAACACCCACCTTAAATGACACGTTGTTTCAGAGGGACTTAACAGACATATACAGAATACTGCACCCTGAAGCAATGGAATGCACATTCTTCTCAAGCATATATCAAGCTTATGTTGGGCTGCAAAATAAGTCTTAATTTAAAAAGACTGAAATCCTATTAAGCACTTTTCTGACCACAATAGTATGAAATTAGAAATCAATTATAATAATAAAAGTAAAATATCTTCACAAATATATGAAGATTAAACGACATACTACTGGGCAATCCATGGGTCAAAGAAAAGATCAAAGAGATACTAAAAAAATGTCTTGAGACAATGAAAATGGAAACACAACATGGGGCGCCTGGGTGGCGCAGTCGTTGGGCGTCTGCCTTCGGCTCAGGGCGTGATCCCGGGCGTTATGGGATCGAGCCCCACATCAGGCTCCTCCGCTAGGAGCCTGCTTCTTCCTCTCCCACTCCCCCTGCTTGTGTTCCCTCCCTCGCTGACTGTCTCTATCTCTGTCAAATAAATAAATAAATAAATAAAATCTTAAAAAAAAAAAAAAGAAAATGGAAACACAACAAACCAAAACTTATGGGATGCAGCAAAAGTTCTAAGAATCTTATAATAAAAGCCTACATCAAGAAACAAACAAAAAAGACACAAACAAAAAAATCCCAAACAACCCAAATTTACACTTCAAGGAATTAGAAAAAGAAGAACAAATGAAGCCCAAAGTTGGTAAAGAAAGGAAATAACAAAGATCAAGGGATATAAATGAAATAAAGACAAAAAAAAAAAATAGAAAAGATCAAGGATACTAAAGAGCTACTTTTTCAGAGAGATAAGCAAAACTGACAAATCTTTAGATAGATTTGACAAGAGAAAAAGAGAGGACTCAAAATCAGAAATGGAGGAGGAGATATTACAATTAATACTACAGAAACACATGGAACCACAATAGACTTTTCAGAACAATTACACACCAAGTTAGACAATCTAGACAAAATGGCTAATTCCTAGAAAGATGCAACCTACAGAGACTGAATCATGTAGAAATAGAAAATCTGAACACACCGATTACTAGTAAGATTGAATGAGTAGTAAAAACCTCCCAACAAACAAAAGTCCAGGACCAAACAACCAGACGAGACACCTTCACTGGTGAATTCTACCAAACATATAAAGAAGACTGAATACAAATCCTACTCAAACTCTCTCAAAAAAAAAGAAGAGGAGGAACACTTCCAAAATCTTTTTACAAGGCCAGTATTACTCTAAATAGCAAAACCAGACAAGAATGCCACAAGAAAATTACAGACAATATCCTTGATGAATATAAATGCAAAAACCCTCTACAAAATATTAGCAAACCAAATTCAACAAAATGTTAAGATCATCATATACTATGATCAAGTGGGATTTATTCCAGGGATTCTAGGATGATTCAACATCCATAAATCCGTCAGTGTGATACACCACATTAACAAAATGAAGGATAAAAATCATACAATCATCTTAACAGATGCAGAAAAAGCATTTGACAAAATTCAACATCTATTCATGATAAAAACTCTCAACTAAATGGAAATAGAGGGGATATAACTCAACATAATAAAGGCCATATATGAAAAGCCCACAGTTAACATTATACTCAATAATGAAAGTTTTCCTCTAAGATCAGTAACAAGACAAGGATGCTGATTCCTGCCACTTACTCAACATAGTTTCGGAGGTCCTAGCTGGGGCAATTAGGCAAGAAAAGAAATAAAAGGCATCCAAGTTGGGAAGGAAGAATTAAAACTGTCACTATTTGCAGATGACATAACCAATTACAATAAGAAACAAATCTGAAAACACTGATGTAACAAAATATTTTAAAAACAGCCATTCTTATTTCAACAATTCTATACTTAGAAAATTGTAAAAAATGGACCAAAAGCTTACTAGATTTGAAACATTACTTGAGTAAAGAATCTGAATAAAAATGGACCATTCCCAAGTGAATAATCATTTATAATCCTAATTTAATGGAGAAAAAAAATAAAGAGAATTATAAATGACCTCAAAAAGAGACATCTTAAGTGTGAATAAAATTATAAAATTTTGCTAAAGAATGAAAATTCACATTAAATAATGATAATGCCAAATACTGGAAAGGTGTCATTTTTTATAATAAAATTTTATGTTAAACTCAAAGATAAAGATGTATTTCAATTTATCTGTAGTAAACATCTTGTTAATATGTGTTTTACAGACAAAAAGGTAATCAAAGGGATGTGCCTTGCAAATTATTCAAGTTTATTATGGAGTTAAAATAATTAAAATAAAATTAGCCCCCCAAATCACTATCAATCAATAAAAGAATGTGCTCTGGCATATATAAGATTTTAATATGTGGTAAAAGAAAAAGTTAACTTCTAGAAGAAAATTAGGTCACACTGCACCCCAAATCAATTTCATATTAAAGGTTAAGTATTAAATGAAAATGAACAAAAATAAAGTACAGGAGAACATTTTTGAAGCAGTTTTGCTGCCTGGGAAGAATGAGGATAAGTGGAATGAAGAAAAAATTTTCCTAGGGCCATCGGAGGAACGTGCAGAAACTAACCGAGCTTGGGTTAGATAGGGAGAATTTCCCATGTACTATTCATCCTCCCCATAAAGTGGACTTCCGTTATATTTAACAAAGTAGCTTAAATATAGAAATTAGGGGCATCAGAAGTAAAAGTAGCTTTTAACTCAAGTGCGGAGGCAGCGGAAGCAGGCTTTCAGCCTCCTTTGAAGGACACCATTTAGCTGTAAGTACCTCTCAGTCTCCATAAAGTGGACTTCTTCGCACCTGCCCTCTCAGAGCACTGCACCTGTGTCTAGCAGTTTTCATGTGCATATCTCATGTCTCCTTCCAATAACTCATTTAATAAACCTTCCCAGAATACATGGCCCTAGACATCTACTATGGTGATGGAAAGACAATCTGCTAGCCCTTTGGAATTTAACTAACGATCTCAAAGTGGGACACTGGGGAGGAAATACCCTTAATTTTAAGAGAGGTTTATTGTTCATGTAATTTTCATAAACAATCTGGCATTTGAGCATTGGGACCTTAAATGAAAGGTAAATTTTGAATATATGAGTGTGAGAGAAGGACAGCCCATTATAAAGGAATAGCAATGAAAAAAAGCCAAAGAACTAGGAAACTTTGGGAACATAGACAGGAACATGGAGAAATACAATGATCAACAATTTTAGTGAGTAAGTGTATTAGCTTGCTAGGGCCGCAGTAGCAAATTACCACATACTGAGTGACTTCAAGGAAATGTATTGTCTCACTGTTCTGGAGGCTAGAAATCTGGGACCAAGGATGCAGTCATGCTCCCTCTGGGGGTGCTAAAGAAAAGTCTGTGCAGGCCTTTTAGTTTCTGGTAGTACCTTGGCTTATATTAACCTAACTCCAATCTTGACATGGTATTCTCCTATGTGTGTGTCTGTTTCCCAACTTCCCCTCTTTATGAGGACACTAGTCATATTGGATTAGCACTCATTCTAATGACCTCATTTTAACTTGATTACCTCTAAAAAGACCCTAGCTCCAAAGGTAACATTCTGAGATACTGAGGGTTGAGACTTCAATACTTTTTTTCCTTGTGGAGAAATCAGGAGAAGTAGGGGGACACAATCAACCATTATAGTAAGCAATAGATCAGGGAGAGCTTTATTTAATGGGCTAGTGGAATGAAGTACTGCTTAACCACACCTTAGGTAACAATATAAGTTAAATGATTTTAGTTCAGGGAACAAATGAAAATAAGAAGGAAAACATATCTAGTTATTGAAAGCAAAAAAAAGTTACATGTATTTAACAGGGTCAGAATAAGTTAAGCTATTATAATTTACATTTGCTTTGTTATTTCTTTTGGAAAGTAGGAATTTGTCGTTCAGGTCATGGAAGAACTCAAAACACAGATTTTAGTAAAGGAATACTAGAGCTACCAAAAAAAATTGAACTAACAGCCTACAAAAATGGACCATAACAAAGAAATCTGCTGGAGGACATACAACCCCAGGAATTTTGCATGCCCTAACAACAAACAGCAGATGGTAATAAGTCCAAAGAACATTGGGAAATAAAATAGCCAATGGTTTCAATCAGTTGAAAAACTGGAATGTTAACTCCAAATCCTATGTAAACCAGTTTCCAAAAAGAACTTTTTTCTTTTTAAGTGAAAACATACTAACATTTTGATGGCACATTTCTTTCAAGGCTTTCAAAGCATTACTATGAGTATATTTATCTCCTTTATGAATCATCTAGGCAATTCACTTTCGAGTTGGTATTGTGTTGTTTTCATTATAAACATATAAATATTTCAGGTACACTGTAGTTTCTGGGGTTGGGGGAACAGTCACTACCATTTATAATGATGTTTGTAATACACCTGAAGGTAACATATGAATAAGTTGCAAACCACATAAATATGAACAAACTAGGCAATATGGAAATAGAGAAATTATAAGCATATCACCATAAAAAACATTCAGTTCTATATTAGTTAAAGCTTCTTGCAGAATGTAGCATGTTGGCACCAATCTATGAATTATCACAGATTATGCAAAAATTAACCTAATTCATGGAAAACTATTTACATTAATATCACAATAAAATAACCTCTAACATGGGTTATGCCTTAAAATAAGTGCATAAGGAGAAAACCCCATGTTGTCAAAATTACCCTTGATAACCCATGAAATCACCATACACTACACTATGTGATTTTGTGCACTCTTTCCCTCCAACATGGATTTGAATTGTTTTGTTTTTGTTTTGGTGTGCACCAACCAAAGACAAAGTAATTAGCTAATACGTAATGTCCATACTGTAATAGATAAATAATTTTTGTATACTGAACATATGTAGTCAAATTTGGATAAATGACGTGTAAATATGACAGTTCTACTTTCATGATTAGGATTCACTCCACTTTTACTCAAATCAGTGAAATATTTTAGACACCAAAAGCAATGGCAACAAAAGTAAAAATAAACGAATGGAACTACATCAAACTAAAAAGTTTCTGCATAGCAAAAGAAACCAACAGAATGAAAAGACGGTGTACCGAATGGGAAAAAAAAATCTGCAAATCTGACAAAGGGTTAATATCCAAAATATACAAAGAAATCATACAATTCAATAGCAGGAAAACAACCCAATTTGAAAAATGAACAGAGGATCTGAACAGTTTTCTAAAGACAAACAGATGGCTGACGGGTATGTGACGAGATCCTCAACATCACTAATCATCAGCGAAATGCAAATGAAAAACACAACGAAATACCACCTCAAACCAGTCAGAATGACTAGTATCAAAAACAAAACAAAAACGAGAAATAACACTGTTGCCAAAGATGTGGAGAAAAAAGAACCCTTATGCACTGCCACAATGGAAAAGAGCAGGGAGATTTCTCAAAAAAATTAAAAACAACCACCATATGATCTAGCAATTCCACTTCTGAATATTTATCCAAAGGAAATAAAAACACTATCTCAAAAAGATATCTGAACTCCTATGTTCACTGCAGCACTATTTGCAGGAGCCAAGACATGGCAGCAACCTAAGTGTCCACTGATGAATGAATAAAGAAGTTATGGTATGCATATATTATATATATAAGAAAAACACACAGATGGAGTATTATTCAGCCATAAAAAAGAAGGGAATTCTGTCGCTTGCAATAACATAGATGGATCCTGAAGGCATTACGCTAAGTGAAACAAGACAGAGAGAGGCAAAGCATATGTGACTTCACTACGTGTGGAATCTAAAACAAATAAAAACAGTAACAAAGACCTCAAAGATACAGAGAACAGATTGTTGGTTGCCAGAGAGGAGGGAAGGCATGAGGTGAGCAAAACAGGTGAAGCGGGTCAAAAGGTACAAACTTCCACATTATAAAATAGATCAAGTCCTTGGGATGTAATGTACAGCATGGTAACCATAGTTGATGATACTGTGTTGTATATTTGAAAGTTGCTAAGAGAGTAGATCTTACAAGTTCTCTTCACAAGAAAACATTCTGTAACTCTGTGTGGTTCTGGATGTTAAGAAGACTTATTGTGATGATCATTTCACAGTACGTACAAATACTGAATCACTGTGTTGTACACCTGAACCTGATATGTCAGTTATACCTCAATGAAAAAATAAATATATATTTATCTTTAGACCCTGACCTATCACTTCTTTCTCATTTGCTCTCCTTCTTACTGTCATTTTCCCTTGGTCTCATGATTTTCAGCTCTATTCCTCTCTCTCTTGAATGCCACAGGCACTACAGAGCAGGTGCTGATTTCTGTGGGGCATAGTGTGAAGACTGCAGAATTAGAAGCTGTGCCAGGCTTAACCAGACTCTGCCACTTACTGGTTACGAGGTCTTAGGTCACTAAACGTGTTGGATCAATACCACAAAGTCAGAGTTAGTGCCTATCATATGGTTTGGGAAGAATATATAAGTTATACCCCAATGAACATATATGTGTGTATAAAATAGCACCCATTTTACAGATAAGAAAACTAAGGCTTAGGGAAATTAAGCCCACAATTATAGTAACATGAAATTGTGATGGACTCTTCTAATGCAGGCTTTTATGGCGTTAGAGTGAGTTGTTCATTGTTCTAGGTCCATAATACAAAAGCCATAAATACAAGAGAATCTTAAGCTTGACTACTGTATCTGGACCTAAATATATCCATCTAACTTAGAAATCCAAGCTCTTTTCTTTTCTGCTTCCTGCCATCTATTTGTGAAGATTCTATGACTAAGATACCAATTCTACAAATTCCTCCAGCTAATTAAATGGGATGTGGATCATGGAAAATATATATCGAAGAGCTAAAATACACCACATAGCACACGGAGAAAGTTCATGCATCAACTACAACAATTTTTTCCATGTCTATCTTTAAACTCTTAAGGCAATTTTTATAAATCACCTCAGTATCCCTTCTAAGGGGGCTTCATATTAATTATGTTATTTTAAACATTCTCTTGTTTTAATAAAATTTAATACATCATAAAAATCAGAGCAAAACTTAAGCAATGCTCTCAGTAATATCAAGCCAGATAAAAACAAAATGCCAAAAATTAGATAGAAAAACAACAAAAGTTCTGAATTAAGTAAAAAGAAATAACAGCTCAGGGCACCTGGGTTGCTCAGTCGGTTAAGCGTTTGCCCTCTGCTCAGGTCATGATCCCAGGGTCCTGGGATCGAGCCCCACCTCGGGCTCTCTGCTCAGCAGAAAGTCTGCTTCTAAGTCCCCCTCTGCCTGCTGCTTCCCCTGCTTGTACTCTCTCTCTCTCTCTCTGTGAAATAAATAAATAAATAAATACTCTTAAAAAAAAAAAAGAAATAAAAGTTCAAATGTGCCATTGCCTTTTCATTCCAACTAGCTTACTTTTACTTATAATAATCTTTTAGGATATACAGAATTCTCCTAGGGTGCACATGCTTTCTGAATTTAGCAATTTTGCTCTCTGCCCTGGTAAATACACAGCAAAGAAATATTAATGAGAAATAACTGAGATTCCAGATGACTCTGGACTGGTAACAATTGATACTCCATTTGTTACACTGAAAATAATCATTAAAACACATATTTATGGATTTTATGATCAAAAAATGAATATTCATGCTCTGCTGAAAAAATTTAACACTTTAAAAAAGCATAACAAGAACAGTAATATCTTCCATAATTCCCCTTGAGAAAAACTCCATTTCATCTTAAACAATGTAATGTAAGCAAATAACTGATTGAATTTGTTTTCAAATAATTTGTAACTCCCAAATTTTAGAGAAATCTATTTTATATTTGTTTATCAGTTCAAATGGAGGAACACATGGCAAGAATATACAGTGGGGAACAGACAGTCTCCCAATAAATGGTACTGGGAAAAGTAGACAGCTACACGCAAAAGAATGCAAGTAGACCACTGTCCTACACCATACACAGAAATAAACTCAGAATGGATTAAAGACCTAAATGTGAGAACTGAAGCCACAAAACTCTTACAAGAAAACATAGGCAGTAATCTCTTGGCCATCAGCCTTGGCAACTTTTTCTGGATATGTCTCCTCAGGGAAGGGAAACAAAGCAAAAATAAACTCCTGGGACATCTTTTGCATGGCAAAAGGAACCATCAACAAAACAAAAAGGCAACCTACTAAATGGAAAAAGATATTTGCAAATCATTTATCCAATAAGAGGTTAATATCCAAAATATATAAAGAACTCCTAACTCACCACCAAAATCCCCCAAATAATCCTATTAAAAATGGGCAGAGGCCCTGTATAGACATTTTTCCAAAGAAGATATACAGCCAGCCAACAAACACATGAAAATATGCTCAGTATCACTAATCATCAGGGAAATGCTAATCAAAACCATAATGAGAGATCATTTCACACTGTCAGAATGGCTATTATCAAAAAGAAAAGAAATAACAAGTGTTGGCAAGGATGTGGAGAAAAGGGAACCCTCATGCACCGTTGGTGGTGGGAATGTAAGTTGGTGCAGCCACGGTGGAAAGCAGTATGGAATTCCCTCCCTCAAAAAGTTAAAAATAGAAATACTACTGATCTAATAATTCCACAGCAGGGTATTTACCCAAAGAAAATGAAAATATTAATTCAGAAAGATATATGCACCCCTATATTTGTTGCAGCATTATTTACAATGGCCAAATTATGGAAGCACCCCAAGTGTCCATCGATAGATGAATGGATAAAGAAGGTACGGTAGATATAGAGAATGAAATATTATTCAGCCATAAAAAAATGAGATCTTGCTGTTTGCAACAACATGGATAGACCCAGGGAGTATTATGTTAAATGTAATAAGTCAGAGAAAGACAAATATATGGTTTTACTTCTTCGTAGAACCTAAAAAACAAAAGAAAAGAATAGAAATAGACTCATAAATACAGAGAACAAAGTGGTGGTTGCCATAGGGAAGGTAAGTGGGAAGATGAGCAAAATATGTGATGGGAATTAAGAAGTACAAACTTCCAGTTACAAAAGAAATAAGTCATGGAGCTGGAAGGTACAGCATAATTAGTATAGCCAACACTATTGTAATGATTTTGTATGGTGACAGGTAACTATACTTATCATGGTGAGAATTGTGTAATGTATGGAATTGTCAAATCACCGTATTGTACATCTAAATCAGATATAATATTGTAGGTCGACTATACTGCAATAAATAAATAGGCAAAAGCACTCATTCTGTACCCATTCAACAAATATTGATTCTTCATTGAAGAACTATCCATTTAAAATAATCTGAGGCACTGTTCTAGCTATTTGGAATGAACCAAACAAATGTAAATTTCTTCCCTCATAGAAACTACATTCTAGTTAAGGCAGTAGTAAGGGCAAATAATTTTAGACTAAATATCTAAAAAACAAATATTTTAAAAATATGGTGTTTTAAAAAGTGATATGTGCTTTGAAGAAAGATAAAGCAGAGAAAGGGGAAAAAAAGACTGTCAAGAGGTAACTAGTGTAATTTTAAATAGGGTGGTCAGAGAAGGCTTCACTGGTAAGATGATAGCTGAGCAGAGCTGAAGGAGATGAGGAAACGAGTCCTGCCTGTATCTGGGAAATAGGGTTTTAGGCATTTCTCACACACCCTCAGTCACTGTTCCATCAAAGAAAAAAAGCAAAGGACATTATAGCAATAATAGTTGGTTTTCATTGTGGCAACTTAGAACTAAAATCAGTGCTTAACTGTATTTTATAAACAACTACTTCATAGCCCTTTTAAAGTATATATAGTATGGCTTAAGTCTACCTGATCATTCTATACCAATATTCAATTAAATCATTGCCAATCACTTTATGCCTTATGGAAACACCACAGAAGCAATCACAGAGAATGCAGCCTTATTCTAATTACAGCTAAAATGATTGATTTTCATACTTGTAGACTATGAGAATTTCAGAGTATGTGTGATGACATATGGCAATTGATACTCAGTGTTATGTTGAAGAGACAACAGGAATTAGTGGGGACTATAATGAGCTAGAGATAACATGTTCCATCAATTGTCCCACCACTAGTTAGCTCCAATCAACTATTGCAACTCAGGATTTACACACACACGTACAACACGGATATAAATAAAGTAGAGTGAGAATATTCCCTAGGCTTCCTATCACCTTCTAACACCTGGCTCAAATCCTTTCTAAGGTCAGGCTGCATTCTTGCCTTTCACTGCCATGAAAGAACTGTCATCATGAATGAACAGTTGCGTAAGCCAAGTGTGGGTGGTTTCTTTTTGTTAGAATGCAAAGAGTCCTAAATAATGCAGATGAAGGAAAATAAGAAATGAATTAAGGCTTGTATCTAAAAGCTACGAGCTAGTGAATTATCATCAACTCATTGTGTAAAGAAAGGATTCATGAACTGGATGAAAAATTGTGTGACAAGGTATTATATGTAACTTACTTAAAAATTTAAAAAGACAAAAAACATAAATTTACAAAGGTAAAATGCCAGATGAAACTTACAAAATAGCAGCCAAAACCTAGTCTATGATTCATTGGACAACATGGCCAGATGAAGAACATAAATGGAGGTCAGAGTGAAAGGAGATATGACCTGGAAGAGACCATTTTGTGAAGAGGAATTTCGAAGAGTGCCACATAATGCTGGAAGACCTGTTCCCTAAGAGGAAAGACTGTGGAATATAACCCCTCACCTCAAACTCTGGTGGGGAGAGATTCCAATCAGACTCTGAAGAGAGATTATTCTGTGACCTGTAAAGGTGGGGGCATAGCAAACTAGGTTGCTTGTGGAGAAAAGAGATGGAGGAATGTTTGGCAATGGGCTAGAGTGTTCTACATGGAGAGAAAACTAGAAGATGTAAGACCAGTTGATTTAGTGTTTTGGTGGCAGAGCCAGGATAGCTGCCTCATCACTGAGGTTGTGTGTGTCCCCAAAGTTTGTTGGAAAAAGGAATGCATGAGTGTTTCCTATGTGCTATAAGTGAGAGAGGGCTGGCAAGGAGTCACCTTGTGTCCTGTTCTAGGAGAGCACAAGTCCTGAAACAAGAAGCTAGAGATGGAAGCAATCCCTAGAGGCTGTAGGAGGCGGCTCCAGTCACTAGTCAGACTAGATACGCAATCTCTTGAATCAAGGGAACAGCAAGTAAGAAATCCCCCATTTAGAATTCTCAAAGGAGCCAGTGGAAGGGACCACAAGCCAAAGAGTGGGCTTTAACCATGCCAAGCCCAGAGAGCACAAAACCATTCGGCCAACATCTGTATTCCATTACCTCTCTTCTCTGCCCATGCCTCATCACTGATGGGGTAGAGAACACCCGCCGGAGAAACGGGGGAAGAAAGAAAGAGTGTTAAGTGATCACTACATCCCAGGCCTTAGCTCAGAGGAGGTGAGAGACCTATCTTTGAATAAAGACTAAAGTGTTAATTAAGAGCTCGGACCAGATGCTTTTAATTTTGGAGACAGAAACTGACTCCAACACAGTCTATTACCTCGATAACTCAACTGAGTAGCTGAAGAGTCTTCCCCTCACTGAATAAAGTTGAAAGGGGCATTGGGAGACAAAGATTTGATCACATCCCATGAATCATGTATTCAATTTATCAGTTACACATACCTACTATATATATGTAATCTTCATTATAAATGTTGTGGTTTTCACATTTTAAGACATCTGCAAATAATTGGGCATGCTTAATTTAAATGCTATAGTAAATTTAATCATACCCATACATTTAGTATATAATGAGCTCTCAGTAAGAATAAATGGTTGTAAGTCTGCATAGAGACAGTATAGCAGATACAACCGATGCATCGTCCCATAGCCCCTAGACTCCCCTCCAAGTTCACCTCCCGGTGAAGCAGAGGAGTTCCCTGCAGAGGGACAGCTTCCCTCCTCACAATGATATTGTATAATCTAGTGATATAATTATCAAAAAATGTAAACAGAAATTGTATAAAAGGATAAAAATAGTCCCTTCTGAGGAACATGAGATGGAGTGGGAAAGAGAAAGGCAAGAAACTATGGCTTTACTTATGAACTCTTGTCTCCTTTTTTTTTTCTAATTCTTTAAAGTATTTAGGTATACGTACAACTCCAAAGAAGTGTATGCAAAATATGTTATTATGTTCTAATTTAAGATGCAAAAAATACTATGATGTATCCAATTTCAATAGAACTAAATGCATGCATACACACACCATAAAATTTGTGGAACTTCTCTTAAAATACATCACTTTCTTTGGTTGCAATTTGACCAATGCTAATGGTCCAGAGCAGGTGACAAGACAGATGTCATCTTGGGAAGGAGAAAGAAGTCTCCTCCAAGCCTGGAAGAGTAAGAGATTTAGTGGTGAGGACCAATGAGGACCTCCTTCCTAATTTCAGCCAAAATCTCATGTTGGGGCAGGGGCATATTTGACAGGTTGGGGGAAAACTAAAAGCGATAGGGTTTTGGTCTGGTTTCCCATTTGGTCCTTTGGGAGGACCACACAGTAAACAATTAAATGGTACAATGGAGGAGAAGCAGGGCTTGAGTTTATCTTTCTAGAACTTCTGCCAACTGCCCTTATGTGATATGATTGATGCAAGGGGCACTCAAAGGTTTTATGGGCCCTCTGGAGGAAAGACAGGCCTTGACTGGTTCCTTTTGGGAAGCAGGACCAGGAGGGCAAGACAGGAGAAGTGGAGCCCAACGAGGACCCAGAAAACAACTCTGAGATTTTCATGCAGATATGAAACCTCCTCTATTACCCCCCAGCCACCACAAACACACCTCGGATTGCCCCAAAAGCCAAGTAGTCACTTTGGGAAGAAAAAGGGCTATGGATGAAATCCGAAAAACTCAGCATTTACTCAAGAAGGTCTCTGGTACACAAAAAAGGACCTTACAAACAACCATCAGAACTTCACAAAATATACCTTTAGAAGGTTAAAAAAAATTCCACAAATTGTAACAGTCACAATTGAGTTCGAACATGAAATATGAGAGATCGTGAAATCACAATGTGAGTTGTAAAACACAAATTCTTCCTCTGAGACTGTAAAATGTACTAAGGTTTTGTCAGATACGATTGAAAATAAACAGGATGGAGTGCCATCTTATGGGAAAACTTCCTACCCACCGCCTCATGGGACCTAGCAGCCTCCCCGCTCATGACCAGCCCGTTGTCTCATTTCTGTGTCAGCATTAGATCATGCATGCATATCAGAGTCCACCAGTGTGAAACCAATTAATCAAAAGCACATAAGGTTTACATTGGGCTAATTAACTTCAAAACAAACATAAATCTTAAGAGCATTCTCTACATAACAGCAGGAGTATGCAGAATGAGCCATGTTTCCACAGCCCCAGTGCCAACTCTGTAACATTTCAAACAGCCTTGCTCTCGGTAATAGAAGGTGACCAGGTCTTACTTTAAAACTGTTATTCTATATTTGATGACAAAACAATGACCTGAAAATAAAAATATGCAATAAGTCAACTAGCCACTTCCACCATGCTGAACTTTATTTGTACAGCCGTGTTTTCGTACAGTTTTTCTCATTACAATGAATGAATTAAAGATTGTTGCAGCACCATAGACATAACTTCGGGTGAGATGGTAAAGCCTGTTCCTGCCCTCATCGGGGGCACCACAGCAGAAGAGCATACAGACCAGAATGAACCAAGAGTGATTTTTGCAGCAGGTTGTAAAACCGGACCCACAGGCAGCTTTGTGGGCAAGAGAAGCCATCTCTACAGCATGACTTTTTATTTTATTTTATTTTATTTTATTTTATTTTATTTTAATTTTATTTTTATTTTATTTATTTTTATTTTATTTTATTTTAATTTTATTTTATTTTATTTTATTTGTTTGTCAGGGAGAGAGAGTGCACAAGCAGGGGGCACGGAGCAGAGGGAGAAGCAGGCTCCCTGCTGAGCAAGGAGCCCAATGCAGGACTCATCCCAGGACCGTGAGATCATGACCTGAGCCAAAGGCAGACGCTTAACCGACTGAGCCACCCAGGCGTCCCAGCATGACATTTTAAAAAGAGCATGGGCTTTGCAGACAAATAGATCTTTTCCCTCTCCTTGGTGAAATAAAATTAGTAATATTAAGTTACTTAGATTCTTAGAGGCAAGCAATAGACACTGACTCTAGCTGATTTTAGGGGAAAAACAAAACAAAACAAAACTTTATTTAAAAGACAAAGTGGCGGGGGGCACCTGGGTGGCTCACTGGGTGGCTCAGTCGTTAAGTGTCTGCCTTCGGCTCTTCGCTCAGGGCATGATCCCGGGGTTCTGGGATCACCACCCCCCCCATCAGGCTTCTCTGCTGGAAGCCTGCTTCCTCCTCTCCCACTCCCCCTGCCTGTGCTGTGTTCCCTCTCTCGCTGGCTGTCTCTATCTCTGTGAAATAAATAAATAAAATCTTAAAAAAAAAAAAAAAAAAGACAAAGTGTTGTTCACAGGATCTCAGGGAAGGGCAGAGAACCAGGCTCAGAGGCTGACCACAAGTTAGTTTGCCTCTCAGATGCCGTGGGCACCTTCTCTTTCTCTCTCCACTCTTCCATCAGCATTGTTTTGCTTTTTTTTTTTTTTTATGCCTTCTGATTTATCAGGAACACCCTCTTTCCATTCAAAGTCTGCGGTCAGTGTGCCCACATCTTAATTACGAGGGATGCTGAGAAGATGCAGTATAAGATAACTTTTGCCCATTGGTCAGCTACAAACACTTCTTTTGAAGACTTGTAAAAAGGCTGAAATTATACACATTCCATCAAGGAAGAGACCATAACCCCTAAGTCAAGGCTGGCACACAATGGCTGCTCAGTGAGAGCCATGTGAGTAATACAGTTTTAAAAAGCAAGAGACAGGGGCATCTGGGTGGCTCAGTTGGTTAGGTGCCTGCCTTCGGCTCAGGTCATGATCTCAGGGTCCTGGGACAGAGTCCCACATCAGGCTCAGCAGGGAGTCTGCTTCTCCCTATCCCTCTCCCCTGGCTCAGGTCATGATCTTGGGGTCCTGAGATCAAGCCCCATATCAGGCTCCCTGTCCAGCAGGGAATCTGCTTGTCCCTCTGCCCCTCCCCCTGTTTGTGTTCTATTTCTTTTTCCCTTTCTCAAATAAATTTTTTTTTTAATGCAAGGAACAGATGAATATAGGTAAAGAGTCATGCTGTGTAGCACATAATACACAAGTAACGAATGTATTTTCTTCTCCCAGTATATAAGGCTCGCTTCTCTGGAAACTACGTTATATAAATCATTTATACTTAGCAATTGGAGAATAAGTTTTCTGATGTATGGATTAGCCTGTTTAAATGGTAAATATACATTCAATAAATTATCAATTTAAAAGTTAGGTAATATATGTAGTTATTGGTGAAGATTTTTAAATTCAATTAACCCCCCTTTTTTACAGATTTAGAAGCCTCTACAGTAGTATCCCCCGGACATTGTGCGTTATATCCTTAGTTAATATTCTGAAAATGAAAATAAATACCACATAATTCTTATAATTTTAGATCACCTGCTAAAGTAACTTTTAAACATACTTTTTTCAGTAATTATGATTAAGGATGTAGTATTAACATTCTACAAGGCATTAACATAAATGTTCAATAATCTTCTTTAAAAAAAATAGTATCTCATTTTCATTAGAAAGCAATGCTTTCTCAAACATGCAAAGTAGGCTTTAATTGTCTCATTTATTATCCTTCATTTTTGCTATGAAATGTTCATGTCCTCCACAAATTACTTGCTTTACTAATGAAGTAATCATTATCATGGACCACATTTTCTCTGTATTCAATCATTGGAGTTCAATAATTTTATTATAAAGATGGCATCATTTTCTAGGCAAGAACTGAAAAAGTGGAGAGGAAGGTAATTTACCATAGTAACTCTGAATAATCTTATCTTTCTACTTCTGAAATGTGGGGGTTTTATGAAATTACAAAATAAATACAAAAGTAATTCAAGATGTTTTGAACCATGGTAAATCAGAGTTAAGCAGACCATGCCGCAAAGCTATTTACACAACACAGCATTTTTGGCCATCTGGATCGTTGTTAAACTAGACCGACATAATGATGAAACACACAAGGACCAGAGCCACGTGCAACGAAGCCAGCTCTCACCTCAATTCTATGTATGGCCCCGTGTCTAGAAATGACATTGAATCAGAAGTCTCAAGAAAACACTCTTTCTACAAAAAAAAAAAAACTCATTTAAAAAAATATTACACATAATATTCATTAAAGGAAAATACAAATAAAATCAGAATGAAAGCCCCTGTAATCCTACCACATAAGTAAATCCTGTTAACGTTTTGGTGTATTTCCCTCTAATTGCGTTTGTATGTATGTGTGTATGTGTGTCTGATGCATGTGTAGATATAGACAAAAATCAAATTATACTGTATAACCTAATTTCCTCACCTAGCAGTATTTCTGGCCTCACAATGTTCCAGGGCATGGATCTACAAAATTATTTACCCAATCCCCTCCTTAGGTATTCGGGTTAGTTCTAATACTTTCAATACAAGCATAATCGTGATAAACACACACTGATAGACTGACCTCATTTTGCAAGTTTGACCCCTGTTTTCAAACGCTACCCCTCCTCCACAAACCCCACAGGGACCCTCATCCTAGCCCCAACCCCAACAAAAAGCAAAGCCACTTACTCAGCCTTTCTTTTGTTCCAGTCATTCTGGATGGTCCTGTTATCTGAGTAATAAGCTTTTTCCTATCCCCTTTGTGCACGTGTGACATCGTTCTCAACATCTCAACATCCAAACCAAATCTGAGTGACGTGCGGATCCTGCCAGGATCATGACAACAGAGCTGTGCTGTGGGCAGGATGGCCTCGGTGATGAGCACGACCACCAGGGAGCTTTGTTCTCCGGCATCGGGCTTGCTAACCGGATCACCTGCCTGTGGCAAGCACACACGTGGAGCAGCCGTGTGCCAGCTAGCGGGGGCCTCGAGTTGTGCTGCCACCTGCGGCAAGCTTGCGTTCTGAGCTGCCCTACGCTCTGCTGCATTTGCAGAGTCCTACCAAGCCTCTGTTACAGACGTAACCCACCTAAAATCACAAGTTTCAATAACTGACATTAGAGATATAAGTATGGGATTGGGGCTCCTCTTGAAATGGACCTGGGTTGTGTGTCTTGGTCAAAATCGATTTGTGTGACAGAAGAAATCGTGTCTCGATTCCAGCTGATGGTAGGCCCATTCATGCCGTTACTTACAAATTGGCCCACTCTGAATTGTGTTCTCTACCAAAAAAGGGCTCTAGAATCTATCCAAACTACCATGCAACATGCACTCCCAGAGGCTGTCACTGTACAAGAAACTCCCTCCTCAGCCCCACGCTACACTCCATCAGAACAGCAACCTCTGGCCACGTACTGAACCCTTCTGGAGATGGAGGCTTTCACCAGCCCTAAGCCTCCAACTCCTCACACCCGACTGACTGCTATGCCTTGAGTTATGGGACTAGAACCCCAAAGGCTCAGGATGACAACAGAGGCCTCCTTATTAACATGGAAACAGTGCTTACAGATAGAGCCAAACCTGGACCCTTTGGTATATTCTACTTCTAACAAAAAGTGGCTTCACCTGTCCTCATTCCCTCACCAGGTACAACAGTACCAGAGGAAGTCACCCCTCTTCAGACCCAGTGGCCACCTGAGAAGCCCATCGAAATCAACCGAGTGATCAGAAAAGGGGTTCATACACTTCACAGATGGTACACATGAAGGAGCTCCCTAGAGAGTTGCTTCCGTCCATCCTCTAACTGGTACATCCCTGATCAAAGACAGCATTGAAGGGTCAGCATCATGGACCAACTTCAGGAAAAGGAGCTGGACAATTATCAGCCCTTTCTGCACGTTTCTACAGATTCTTGGGCCATTGGCAATGGTCTGGCTATCTGTTACAGTCAACAGCAACAGCAATTCTTCATCCAAGGTTTCTTCCAACAAGAATTTCTTGCCTCACTGATACCCAAAATATAAATCAAGGTCACACATGTCTCTACACATGCTAAAGCCATTGAACAAGGTCTCACCGAGACACTCCTTACACCATTCAGAGTTCCAGGCATTACTGATAGTGACCAAGGCACTCATCTTACTTCTCAGAATACACAATACTGAGCTCTTCAACAAGGCATTTAATGGAACTTTCACTTTCCTTATGAGTTAGGGTTCTTGCCTTACAGAATGTCATATGGCTTAAACAAGTTCAAATTCAGTTAATAAAATATGGCATATTTCCATTATCAATCCAAAATCAGGAGTAAATTGCAATAAAGAATCTGACTCTATTTTTGATATTGGACCACAGACAGCTTTCAAGCCCGACCTGAGCTGATAAGAAGGCCTGGGTCCACCATTCTTTTGGTGCCCCTGGAAAATTCAGACCATGCAAGTGGCTGGCCCTGCCCAAAAACATTCACCCTAGCCCCATTTCTTAACCACAGTCAAAACCAAAGCCACTCATCTCTCCCTCCAATCAATCCCTTCCAAATCAGCTTGGGTGTCTGCTCTGCTCTTCCCAGAAAGTCCTATTATATGAATTATAAACTTTTTTATACTTCTTGGTACATGTGTGGCTTCATCAGTATCAACATCTGAACCTATTCTGGGTGAGGGATCGATCCCACCCTTGCATGGCAACCACAAAACATATACATACATAGGTTGGGTACTTATCTAATTATTGCCACAGGGAAAATTCCTAGAAGTAGAATACTTATGGTTTCTAATTTTTACTCTTTACTCAGCGATGTAAATTATGTTACTTGCAAATATTAAATAAGAATGCTCTTTTATCTTTGCCAGTCTGATAGATGAAAAATTGTATCACATTATTTAATATGAATTTATTTGATTCTTAGAGGTGTTACACTAGTTTTTAAAATTATTTTTCTATATTATTCATCTATTTTTTTCCTATTGTATACTTCTTATTGATACCAGCTGTCCTTCTTGCTGTTAGTCTTTCTCTTTTCCTTATTAATTCTGAAGAGATTTGTGTATTAATATTAATCTTTGTATATGCAATCTAACATATTCAAATATATATGAATTTGTAGATATAAAATAGAAACAATTTAAAAAATACGTCACTTACATATACAAAATAACATTTGACCAAAACTAACATTTGCAACTGCCTTATTTTACCATATGGCACTCTTTGTAATAGAAAACCTTTAAAAAATTTTTTTTAGATTTTTTATTTTTAAGTAATGTCTACACCCAATGTGGGGCTCGAACGCACAATCCTAAGATCAAGAGTCACATGCTCTACAGACTGAACCAGCTAGGTGCCCAAAGCTTTAAAATTTTTGTATGAAATTCAATCTTTTTTTTAATGGACATTAATTTTAATTTCATGGTAGATATAATATTAGGATTTTGATAATGAAAATAGAAAGTTATCCAGCAATTTTGGTCCTTAATATGATAGTTTGCTATATATATGTTTAAATATGTTAATATTAACATATATTACTATATTAAGCATATATTAACTTTAAACACACATTAATATTAGGATGAGATGTTGCCACTTTGTAAAGAATTCCATTAAAAAAACAATATATGGAATAATAGATGGCTATAAAAGTCAGTCTTCTAATGTTTGTTCATACTGATAACCTGAGGGTTTTTTTTTTTTTTCCTTTAACAAGTTAGGAAAACTTAAAGTTTCTATTTGTAATGGAAAGAAGGGATGCCATTTTGGGGTTTCCTACGATATCTACAAATTTCCTTTAACTATTGAGCTAATCAGACATCATAGAAGGAGAAGCGGCCTCTGAATATAGCAACATCCAGATTTAAAATTCAGAATCTATTGAATTACAGAAATATTGTATGATTTCTCTTGTCCCCTCCAGTTTATACTCAAAATAGCTGTCAGTGACTTTATTAAATTTTAAGTCGGAACATGCACCCCCTGTTCTAAACCTTCCAGTGGCTTCTCATATCACTTAAAGCAGTGATTCTCAGCAGTGATTTTACCCCCAGGAAATACTTGGCAATGTCTGGAGACATTTTGAGTATTCGCTCTGGGGGGAGGCTGCTGTAATCTAATGGACAGAGGCCAGAGATACTACTAGACATGGAACAATGCACTGAGAAATACTGACAGAGTAACAGGGGATTTGCCTCTTGTCCCCAACAATTCTTATTCTAACTCCTCTCTTATAATCCTCCCCTCCCTTACTTTACTCTAGGCACACTGGCCTTGCCTTCTGTTCCATAATCAGTCAGAAAGGCTCTCACCCCAGTATCTTTGCACTGCTGTTTCTTTGCCCGGAAACCCTTTCCGTGTATCTCAACATGGTTTACTCCTTCCCTCCTAACATGTCTCTACTCAAATGCCATCTTTTCAATGAAGACTTCTCTGCCTACAGGCTGTCAACTTTCAATCTCTCCTGCCCCTAACACTTCCTCCACCCCCTCCCTGTTTTTCTCTTTGGTATTTACCACTGTCTAACAAACTATATGTTTTGCTTATGCCATATATTGTCTTATTCCCTAATTAGTAAACGAGCTCCAAGAGAACAGATTTTTGTCTTTGCTCTCTTCACTTTTTTTTCCCACTGCTGGATCCTCGAGTACCTCAAACACTGCCTGGTGGTAGTGTAGGTAGTCAAAAAATTGTTAAATGAATCAATGAATGAATGTCCAAAATGTTTGATGTTGTATATTTGTTGTACCCCAGAAACTCTACCATCTCCAATACACAGTTGTGAGTGTTAGTTTTTTCCAAGTTAGTTTAAGTAACAGGAAAAATTTGGCTGTATCAGATCAAAATTTTTTTGGTCCATTTCTTCAGAAATTACAAATTTAAAGAAAGGATTCGAGACAGAAAAGATACAGAAAAATCAGCACCCCAGCCAATGCCTTTTCTAAATCTTCCCTAAGAATTGTTTAGTTTCCAACCATGTCCTGAGAAGACAATTTCTTTCGCATTTTCAGAGATCTGAGGATAGAGTGATTGCTTTATTTTTTAATTAGAGAAAGTCTAATAATTATACTATTTCAACCCATGAGACTCTTTTTCTACTGCTCTATTCAACTTCTAGGATACTTGAGCAGTCTGCTACATCTACATTCTAAAGGAATCCAATCCCTCCAGACATTTTAAAAAAAGATTGCTATAAAAATATAAGCTATTTGTATTATAACTTTAAATCTGGACTTATTTCCTGGGTCTAAAGTAAAATGCCATTTATATGAAGCAAATGAAGCAAGAGCTACAATCAACCAATACTCATATCCTGATGCTGAATAAATTGAGTTTCCCCTCAGCCAAGTCAACAGATGAACATTACAGACCACATGCAGCTCATAGGGCTCGTGCCTATCAAATCAAGGGCTTCCATCCCTGCCAACCTGTCATAGAATGGATTAAATAGACTACTCCAAAATCTACTCATGTGGAAAGTTTGACAGTGAAAAGAATATTTCTCTAGACTTAAAGATGATTGAAAGCAAAATGTGAATTTGAATCTCATAAAGTTGATTCCCTGCCTTCATCGGCCAACAGATGAAATGAAGTATACACCATGCCTCCCTTCTCTCTGATTTTAGGTCATCAGTTTATTAACACAGGTAGAAATTCTTTATGGTTCAGTAATTTGTACAGATTTGTTTTCAAAATAGGAAGATGGCTATAGTTTAATTTTGGCAGTAGGACTGATATCAAGGGAAGTATTTATCTCAATCCCAAAGTCCAAACACATAAATGTGAAGGGAAATTTTACAGAGTCAAATTGAGCCCTCAGAGATACTTTTCAAGTATGCTAAGTCCACAAAGCTTTTTGTGCCTCCCCAAAATATAAATCTTAGTTCATATTCCACTAGTGCTGTCTTATGTTTTGTTTTATATCGTTTGGGGTGGGTGGAGGAGAGGAATGTATGGGACAGAAAATAGTTGGGAAGTAAACCCCTTGTACCACAAACAATGTTTCTGTTCAAGCATGTGATCCAGAGACAGCAATGTAATGTTTTCTCCTGAGCAAGCAGGACTCATCAGGAGTGATGGTCAAGAGAGCTAGCTGTGTTGGAAGAGTCTGAGGCTGAGGGTGCAGGCATCTCAGCCATTTACTTTTGCTCTGAGTTGTGGGAGAGGCTTTGGAGTTAGACAGACATGGGTTTGCATTCTGGTCCTGCCGATTACGAGCAATTTTTAACCTTGCTGCGTCATCTATAAATGGGGATGATGTTCTTTATATCGAAGGATCTTTGTGAACATTAAATTAAATAATAACCATAAAATGATTTATACATAACATTCAATAAATGAGAGTCATTATTTTAGAATGATAAAGTATATACCCCCCCACACACACACTCACACATATAAGCCCCACACTTATTTATAACCTCTTTTGTTCCAAAAGTGATGAGAGGACATTTTCAAAATGCATTTTGAAAAAAAAATGCAAAAATTTACAAAAACAATAAAGAGAAAGTAAAAAAATTGGGATAAGGGTCAGTTATAAGAAAATAAGAGGAAGTCAGGTATGAAATTAGTTCTCAAAGTATATACAAAAGATTTTTAATTTCACTAAAGTTGGGCCAGAAATTTTACTTCAAATCTTGCAGATAGCAAGAGGAGGAAATCTGATCATTTAAAGGTTCTCAGGGCCAAAAAAGTAAAAACGTTTTGTTCAGATGGAGCAAAACTATTCTTTATTTAGCATGATAAACGTTCAGAACAAGAAGCTTCACAAAGGTCTGTTTCTTAAATACTTACCAAAATAACCCAAGGCCATTATGCCAATGTATTTGTAATACAGAAAGTGATATATATCAAAATGCCTATAATTCCTTTCAAAAGAAAAAATTCTTTTATTCTACGGCAGAAAGACTACGCACAGAGACAAACACAGTACGTGATCAAGGTGGTTTCAAACTAATCTCTCCACGAATTCTGTGCTTCTCCACCTCTTCTTGGATCCCCTTCCCTTTGAAAGGAGCAGGACTTAATATTCATTTCTAATAAATAGAATACACTGAAAACAAAGGTATGAGATTTCAGACACTAGGTTATAAAAAGACAGGCTTTTCCCCTGTTCTCTCTCTTTTCCCGGGATTACTTATGCTGAAGGAAGCCAGCTGGCACGTTGTGGGCTGCCCCATGCAGAGGCTGTGTGGCAAGGCACTGAGGTCTGTTCCCAACAGCTAGTGATACACTGAGGCTTCCTACTCACTCATGATGCAGGTTGGGAGTAAATCCTCAGCTCCAGACAAGATTTCAGATGACGGCGGCCCAGGCTGGCACCCTGACTACAATGTCATGAGAAATGTGGACCTAGAACCACCCAGCAGAGCTGCTGTCGAATTCCTCACGTGCAGAAACCGAGATAACCAGTGTTTGCTGTTGTAGGGTAATTTGTTATACAGAAATAGATAGCTAAAGCAACTTCCTGAGAGAGAAAGACTAGAAGATTAAAGCTATTTGAAATTGGTAGACAATAACACATTACTATTGGTTGCCTAAAGACAAAATAAATATTTTCGAGTATCTTTCAACAGGACGAGAACTGCATGTCTGCAGATTTTGCAAGCTTCTACTTGTGGAAAAATACAGATATGCACAATTTAATGAGTCTAATTGAAAACACTTTGAGTTTCTTCTCCAGGTCAAAGCGATTTTTTTTTCCATTTCCAGGTTTTTTGGGATTTTTTTCCTTATGAGCCCCTTACAATAACCACAAATATTAGAAGATGATTGGATTCAAAGGCTTGATGGTAAATGTAATTAGCCTTTAAATAATGCACAACAGTTGTACAAAGAGAGTAATTTGTGTGCAGCCATGAATCTGTTGCAAAAAGTAGAGGACCTAAATGGTCAACGGATATCATTCATTGCCTCAGTCTTTTAATTGAAAACATTGACTCCTACTCTGTCTTAGGCACCAGGCTAGATACTCCTGACGCAGACATAAAGCCCCGAAGTTGAGCCAACTGATTTTTACAGAATTCTATGAAGTCCTAACCAAACTGCCCCATACCCATAAAGTCATCCCCAATTATCAAAGAGGACTTTCCCTCTTGTGGACCCCTCTAGCATTTATTTGCATAGCATGTATACACACGACCTTCCTTACATTATTACAGCATTTATCTTATTGCCCCAACTGGACTTCCTTGAGCTCAGGAAGAGTGTTTCCTACATGCTTGAATTTTTTACACCATCTTCCTAAATGTTTAAGGCAGAATAGGAGCTCAGTATTTGTATGACATATCAACAGATGCTGCTTAGCATTATATAAATATACATTAGATAATAGATGATAGAGATGGTTGAGAGAGAGGGAGGGAGAAAGAGGGAGATAAGGTGTGTATATTCTTGCATTTTTTTTCACATGTCCTCATTTTCCTTCTGGGAAAGCTGGAGTTACAAGTGGAAAGGAATAAAGAGAACTACTTTGGAAAGGACTATCATGCTTTTATCACAAACACATCACAGCTAAAATCAGAAGATATAGATTAGTTAACACATCTGGGTTTGAATTCTAGCTCTTTCACTGACAGCTCTGTCAAACTAGCATATTACTTCTCTGAAACTTAGTTTTCTCAGTGATTAAATGAATCTACCTACAGGGTTGCTGGGAAGAATTAATAGATGACAGATGTAAAATACTTAGCACAGTTCTTACACAGAGTAAGTACTTAACAGATGATAGGTGGTAGCAACATTCACTTGCAATATTACTTTGCAAACTGCATCTAGGAAAAATTCAAAGTTGGTAATGTTCTAATGGTATTAGCTCTTTCCTCCTTGCTTTTGGCTTCATTTTTTTCCCCACCTTCCTCACAGTTAAACCTCCTGATCTTGACTGAAGATTCCCAACAACTACAAGTACTTAAGCCTGGTCCTAAGGGTCTTATAACATTAAGTTATTCCCTAATTTGAAAAAAGTGGCAACCTCAAGCTGATTTCTCCTGATTTACAATCTGTTCACTATTCTTTGATATCTAGTTAATCTGCGAGCATTTTCACCTGTGCTCCTAACACTACATCGGACAAATCTATCCAGTTTCATATGAATGGACTTCTGATCTCAAGTTGTGCTTCTAGAAATCTCACTTAGGGCTCCAACTGTGTGGCCATACTTTCCACTCTCAGAGACTATCCTTGCTGTGTTCACTATCTAAAGGCTTGGTTTGGTTCCCTTCTTGAATGCTCTATGAACAGATGCTTTACTCACCTGTGATCATTCCCAATCCTGCTCCATGACCCTGGTACCGCCCACAGGTGAACAAAAATGTCCACTGTTCCCTAAACCCACAGATGAACAGGATATTTGAATGTCTACCATTCCCTCAACAACTAACAGAGTTCACCCAAATTCCAGGCTGAGAATTTTATTACCCTCTTGCATAACTGATGCAAGGAATGTAGGGAGTTAGGGTAAAATTATTTCAGTAATAATATAGATGAATCAGAAAAATGTGTTTTTCATTTTTGTCTATGCAACTTCCTCACAGGCTACATGGTTCTTACCACTTCTAAATTTAGCATCTTTTCACTGGTTGCATCTTCTATACAAAAGACCTGTCCTAGCTCAGTCTAACTATGGTTCTCTTTCAAATACCATCTTTCTAGGAGCCCTCTCTGTGCTCACTGAAGTGTGGGGTTCAGGGGGTTGGCCAGAGAAATGGTTGTGTTAATGAGGCAGGGATCACACAGTAATAGAGAAAGGCTGGGTCAGGACTAGGAGTTGACCCGTACAGAGTAGGGTCTACAGTTACTGGAGGTAGATATTCAGAGACCAAGCGGAGCGAGGTCAGAGAAAGTCCCAACCCCAGAAGGGTGATTTTCCATCTAGTCCCTACATTATCCTCTACGGAGATCTGTAAAAAGCCCATGCCTGGGTCCTAATCTCAGATTATTCAGATTTTCTAACTCTGTTGCTGGAAATGAATGCAGGATTTTGATTCAAATACAAAGTTGATCTACTTCCAGTGTTACTATCATTATGCAATACACTGAATATTCATTCTAGGCCAGCAACCATGCTAAAAGTGTTATCTGCATGTATTTTTTTTTTCTTGAAACCATTTTATAGATGAGCAAATTACACCTTGCCCAAGGCCATGCAACAACTAACCGTCGAAGTTGGGATTCAAGTTGTGGGCGCCCAAACTCCAAACCCATTCACAACCCCTACCCTATATGGCTTTTCAATGTCCCTGCCTCTTGCTACTGTTGCCATAAATACAACTTACTCTTTAGAACTTGTTAGCTCTGAAAGGATACCATAGACTGGGGGGCTTATACACAAACACTAATCTATTTCTCACAGTTCTAGAGGCTAGGAAATCTAAGGTCAAGGTGTTGGCAGATTCAGTGTCTGGTGAGGACACACATCCTGGTTCATAAATAGCTGTCTCCTCACTGTGTCCTCCCGGAGGGAAGGATGATGAAGCTCCCTGGGGTCTCTTATAAGAGCACTAACCCCATTAGAAGTCTCCGCCCTCATGACCTAATCACCTCCCAAAGCCTCAACCTCCAAATGCTATCATATTGGGGATTAGGTTTCAAAATATGAATTTGGCAGGGAGCGGGGGAGAAGACAAAAGTTCAGACCATGGTAGCATCATTAGAGTCAAACAATTCAGCAGAGGGCTCAGCTCAGCCATTTCTCCAGATGTAGTTGGCCTAGACCAAACACAGGAGACCAAAGACATTAAGGTGAGAACTGATCCAACTCTTTCCTAATGTCATTCTGCAGTAAGGAAACAGACCCTACGGGAAAAACTACCCCAGTCCTCCCGTCCCAGTAGGAAACAGACATTTCTCCACATTTCTCATACTATCCTAAAGCAGTCAAATACAGCGCTGGAACAAAATATTCTGAAGCTCAAGCTAGCCAGGTTTGGTGATATTATTAAGCCTGTGGGTGTATGTGTTTTAAAGACACATCTTTATGTGTCTTTATTTTTAAAGATTTTATTTATTTAGAGAGAGAGAGAGAGCAGGAATGGGGGAAGGGGCAGAGGGAGAGAGAATCTCAAGCCGACTCCCCGGTGAGTGCGTAGCCCAAGGCTGGGTTTGATCTCACCACCCTGAGATTATAACTTGAGCTGAAATCAAAGACACTTAGCCAACTGAGACACGCAGGCGCTCCATGTCTTTCCTTTTTTAACATCAACTTAAATTTGTAAAATCAAGACAAACTACCACAAAGAAATGAAACTGGAAATAGAATCTGTCATAATCTCCTCTTCAGAGTTCCACAGCTTGGATTAAGGTATTTGTTTAAATTAGAAATCCGTATCTGGGCAGTAGCTAGGAAAAGGGGCTCAGCTGCTTTTAGTGCTGCCACTTTCCGATTTCAAGGGTGCTTAAGTACACGTACAGCCTAAGCAGAGAAGAATGCGTTACCACCACAGCTCTAACCCACTGACATACATCATATTGTTGGAAGGTAATCAGTACTTTTTCTCCTACCACTAATGGGATAAATGCCATGTGCTGAATTTCCAAGAGAGAGATGAAAGAACACACAGCATGAGAAATGTCAGGACACTTCTGTCCCAAATTCAAGCGGCCCTGTATATCCACTGACTTCTGAAATGACTAGGTCAAGACAAACCAACCAATCTTTCTTGGCAATTGCAGCAGCATCCCACAGTATCACAAGTATCCAGTAGTCCAAGCTGTTCGACTTGACCGTGAAACAAGGTCTCTGACACTTTCTCCCCAGACCCAGACCTTGGCCAGTTTCTCCTCCACTGGTGATCCCATTTCCCCCATCTGTGAAATCAGAAAACTTTCTCCTCTGCAAGGATGGGATAGTGGATTAATTATCTACTGTCTGCCAAAGGATCATCAGATTCTCTGGGGGAAATATCCAAAACCTTTATGGATAGTAACATACAGAAATGTGTCCCCCTGCTGTTTTCTCTCTTGGCCAACTGGCAGCTACTGGAAGATGAAGGGCTTCAGAAAACACTGCCTCAAAGCTTCAGGGTTCCAACAACATGCAATCATGGCACAGAATATTTCATTTGGCCTTTGGTGTCAACAGTCATTCTATCTCTTCTTTTACTCTTAGAAAAACTTTGAGCAGGGAGGATCTTTAGAGTTAGGACACCTCCAGGCTTCTACAACACAAGCAGGAACTTAGGAAGTTTTCTCAACAGCAAAGAAACCTGAATAGATCAAGTGTGTTTATGAAACTTCCCACTACTGGTAACGTAGATTCCCGTGGGCACGGAACACATCAGGAGAGTAAGTTGCAGACAGGGCTATGCCCCATGGATGAGGGAACAGAAGGCAAACTGAGGACAAAGCACAAGCTGACACCCTGCAATCTCCCTCCACCCCCACTCCTGGGTGGGACAAGTGTGACATTCTTCCAGGAATCTCCCAACTATCTTAATGCTAACGCCTTGCTAGAGGGGGAAACAACCTTAACTTGACAATGGCAGGGCCCGGGGTATCCTGGGAGTCTTCTTTAACATATGAAAATGAAAATCAAAAATCGTTTTTGAAACCTCCCTTTTTCCTTACCTCCCCCAACCCCATAGTACCTAATCAGCCACCCCTCACAACCCCGGGGCAGCAGCTCTTTCTGCCCACGGGTCCTGTCTCTGTGCTTTAATAACCCACCATTTTGCACCAAAGACGTCTCAGGAATTCTTTCTTGGTCGTCGGCTCCTGACTCCACCCACTGAACCTCACCTACATCACCCTGACTACTGAGTGACCTTTCCTCCTTTGCGGTTCTGATGCTCTGCTCTCTTAGCCTGACCAGCAGTGTGGAAGGATCCGAGGACTCAAACAGAGGCTGTATGAATACGCTTTACTTGTGACCAGGGAACCAGAGACTCCATGAGCCACCCTGCTTCACCTTCTCAAGTCATGTTTACATCTGGGCCTCTTCTTTTCTTAAACAGATTTTTTAAAAGTATTTTTAGGTTCACAGAAAAGTTCAACAGAAAGTACAGAGATTTGCTATATACATGGCCCCCCCCCCTCAGCCTCCCAACTATCAACATCCTGCCCCAGAGTGGCGCATGTGTCACAATCCATACGCTTACACGGACACATCACTAGCACTTAGGGACCGTGGATGGTCTGGGTGTTGTACAGTCTACGGGCTTTGACAGAAGTCTAATGACATGTCTCTACCATCTATAACCTCACACAGAATAGTTTCACTGCCCCAAGAATCTTTTGTGTTCCATCCATTCATCCCTCCTCGTCCCGCACCCTGAACCCTGGCAACCACTAATCTTGTTACTATCTGCTTCGCTTTGCCCTTTTTAGAATGGTAGATAATGAAAATCATGCTATATGGAAGTTTCCACATTGGCTTCTCTCAGCAACAGGCATTTCGCCTTGATGGCTCATTTTGTAGCGCTAGGTAATATTCCAATGTCCAGATATACCACAGTTGATTTACCCATTCACTAACTGAGGGACTCTCGCTTGCTTCTAAGTTTTGGAAATCACGAATAAAGCTGCTGTGAACATCTGTGTGCGGGTTTTTGTGTAGACATCCACTTTCGACTCGTTTAGGTAAATACTAAGGACTACAACTGTTGGATCACAAGGCAAGAGTCTGCTCAGTTTTATGAGAAACCACCAAACTGTCTTCCAAAGTGGCCCTCATTTCTTCCTTGTATCCAGAGGAAATCTGTCTTAGGGCTCCAAATTTCTCCTGTTCATCGTATCATCATCTTTACCATCCACCGAATGGAGCCAGGCCTGGAGGGGGGACACCTCCACCCCCTTCCTCACCTCTTGGATATCCGGTCAGGAATCCTGGGAAAAGCTGCTGACCTGAGCAGGACAGCATTAATCAGGTGACCGAAAGTCCGAGCCAGAAACCCTCCAACATCTGTTTCGTGTCAGCAAGAGGTGTATTGCACGGGGTGTTTTTCCTAAATGCAAGCCAAGCTGGAGGGTCAGGACTCAACAAAACCTCTTCATCAGTCTGCGTGCTGGGCTGTCAGGGGCTCCCCTTTAGTAGTTGGTCACCTTCCATCAAGCTCTTTAGCATTTTCGCAGCTTGAGAAACACCTCACTGTCTTCAGCTAGGTTATAGGGCCTGGAGCAGGAGAAAGTCTCTAGTTTACTACCTAGGGATTCCAACTGCCACATGAATTCTTCACTAGATGAACGAATGGATGAACAGTCACTGTTCACCCACAGCGCACAGGCTCAGAGGTCCTCTTCTAGAGAGATTTGGATACACACACATCCTCTTACACACCCTGAGGGGCCCCGCTGAGCCAGTGGTCTCACAAATGAGCACAGAAGGAGACATCGTGGTCACGGAGACCTGCTCAGGATTCTCTTAAGGACAGAGCACTGCCAGAAAATGTCCACATGTTAATTCCACAGTCTAAAGAGATATAGGCATAAACCTGCAAACATATACAGTAATGAAACGCATAGATCATAATAGCCACATCATAATTGGGTGGTCCCTGATTAGCAACTTACTAAACAGGATGTAAGTTTGAAAATCAGGATTAGTAAACAATTTTTTTGGCTGGTCTCAATTGTGCCAATATAAAGTAAGCTTGTATTTGATTAAACTTATTTTGAGATCTCGTTGCCGTAAGTAAAAACATCCTGCGTTGAAACTGCACCTCTGAATAAGAGGCAGAAGAGAGGGGCAGAGTACTCGGTACTGGACGGGGCCTCAGAGCAAACATCTGGCACAATCACACTAGCTATTGACGAATGTTCAGTAAGGGGTTGTCTGCCCCATTCTGAGTGGAGTACAGCAGCCTGGGGCATAGTGGAGGCCAGGAGGACATCCAGGCCGGAAGGGGCATGGGGAGAAGGCGGTTACTGGAACCCAGAGAGAACTGTGCAGAAAGGGATAACTGGACAGCATTGACATCCAGACACACATGCAGCCAACCTGTAGCAAGAGGAGGGAGATAAATACCCCAACCCATTCTCCTCCCAACGTCCAATACCCCGCCTCTGCCTTTCCCTGGTAGAACCTGTCTGGGAGACAGAGAGCACGGGTAGCCCGTGATGCAGAGAATGGCCTGAAGGAGCAATGGTCTTATTTAAGTTTAAATCTATGCAAGCTCTGTTTCTTATTAGCATGATTAAAGTTCCTCTCTTTAATATTCAACTGCTTAACTAACCTTTGGTTTAATCACAAAGGAATGTAACTCTTCACAGTAAAGCTTTTGATGACCACAAACATTGTAAGACATTTGCTATAGGAAACCATACTCGCTAAAAATTGAAAAAAAAAAAGTTATCAGAAGTTAAATTTACACACTGAAGTTATAATGTGCTCACCAACATCAACCTTATAATCAGTCCAACCCTCTGTCAATGAATTCATCCTTCCTGTGTCCACGAATTCATCGTGTGGCTTTTCTTTTAAGCAGAGAGCATTCTGGCTAGGGTCCTATAGCTATAGAAGGAAAAACTAGTCTCGTCTCTGACTAATGTATCTAAACATATCACAAAGTTACTTTGCTTTTTCATGCAAGAGAGTTCTTTATGCTCTGGAGAACTTGCCTGTTTTTTATATTTATGTAAATCATGGTTACACGTCTTAGACTTTGAAACATATAGAAAAATTCCGAATTACCAAGAATTTTTACACTAAATGGTCTTTTCTTTAAAATCACCCAAATAAAGGTGACTCCAGACCTTTGTAGGATATTTAAAGCAACTACCCAGGGTCAGGGGACTAACAATAAAATCTTTATGTATACATCTGTCTCTTTGAAACTAATGTGTCTGTAGGAAATGTCAGTGAAAGGATGACGCACAGATTCAAAGTGTTAAGGGTATATTCTGCTCTCCTTCTGCCTAACCCTTGCGGCAGGCATTAGCCCTGTGATACCGAGACAACTGGCTTAGGAAGGCTCCTTAATATCTACGCATCTATGGGGTGCCTGGGTGGCACAGCGGTTAAGCGTCTGCCTTCGGTTCAGGGCGTGATCCCGGCGTTATGGGATCGAGCCCCACATCAGGCTCTTCCGCTATGAGCCTGCTTCTTCCTCTCCCACTCCCCCTGCTTGTGTTCCCTCTCTCGCTGGCTGTCTCTATCTCTGTCAAATAAATAAATAAAATCTTTAAAAAAATATATGTACGCATCTAGGACAATGATCATAGAATTACACACACACACACACACACACACACACACACGTACCTTGGTTTGGGGGATTGTTTTTATACAAATGATTTTCATATTACAGTCTCTACAAGTACCATTTCACACACATGGAAATCTCACCAAGAAAGTTGTCAGATCTAACGCCTTCTTTGATCACACACTATTTGAAACTTTAATCTTACATTCCATCTCGTCTAATAAATATTGCCACTCTCCTCTTTTTGTTTGCCTTGGGACTCTCTCGTCCATCCTCCTGTTTTCACATTTTATCACTTTTAAGAATGTTATCTGCTTTCTTTTATTTTAAACCCAACCTCTCGGTTTCTTTCAATAAGAGAATTTGACTAAGTCATATGCAACAATTTATATACTTTATTCTTTGCATCTTACTCGGTTTACTTATTTTCATTTTCTTATGGTTTCCTCATTCTTTTCACTTGCTTTGGCTGTTTTGCCAGTTATTCCCTCTTTCCCCTGCATTGAACTTGAAACTCTGTATTTTTCCATTCTACCATTCCAACACTCATAATCAAACACTTACTTATCTCTTTTTATATGAAACCAAAATAACTCTTTCTCCCAACTTAGATGAGCTATGTCTCTACTACGTGTTCTTCCCCCTGCCCCCCAAGCAAGGCCGCACTAAAAAACTTGACTTTGTCCATTCTCACTCTCGATGATGAGTTCTGTAGAATGAGAACTTTACTCCAGCCCACTCCACCACACCTAAATTCTACGTTTCTAAGGCAAACGTTTAGTAACTGCACTCTTCCCTTCTTCTACATCCCTTCTGTTCTAACAGTGTGAATTTAGCACCTAAATGATGCATTTAATGTTCCATTATCATTACCCATTTACATGCCTTTAATGTACACTGGTGTATTTTTATTGCGTGCCATTGTTTCTTCTTTTCATCTCCATTTATACTGAGGTCTCTTCCGCTGTAAGATTTTCAAGTATCTTTCCCATTTGGGGTATGTGCTTGACATTCTCCCTGAATCTTTGCAAATCCACAAATCTTTCTCTTCCCTTAGCAGATGAGTTAACATCAACATTCTCGGCTTGCAGCCCATTCCCCCTGGTGTTCTATGGCAGCGAGTCCAACATCTTCTGGCTCCCAGAGTTCCAGTATCGTTTTTCTTCCTTTGTAAGTAGTCTATTTTTCTTTTCAGCCTGAATCTTGCAAGATTTTCTCTTTCCATCTTCTACCTTCTCAAGAATTTTCTAGGCCTATCCTTCACATTTTCCAGCCTTTTCCATCATCTTTTACATTTTCCTGAATTTCTTCTGATTACTCACTTAAAAAGTTGCCAAGCTAAAAATTTTCCAATCTCAAATTATTTTGTTACTTAATGCACCCTCTTTCAGCAAGTCACCATGCTCTATTCTCCTCTCCTCATGCTTTGTAATTGAGAAATATGCAACGAATGTTTGCACATTTGCTCTCTCCAGAATATGTTGAGTGCACACTGTATGTCAGGACCTCTTCTAAGTGCTGGGGATACAATAATACATTTTTTAAAGACCAAAATGTTTGCCCTTATTGAAGTTGCTGTTTTTTCATCTCCCATCCTCTACCCACTGAAATCTACTTCTCCCCATCCACTCGGCCAGAACTGCCCTAGCAAAGGTAGGGAACAAACTGCAATTGCCAAACCCATGCCTATGTCAGCAATCCGGGGCATTTGTCACTGTGTTCAATGTCTTCTTGATTGTGATAATGCAACTGTATCAGTGAGGATGACTTCCATTGCAAATAAAAGAAAACTCAACCAGAATTGGCCTTACAAAGTAACAACCTATAAATGAATACCACTGAAATTTTCAGTTAAGGCCGGTTTCAGAGCCAATTTGAGTAGGCAGCTCATCAAGAGCCTGGTTTCTTTCCTACTCTTCTGCTTCTCTGGTTTAAGTTTCATCTTATGCTATAACGGTTCCATGTTTCACATTAACATGCCATACCTCTCAGAATAAGATGGTCTTTGGGGAGTTTTTCCCCAAAAACAATCTCTAGCAAATTTTCTATCATGTCCAATTAAATTTAATTGGGTCTTTGCCCCTTCCTCAATGAATCCCTCTCACCCTGGAAATGCTATGTTCTGAATGTCTTAGGTTTGGGTTATTTGAACCCATCATTATGGCAACAGTCTAGGATTACTCTGAACGGCTAAATAAACTAGGACTCGTCCCTAGAGCTGGGTTTAAGTCAGCTTCTTAGGACACACGTCAGTGACATAATGGAAAGATGTGTGGATGCCCCCCAAAACTCTGGGTACTGTTAGGAAGGGGGAGGTAGGGGAATTATTGCTGGGTTGATCATGCACAAATGCTAATCCATTTCCTCTTAGACCAGGAATTAAATTTTGTGGCTGTTTAGAATTTCAATGTACAGCAATTCTGATATTTTAAATCCATTACTTCATGGTTTTAACTACCAGCTGCATGATGGGCACTCTCAAATCTGTATTGCAATCTCGCCTTCTTTCCTGGAATCTAACTTTGTATTTCCAGCTACAAGGAAGCTTGGCTCATCAAATATAACTCATCCAATATCTGCAGAGAAATGACCAGCAATCCAAGACAGAATCCTCACAACCACCTTTGGTCATCATCTCTTTCGCTTCTTAATGTTCTCTCCAAAACTGAGGAGCCTTTTGCTATCTGCACCAAATATCTGGATCTTCTTTATTAGCGTGCCCCTTGCATAGCTTCATATTACACTTAGGCACCTGAGAGTTTCATCCAGGAGAAATGTTTTTTAAAGATTTATTTATTTATGAGAGAGAGAGAGAGTGTGAGCATGGGCACAGGTACAAGCAGGGGAGACGGGCAGAGGGAGAAGCAGGTTCCCCACTGAGCAGAGTCTGATGCGGGGCTTGATTCCAGGACCCTGGGATCATGACCTGAGCCAAAGGCAGACACTTAACCGACTGAGCCACCCAGGTGCCCCTCATCAAGGAGACATGTAATGTTTAACCTTTGCTCCTGATCATGTCTTTTGTGTCAAAGCTCCATCCACTCTTACAATATCAAGTCAACGTGGTAAGCCAGCTCAGTATGATGGAAAGGTTAATGTCCCCACCCTTTGTTCTTAGGCCTTCCTTGAAGTTTTGACCAGAGCTAAGTAATCGAACATACTTTACTCTTCTGTGTCTTCCTATCAGTGCTCTCCTGGCTGGAAATTTCTTTTCTCCTTGGGCTCCTGCACGAAGTCTTCCCTGACTTACCCCCAGACGGGTGTTACTATCTGGCAGAGTTACTGACTCTCTTTCCCAACACCTTACACAGACTTAATCCTCTAGTACTGAAATGATCTGCTGTTGTCCAGACATGCTACATCATCATCGGTTTTAGGTCCACCTCCATAGCAAAGGCCATGTCCTCGTTAGGTATACAAAGTATGTTCCAAAGAGTGGAAGGAGGGTAGGAGGATACATGTGTTGTAGTAATAAGCAGTAATCTGTGATCTTAGAATATTGCCTTCAAATTTGAGTGGATAGATTTTATATGAACAAAAGGGAATAATCTGAGGATGAAAATAAGGATCTGAATCTAACTCCTTCTATTAATTACAATAGGTACTAGAGCCCCAAACTCAGCAAATTCTCTTTTCTCTCTGGATCCAACATCAATAACTTACAAATGCAGATAATTCTAATCAGCCAAATTTTTTAGGCTGGCTCTGGAGCAATGTGGGATACGCAGTTCAGTGAAAACGCTGGGACAGAAATGAGGCGTGTTACATTAGTAATGTGGCTCTGGTTTCATGTGCTACAGTACAGATCTGCATACGCACTAAATTAGAGACAAAAATCCCAGGAGGCTAGCAGATATCTTTCTGCCCCATTTAACAAACACAACTTTTTCTGGTTTCTTGGAGATTGAGCTCTTGTTTCACTTTCTTATTGCCTATCAATCAGCTTGAGAAGACATTTGCAATTGTATTTCCTTCATAAAGACATAAGTCCGGCAGCAGCCGCCGACACTCATCTAAAAGCTCCTTTCTAAATTACCTCTGTCAGACTGCGTAGAAAGTAAAAGGCACACTTCGGTCTTATTTGATTAAATCAGGGAATGTACCAGCCAGCCAAAGAATGGAAAGTCCTTTCCATTTACATGCTCCATTAACTGCACTTCACTGAAAAAATAAATCTCAGTGCAATTCTTTACCTTGCTCCTCTAATTGCTACTTACAGATTCTTTTCTCTCAATCATACTGTCTTTCATAAATCAGGAAGCAAAAGCGCATTTGAGGCCGAGGCCCTGGCTCTAATTTAACATGATTTGCCACTATGCCACTATTAATGCCAAAGACAAATAATATACCAAGTTACTATGGGAACCAGGGCATGTGAAGGTGAAAGCCCTCCCTTCCATAAGACAGGTGGGGCTTTGTGGAACCTTATGCCCCACCATCAGGGGCCATGTCATTTTGGCAAAATTCCTCAGAATCTTCTCATTCCCAATCCTGGAGCTGTGTGGGTCCATGTTGCATCCCCCGAAACCTAACACGTAGTTGGTCCTTACTTCCAAAGGAGAAAAGTTACAGGGTAATCAGTCACATTGCAAAGAGATTATTCGTTACACGTTCACTTTCAAGAAACAAAGCATGTGACAAAATATTAAAAAACCAACTTAGAAAAGAGATCAACGGAGGATTACTACCATTAAAATAATATATTTTACTTTATAAAAGCACTCATCTCAAAATTCTATAAAGTTATATAGTATCCTTTTACCTTCCAATTCTTATTTACACCTAGATTATAATTTCAAAATTGGAAGTGAGCTCACATAGTTAAATCAATCAGAAATAAAAAACAAATATCTTTATAGTTATAAATTAATGGAAAGAATTCACTGTTTTCCAAAATGTTAATTCACCCTGTGCTTCAGTGATAAGGCTTGTTTCCAGTGACATAAAACTAGGCCAGCACGTGCATCTGTGTCTGTGCCCCTACAGCCAAGGGGCGAGCTCTCCTACAACTCTTCTGCCCAGTATTTCTTCCTCAGCCTCATCCACTTGGATTGTATTTGCTCTGCTTCATCCTCGTCCTCATGCAAACAGAAAATGTCATTTATAAGGAAAGAATTTGTTGAATTTCCACTGTAAGAAAAATATTTCTTGAGAGGAAGAGACAAAGAAAATGCAAAGCACAGTACTAACATGATAACATATAATTGCTTTAGAAAAAAGTCAACTCAATTGTATGTATGTTAACGAATGGGGTCATTTGTTTGCTTTCCTGAAACGCTTTCTCCATTTTATTCAGAAAATGCCTTAAAGAGCTGAGCTGAGGTAAGCAACCCCATTCCCTTTTGCTATAGTTCTAGAAAATGTCAAGTCAAAATCAGGGCACAAATGCATTGCTGGTTACCAGAGCAGACAAATCTTTGCCACACATGCCGATTTCATCGGGATTCAAATTATTGCTAACAGTCTTGGGTTCGTTAAATTCAAAACATATTTTATGGAATATTTCGGCCCTTCAATTTTAAAACCATGTGTGCTTTAATGAAAATCTAAATTCAAGAGAGTTTGATTTCATTTGAAATCATTAAGGTTTAAGTAAGCTTCTTGATGTCGACCACAAAGGTCAGCCAAGCCTACAGAATGCTGTCGAGTGAGAGGACTGGCGGGTCACCAGGGGCCGGCGCTGGAGCGAGGGCCCTGCCGCGGGAGTGGACGCAGCGGTCCACGTGCACCCACAAGTCCGCCAGGAAACTGCAGGGGACAGAGCCACCCAGAGGCCGCAGATTTATCGTAAACGGTCTCTATCATTTGGCACATCCACTTGCCTTTTTTAGTAGATGAAATACAGTTTCTCACATCTATCTTTTCTAGTTGTGTGCATGTCCACACGTGTGTATGTACGCACACTACTGTGTTAATAAAACACAAATTTATCGAATAGGGAGTTTTTTCAAGTTTTTTACAAGTCAGTTATTTCCCTAGACGACTATTCAAGTAGGCGAGCCATGAAGTCACCAGAGGACATTGTGCTAGAATTAGGACTACCACTAATAACGTACTGAGCACTTATCACACGCCGAACGCCCTGCAAACGATGACTCCCCCCACCCCAAACATCTCATTTAATCTGCAAAACAACTGCATGAGGTAAACATATACCAGATCTCATACCTTTTCCTAGGCCCCATATATCCTTTCTACTTATCCTTTATAAAGCAGTTTAGAAAAGAACGTATGAAAGTAGGCCATGCCGGGAGGCTTTTGTTTCGGGTTTATCACTTCACATGATAAGAAAAGGGAAGTGTCATTTATTTGTGCCAGGATCAGAACCCGATGTGACAATCTGCGTACTAGACAGATTGGCAAAGTTTAGGTACCAAACACTTTACCAGGTTCAATCTAGCAAAACAAAAAACGCCAGGGGGTAGGACTTTTTGCCACAGTGTGATATACTGTATCATTCAAAAATATTCACTGCTCCTCTGTGCGAGAATTCTGTCTCCCTGTCCTGTTGACAACAGGCTTAGCCACCAGACCTGCTTTGGACAATGAAATGTGAACAGAGGGGGAAACAGGTCACTCTTCAGAACCATTCAGATCCAGCACATGAATCGCCGTGTTTCCACGTTCCTTTTATCATGAGCCAGCAGTGCCCCCGATAGGAGCTTCTCTATCAGCCTAGGAGCAAGACTGAAGACCACAGATGGCAACCCCCAGCCAGCCCATGGTGCGCGTGTACATGAGAATGCCAAAATCAATGTTGTGTGCTGTAAAGCCCCTAAGTTCGGGAGGTCATTTGTTACCACATATTAACTTTGTCTACCCCTACAGATACAAACAATCCAACACAGTGATTAGAGGATGAAGTCAACAGACTGCCTGGCCTCAAATCACAATTCCAGCGCTGTTATTTATGTTATTGAAATTCAGTTCCAAAAATCTGACCCTTAAATAAGCCAAAGCAAATGTATAACAAATCAAATTTGGTCCCTTGAATACTCCCAACTGGCTAAATGGACACACAAGCAGGACGGATAATTTACAATTGGTTTACATGAACCAAAATAGGTTACAAAGTTCATACATCTCAAAGGCTTTTGTAGAAGTGCTTCCAATACACAACCATGTTATAAATTTCAAGTTCTAAGTGACTTTGGTGCCGTAATTCCTTTCAATAACACTTATCTAGCATTTGTTCTGTATTTGAGTGGTGTATCTGCTTCTTTCTTTCATTCCATTACTGGAATTATAGAACGTTAATATTTCCCTATTTCGGATCTTCCTCAGACATTGAAGAATCATACTCAGAAAATAATGGTATGTGATTTTCTGGTGGTCCTTTTACCATATTTGATCATTCATTGCTTATCCCTATTTATCATGCTTATAAGTTCTGGTAAGGTAAAACATCTGTTCAGGTAATTAACCCTAAAATGCTTTCAAAGTGATTTGGAGTTGCTTATAGATGATACCGCCACAGAGCCAAGGACAAATTGAGAAATGGGTGCAAAGGAGAATAAAGGCAGGCCTGTTAGAGGGATTCAGTACATAAAACCTGAACCCAACAGCTTACATAGTTATAAAACGCTCTGTGAATTCCACTTTGAGATTCCTAGTGCCCAAAGCAAAGACAGAAACATAATCACTTACCAGATATGTAATGTCCTAAGACTTGTAGTAAGCAATCACTCAAGAGAAGCACAGCTTCTTACGTCGTGGCAATCTGTCCAACATCTCCTCTGTGGGCCAACATAGAAAATGTGAGATAACATCCTTAGCAATGTCTTTATCAATATCCCTGCAAACAAAACATCAAAATACAGATTTCCTACTCTGCATTCTATTAAGACTTTAATTCCATCCTGTGACTTGAGAAAATATCCAAGATGATAAATCCGTTCAAGTGATTTATTCACAGTAAACTTACGAAGCTGTTTAGGTCATGGTAAGTTCTTTACGTATAACGTGCCATGTGGCATTTCTGAACTAAATACAAAAGTAAATATTGAAACACTGATCATGGTTGTAGATACTCTGTAGTGTGTGTGCTACAATTTATTTAGGCCTAGATGTTGGAAAAACATTCTGGTTTATCTGCAAAAGAATTTTGAATAAGCGAGATCAAATTCTTTTATTTAATTCAATTCAAGATCATATTCTTCTATTCAATCCAACAATCTCCACATCCCTTGCCATCAACATTTTTTTCTATTGTCATCTCCAATTCATGGTTATTTTTCATTTCAATTTTCTGAAGCCATTCTTCTTTCTATTACTGACTTTACTGGCTAGGCACCTCACTTAAGGTGGCAATCACACAAAACTATCCAATGAGTATAACTCATTACAGATGTCCTGTTTTCACATAAGAACTATACAATAGTATTGCTGTTGGCACTTGTCTTCAGAGCGCCTTGCTGTCTATAGAGCTTTTCTGGCCTTGCTTGTCTTACTACATGAATGTCAATGATTCTCACGATAAAACTGTGCCTTGGTGAAGAACAACAAAAGCAGTCCAGAAGATGGGGGGTGGAGAAGAATAGTGAACTGTGAATGGATTTGAGTACATCTCTGAAATCTTGGACTCAAACTTGGGCAAACGTCTTCAGAAGCCATTGAATGAACAGATATGAAAAAATCAAATTTAGATTTGTAAGGTCTGTTGTTTCGTTCTGTTGTTCATTCCTAAATTTATCAGGTTTTTTAAAAGATATTTTATTTATTTATTTATTTATTTATTTATTTATTTATTTATTTGAGAGAGAGAGAGAGAGAAAAAGGGAAAGAGGGAGGAGGGGGAAGGGGCAGAGGGAGAAGGAGAAGCAGTCTGCCCACTGAGCAGGGAGCCCCAAGTGGGGCTCAATCCCAGCACGTGGAGATCATGACATGAGCTAAAGGCAGACACTTAACTAACTGAGCCACCCAGGCGCCCCTAAATATATAAGGATTCAGGAATTATTTCACTCTGGGAATTCAATATTGAGATATGTTGTCCATATTCTTGTTTGTTTGACCCAGAGAAAATTGGTTAATCTCTTCGTGCCTCTGTCTCCCCATCTTTAAAATATAGATTGCAGGGGCGCCTGGGTGGCGCAGTCGTTGGGCATCTGCCTTCGGCTCAGGGCGTGATCCCAGCGATCTGGGATCGAGCCCCACATCGGGCTCCTCCGCTGGGAGCCTGCTTCTTCCTCTCCCACTCCCCCTGCTTGTGTTCCCTCTCTCACTGGCTGTCTCTCTGTCACATAAATAAATAAAATCTTTGAAAAAGAAAATATATAGATTGCAACAAGGTCTAGTTCGTCGGGTTGTTGTGAGGAATATGTCGGTTAAAATTCATAAACCACTTTGAGTCATGCTTGGCAACAGTGTATTACGAAGTGCCTGCTATAAAAGTTTTATTCTTATCACTCCCTATATTTTTTCCTTACCCACTATTCAATAGCCCGAAATGATAGAAATGGGCACCATGAAAATTAAAAGACATTTTAAATTTTTCAGATGAATTCCAAATTCTACTTCATTAGGAAGAAATGAGGCTACAAGTTTTCCTTTCCTCGCACACACTGTTTTAATCAATAGACGACATGACATTTTAATCAGTGATAATTCAAGAAAGATTTGTTATTGCTGAGGTCTCTTCACAAATTAGTGCTTTTTGTTAAAGGCCTGAATAAAGCCAACTACAGTTTTAGATTTTTTTTTTTTTTTAAGACCCTTGTCCGCCATCCAGCTTGTCCCTGAAGACTCTGTTCACGTATCCCTAGCCTGGCAGCAGGTTGCAGTGAAAAGAGCATGGGTCTGGAAACCAAAAGCTTGTCCTAAACTGATAGTGTCATTCACTGGTTCTTTCAACAAAGCTTGTCTCCTTTATGAACATAGTTCCCTTCAGGGGCTAAACTAAGATGCTCCTTTATAATTATAGAAGTCCATAATAACTCAGGAGCTTTTCACCTGTTATCCCTAGATGTTTGACCATGTGACATGAACTCCTCCACAGTTACACAACTACATACAGAATTGGACAGAAGATGAATTCTCCTCATCTAGGTCATTCATGTATTACCCAGATTTTCATGCTTTCTAGAAAACAAAATAGTCCTGTAGAGGGCAAGATGGAGTCACTCATGTCACGCAGTGAATGTAAGCCGGCAAAGGCACTGCACCTAAGACCGGATATCATGAAAACCAGTAAAGGCAGACGTCACCCAGAACTGACACCCAGCAAAACCAAGAGAGCCTGGAAGAACCAAGAGCTGATACTCACCAGAACCAGAGGACCCCCCAAGACTGATTAAACTACTCTACAAAGGGAGGACTTTTGGAGCAACCTGTCAGATTCTCCATATTCTTCCACCTCTGACCACACCAGAAAGGCAACTACCACCAAAGCCTCTGCCTGTTTGATCTCTGAACACGATAAGAGATCCTCCGTGGCTTGAATAAGCAGTAAGCCCTGAGGGCCGACCTGGGCTAGACCGAGGCCTCACACCCACTGCACACTCGTGAACTGACTCTGTGTTCAGTCCCTTTGCTTTTTACCCCTTTTGGTATCTTGTTTGTTGTGTGGCTATATTATGCTTTGATTTGTGTGATGTGTATGAAGCCAAATTAAATACATACTGAAATGTCAGTGGATTTGTATCCTGAACCTGCTCTATAATCATGTTAACCTTGCTTTGACTGAAGGAAACAGACATGAAATACTGAATAAAGACAGCACTTGTGTGTGACCCTGCATGCACACTCGTGTGTGCTCACGACACATTCTTCTATTTGTAGTGTGCCCATGACAAGCTCATATTTAAAGCTATTTCATGATTTAATAATTAGAATATTCTTAACAACATGGAAACTATCATGCCTTTCTTTCCACAAAGCAAACATGCAGATTTGACTATTTTTTACCTTTGCCATGATGTCCAATTTCTGGCTTCTTCTTAGTAGTTAGTCACAAATACAAGTGAGATAGTCATTGCCACATTTGCTTCTCAAAATCTAATTATCTAAATATAGCTCCTTCAACCCCTCAGTGTACAGACACATAGCTATCTTCCGGGATTCCTGCTTGTACGTCCTCATGCCAAGCAGACCATAAGACCTGCTTGTTTTACTTCCAGGAGCACTAGTATCTAAGTGGTACGACCATGTTGTTCATGCTCATGCTATTCACATCTAGAACCATAGACTGTAAATTTTTGGAAATACTACTAGTGTCACAAAAGGTAGGAGACAGTTCCTAGAGTCACATCCCCCCCACCCCCAAAAAGGAAAGAAAATAGACAAACCAACAAAGTAGAGCTCACCCCAGGACTTCCAGGGGACAGGGACTGGGTCAGGCACAAGACAAAGCAGAAATCTCTGAAGAATTTGATAAAAATGTCTAAAAAAAGAATTTGACAAAAACGAGCCAGGCTCACAGAGGAAGGGAGGCTAGGCTAAATACACAGAGAATTTGAGGAGTGGGCAGCCAGACGGTCAGGGAGACAGACTAAATCGACAGACACCATTGAAAGGCAAGAGTCCCAAAGCAACAATGATGCAGGACTAGCACCGGGAGGCAAAGTTGCGTCTGAGATTCCTCCTCTGAGCTGTAACTGAGAGGGAAGGATCCGCAGTGTCTGGGAGAGCTCACCCACCCACCCAGCAGGGGAGGCAAACTGTCCTTAGTTGAAAGCTTTCCTAAGGTAGGTCCACAGGGCTCCTACAGATTGAAAGCAATAATGACCTCAAAATAAAGATCACCGAACACACAGGAAAACAAGCCACTGTGTAGGAGAATGAGCCCGTAAGAAACAAAGATCTAAACGGAAAGAACTGCAGATATTGAAACTGTTTGACATAACAGAAAATAGCTATGTGCAAAATTTGTAAAAGTGGAATCATAATGTCTATAGTAAAACTATGAGAAATAAGCAGATAGATACAAAAAGGTTACAATGTACAGAAATAAAAAATAATTGAAATTATAGATGTTGTCATTTAAAAGCTCATTGAATGTCAATAGATTAGATAAAACATAATAGGTTAAAGGAAACAGAGTCAGGGGGTGGGGCTAAAAGATCAAACTCTAATTGTAAGTTGGTCTTCTGGCAACTAGCCCCCATCCTGACTCCATATAGCGGCCCCCAGCCAGCAGACATCTCATTAGCATACAAAAGACATTCTTATCACTCTGGGGGTTCAAGGGTTTTAGGAATTGTTTGCCAGGAACCAGAGGCAAAGACCAAATATTTTTTATTCTATTACATTTCTCTTAAGTTGAATGTTGTCTTTTAATGAACAATAGCCATTTACATTTCTTATGATCACGTTTGCAAGGCACTGCTTCACATCTTCAAGGTGGGACCTTCAATCATTTTGACACTAAACAACCAAGACTCTGATTGTTTTCATTGCATCGAGTGACTGAATTAACAAACCTCAGCCTTTTATTTTGTATATTTAGCATAAATTGGAACAGTCTGTTTTTCCAGAATTTTTTTTTTTTTTAATTTTGTTTATTTCAGAGAGAGGGAGAGAGAACAAGTCAGTGGAGGAACAGAGGGAGAGAAAGAGAGAGAGAAAGAGAATCCTCATGACCCTGAGATCATGACCTGGGCCAAAATCAAGAGTCAGACCCTTAACCAACTGAGCCACCCAGGCGCCCCTCCAAAAAGGTATTTTTAATGCAATTAACCTGAAAGAACTTGAGTGCCAGGAAAACAGGAGCCGCAATGTTTCCAATATTTCTTATTTCTCTGAAGTCAAAAGTAGTTATTCTGCAGCTGTAAATGTGAATTAAAGAATTCCGGAATCTCCTAGGGCACCTGTGGTGGGCAGAGTAGTAGACCCACGAAATGTGTTTGCTCTAATTCCCAGAACCTGGGAACGTTACTTTATAGCTAGCAAAGGGGCTCTGCAGACGTGATTAAATTATGGATTTTGAGATGGGAAGATTTTGTTGGATTATGCCTAACTGAACGATGTAAACACTTAATAGTGGAGTTTCTTTCCAACTATGGACAGAGAGATGTGAGGACAGATAAAGGCAAGAAAGAAGTTGGGAAAAGGACAGTCATAACCATTCTGGCTTTGAAGACAAAAGCGCCTACAAATCAAAGAATGCAGGTGGCCTCTCCAAGCTGAGAACCAGCCAACAGCCAGCAAACAAAACAAAACAAAAAAACAAAAAAAGAATCTTAGTCCTACACCACAAAGAAATGAATTCTGCCAACAAGCTGAATGAGCAAGGAAACAAGCCTCTTGCCTAGAGCCTCCATAAAGGAACGTGGCCTTGGTGACACGATGATTTTAGCACAGGACGTGGTTGAGCTAGAACAGTTTTTATTCCATTTTCTATTACTTTACTGTTGGTGGAATCAGAATATATCATTATTTTCCTGGTAATAAATACTGAACTACTTCATAATGGACATTTAGCAAACAAACAGATGTTTTGAAAGATACAGATAATGGTGGTATTAAATTAATATCAATTTAGTTTTCAAGGAAAGGAATCATAAGAGCTTTTTAGTTTTGGCTTAGAGGGATGAAAATAATTTCGACATTTTAAAAAGTTTTATATCATATGTATGACTTAAGAAATGTTTATTTTATTGGCAACAGAACAGATGTAGGTCTCAACCAAAAAGGCTATTCACAAAAAAAAAAAAAAAAAAAAAAAAAAAGGCTATTTGCTACAGTTTTTAGTACTTCGTGAACAGCAGGTTGGATTCCCTAGAGAATGCAGGCTGAATTCTATATAAAGTATTGATTTATTAGTTTAATATGCTTTTTAATTATAAATATAAAGGGAAAATTTTTAAAAACCAAGAGGTTATAGAATTTTTAATAGGACATTTAGGATTTATTAAAATTGGCGAGTCAGCAAATTGCAGTAGAAATGGACTTGGAAGCAAAATGTTTCTCATTGTGTAGCCTTGGGCAAAAATCCTTGAAGGCTCAATATTCTCATCTGTCAGCTAGTGGAAGACCAAATCTGTTTCTGCCTACGTGCCGTATTATTTTAAGAACCAAATGATATCATAGAGATAAAAGCGATGTGTAAAGGGATCTCGAAAGCACTGGACTAGGAGCCGAGGGACCTGAGTGTTACTTCCCAATCGGCCATGTGGCATTGTATACTAGGCTGTTTCAGCCCTCAAAACTTTAGTTCTAGCCTCTGCAAAATAGAAATAATTAAACATTCCTTTTGAACTTCACAAGACATCTTCTTTGCAAGTATTTACAAATAAGAAAATTATATACATGAGACCATTTTGGTGTATGAAAGGGATAGCTCACTCTCAAGAAGTTATATTGATTATAGATACAGGAAATAAACTGTTGGTTATGGGGGGGGCAAAACAGATGAGGAGTAAGAGGTATAAAATTCCAGTTATAAAATAAGTAATTCCTTGGGATGTAATATACAGCATAGGGAATGTAGTCAGTAATACTGTAATAATTTTGCTTGGTGACAGGTGGCACCTAGACTTATCAGGAGCATCATTTTGTACTGTATAAAAACATCAAATCACTGTGATAAACACCTGAAGCTAATAGGATATTGTATGCCAATTATACGTCACTAAAAATAGAGATGTCCAAAGAAATCTAAATATTTCTGAGTAAACGATATGATAATGTGTTATAGAGTTGTTCTCCCAGATATATAAATAATTTCATGATTCTTAGACTTCTATGTAAAGCCACAAATTTGGATTAATTGCCAAAGGAGCTTAAACTGTAAAGGAAATATACTTCTTGAAAGGGAACCATTAGGTATATGCCTAAAACTAACAGAGGAGAGACCTATAGCCAAGCCAAAAGAGGAAAGCTTTGTGCAGAAACATCCAGGAAGTCAGGAGTTGTACAGTAACCATACTGAGACACTGAAGAGGACGCCGCACCTACTCCATGAAGAATAGACTCTGTCTTCCATGTGTGCTCAAAAATAGCTGAAAGGGTCATAAAATATCCCAGAGATGAGAACTATCAAACAGCTGGCTGATTCATCTCTTTGCACGGAATTTGGGATTTATAACACTTCATTGTATTAAGAGCATAAAAGTAGAAGACCATATTTTTTAGGTATTTACTATCCGATTGAAAAGCTTTGCCTTGTAAAGATTAGAAGACTGATATTCATTCTTAGAACACAGTTCCACCAAATCAAACACACATGCTCAGATGGACCAGGTACCTCCTTTCTGATACAAATTTAAAAAGAAAAGAAGATGTATTCTATTCAGCTGGGTCAGAATCCAAAAGTTCTTATAATTTCTCATTACTTGTACTTTCCATTGTTAAATCCAGAAATGTTGACCTGCTGTTGAGAATTTTCCAGAAACCACCCTGAAGACTATCATACTGTTTCTGGCAAATTACGATTATTTATCCCTCTCTTTCTGCAGTTAATGAAAAACTAGATGTTTGTGAGCAATAATTAAAATTTTAATTTCTCAAACAAGTAGCAGAGCGACTCTTAGCAAGTCCGCAGCATGAAATCCCTATGTCTTCATAAAATAGGATTTTGAATACAATCACCAAATCACCAAACAGAAACAAAATAGTAAAATAGTATTTAAGTTTTTTTTAAGAATACTAAGAAATAACCCAACTGCCATAACTGTAAAGGTGAACAATAAATCATTAAAATACATTCACACGAGTTAGAGGACTCCTTAAAATCCCTACCATCCATTCCTTATCTTTGGAATCACTCAGACCTTAGTTTAAATCTGCTACTTACGTGTTATAGGAACTTAAGCTACTTCAAGTTACAGTGCACTTGTTAAGAATATCTACTTTAGGGGCATCTGAGTGGCTCAGTCAGTTAAGCATCTGCCTTTGGCTTGGGACACGATCACGGGGTCCTAGGATGGAGCCCCATGCTGGGCTCCCTGCTCAACAGGGAGTCTGCTTCTCCCTCTGCCCCTCCCACTCTCCCCCTCTTCCCGTTTGTGTGCTCTCTCTCAAAGAAATAAAATCTTAAAAAAAAAAAAAAAGAATATCTACTTTACATGATTATGGTGAAGATCAATATGTGTAAAGCTCCTACCTTAATTCTTGTTACATACTAAAGAAGTTTTGTTTTATTGGTCCATAACCATAAGAAATAGAGGAAAATTATTCTACTTTTCACAAACTGAAACTCTTAAGAACTATATTCTAGTACCCACTTTAACAAAATCATTGTAATAACCTGGGCAACATTTTATAATTGCATACCAATTTATCAATTAATAATACTTTATAAATATTTCATTCAATATTAATCCATAGCAATAGTTAATCCATATCCTTTTAGAGAGGAGAAATTTGAGATTCAGAGAAATTAAGGGATTCTTAAATAATTTTTAGTGTAGTAGACATACTTCGGTTGCCTAGGATTTTTCTTTGTCTTGAAAAATGTCCTGCCCTCTAGGGGCGCCTGGGTAGCTCAATGGGTTAAGTGCCCTACTCTTGATTTCCACTCAGGTAATGATCTCAGGGTCTAAGATCCAGCTCCATGTCGGGCACTGAGCTCCGAGCAGAGTCCACTGGAGAGTCTCTCCCTCTGCCCCTCCCCGTACTCATGCGCGTGTTCTCTCTTGCATGAGTACACACTGTCTCTCACGGTAATTAATTCTTGAAAAAAAAAAAAAAAAAAGTCCTGCCCTCCACTTCTTGTACAGGGTTCCTCTGAGAATTTCCAAGACTTACATAAATCCATGCTCCTGGCTACAGATGATTGGTCCAATAGTGGGAACAAGATTCAAGTGGAGCCATTAGTAACAACCCACATTCTCAGTGGCCGTAAGTGACTGGTCACAGGATGGACATCTGACTCAACCTGAGCCGAAGGGCTCTCTCGCAGGACTCTTTGGACGTAAGCCAAGAAAGCTTCTCTCTGATGACAAGGCTTCAATATGTTTAGCTCTGGAGCTTAGGCATCCATGACTTGAATGGAATGGGGAATTTTATTCTGAGCCAGAAAAAAAGAATACAAAAATAAAAGTGAAGAGGAAAAAGGGTGAGAG